>NW_011371363.1:570411-608850 GCF_000150735.1 Paracoccidioides brasiliensis
TCGGGGGGGGGGGGGGGGTCTTGAGGGAGAGTCTGTAGGTCAGAACCTGCTGTATGCTTCAACAGGGAGGGTCTTATGATCCTATTGCGCAGTTCAATTTTTGAGCTCTTGGTATTTACCTTTGTTCAACTGGTAATATCAAGGAGGAAGGCTATCAGACGCAGGGTCTTCAAATTTGATCATGGCCAAAAGGGCTGTTTGTCAAGAGCTACTGCAGTGAATCTGTCCACCAAAAGAGATTCAATGTGCTCGTATTCCCCGAAGAAGTCTTTTGCTAGGTATGTTTTTAGGGGAGGGCTCTGCTTAACCCACTCGCCGGACTAGGTGGATGACCACCAGCGAATCCTGGATATCGTATGTTTTTTTTGGGTGGTATTAAAAGATTTTTTCCGGAGAGTGACAGCATTGGTTGGCTCTGTGGTTGTTTACGAGATGGAAACCATTCACTAAAAAAATTCTCTCAACAACCGTGTCTTCACGACAGAAACAACACGGTTTTTGGCCCTCCCTGGTTGGCTGCAATTTTCGCATCTATTTGGCGATTCGTTTCACATCCCGTATGCTCCCTCCCTGTCACGAAACCAGTCAGCAGGTGGATGTAAGCATTTTCGAATGGTCTAGGATATGTGTTGCCCAGACTCTTGTGTGTGTGTGTGTGTGTGTGTGTGTGTTTATTTAACGCCCGGTTAGTCCACGTGCCTTATGGTCACGTGATCTAGTAGAGTCCGCGTCGAACTATAGGGCGGGTAGAGCTGCGCCCGTAGGCGACTACCTATCTAGTAGCTATCTTACAAATGAGGCAAAAGGGTTGCGTATTGCTGCACCGGCAGAGCCCATGGGTCGGTTGCCATAGAGCAGAGGTTTTGAGAGGTTTTAGGTTTGTGGGAGGGAGGTAGGGGAGGCGGATAGGAAGGAAGGCAAGGAAGGGAAGAAAGGGGAGGAGAGAGAGGAAGGAGGAGGAGGTGGTGAGGAAGACGGGGGCAGGACAGAGGAGAGGATGGACTGTGGGATCTGATCTGGAGGTGCGCGACGGCGCATTGGACAGATATTCTGATAGAAGGCTGTTTCTCTTAGCCAGTTATTGAAATCTAGGGCCCCACGCGAGGTTGCCAGTGTCTCGCGAAGATTGTAGATAGGCCGGCGCCGCTTTGCTGCTTTTCTTGCAAGAGTGCAATAGTAGAAATGTTCTGGGGTTTTGCTATGTCCGCACCGGCAGTAGCACTCTGCATCTTCATGCTTAAGGCGGCTGTGGTAGGCTGCAAAGTCTCCATGACCTGATCGGGCGGCATAGAGCTTTCTTAATGTGAAGCGTGAAAGTTTTGCCTCTGTTGAGGCTCTCTTTAGTGGGATCTCCAGCTCCATATAGCGTTTGGGCCGATTTTTGGCCCAGTAGTTCTCAAAGGCCCGTGTGGTTTGTTCCATAGTGTGCCGCTTTATATAAGCTAGAGTGCCTATGCTGTCGGGTTGAGGTACCATGCTTGCACTTGCTGCCTGCGCTGCGGCTGCTTTGGCTTCAAGATCTGCCTTTTCATTACCAGCCACGCCTGCGTGGCCTGGGACCCATCTAATGACCACCCTGCTCTGGGTGGCCAATGGGAGCCTATCCCTGCTCTGCCAGGCCTTTATGGCTTTCAGAAACTGCGCGAAGACCTGCTGGCTAGAGGTGTTTGGCACGGATCCAAGGGCTCGTGCTACCTCCAAATTATCTAGGCAAATGTAGACGTTGCTGGCAAACTTCGCCTGAGGTGAGGTGGTGGCTTCCTTTAGGCCCTGCAGGGCTGCCATTGCCTCTGCATCAAAGACCTCTGCTTTATCCATTGGCAGGTTTCCTGTGGAGATTAGACGGTGTTCGCTACCCCAGCATATAGCCCATCCTGCACCAGTCGCGCGCTGAGGGCGCTCTATCTGTGAACCATCGGTGAAGACCACCAGATCCAGGGGATTGCGTTGTTGTAGCCAGCTCTTAAAGTCTTGTGCTGCCTGTTCCTTTGTGCGGCCTGCCACATACCCAATCTGCAGATCTTCTTTCCTGGGAAATCTCATCCAAGGGGGCGTGAGTAGAGGGTCATATGCTTCTATCCCACCAGCATGACTGGACGCTCTAGACAGACGTGTGGTATAGGGCTTGGTGGTAGCTACTTTATTAGAGCGCCTCACTAGCGGGTGCCTCTTGTCAAGCTTTTTGATTCTTACTGCAAATACAGCACGCCGGTTGTCTAGTGTCTCTTTCATTGGCATGATTCCTAGCTCACGGTGTAGAGCTGAAATGGGTGTGGTCTTGTAGACTGGCAGTGCCCCTCGCAAAGCATCTCTAAGGGCTAGATCTAGCTTTCTGACTAGGCAATCCATTCGATTGGAGATTTCCTTTCCCTTCTCCATTCGTGTGGCTCCAGGCCACCAGGCCTCTGCTCCATAGCAGAGCACAGAGAGCACACAGGCCTGAATGGATTGTCTAAGCAGTTGTACTGGGGCGCCTCTTGCCGTGTTGCTTAGTGCCCGTATGCCATTAGACACCTGTCGTGCCTTAGCCGCCATGGTCTCCACGTGTTTCTTGAAGCTCAGTTTTCTATCTAGCCAGATTCCTAGATATCTTATGGAGCTTTTCACTGCATTTGCTGTAATAGAGTGAGTGCCAGATGTTGTTTCAAGGTCAATTGAGGGGTTTGAAAGGATTCTGCGCCGTGTGAAGTGTGCTATCTCAGTTTTGGCAAAATCAAATGTTAGCCCTTCTTTGCTGGCCCAATCATTTAGCAACTTGAAATCCTCCTGGAGAGTAACAACATTCCCTTCAAGGGTGGTTCCAGCACTAAGCAGTCCTAGGTCATCTGCGTAGCCTGAGCGTGCACGTCTTCTTTGTATAGTTCCTAGAAAGAACAGAGGCTGAATAAACAGCATGAATAGAATAGGTGAGACTGGCGAGCCTTGTGGAAGCCCTGCTGGGATATCAAAGAGCTCTCCCAGGAGTCCATCCAATCTGATCCTGCCTGTGCGTCCTGTCATGAAGCTTTCCACCCATCTAATTAAATTTGGTGGCCAGCCTTGTTCTTGCAATCTCCGCAGCATCCTTCCTCTGAGTACAGCATCAAAAGCACCCTTGATGTCCAGAGTAAGAAGAGAGACTACTTTTCCATGGGCCCAGGCTTCCTCTATATCATGAACCATCGCTGCCACTAGGTCTGAGGCAGCCCGCCCAGGGAGGGCTCCAAAGTGCTGGGGGTGGACAATCTTCTCTTGTATAGCTGTCCAGGCCAGCCTACGGGCTACCAGGCGTTCCAGTCCCTTCCCCAACGTTGAGAGAAGGGCTATGAGCCTGTAGGATCGCGGGAGTGTTGGATCTCTGTTGACCTTAGGCAGCACAACCAGTGTGGCATCTCGAAAGGAGGTTGGGTGCCAGCCAACCCTAAGGCAGGCTCTGAACAGCCTTTCCACCGATACCTTAATATGTGGCCATGCCTTTCGTAGCACCTCTGTTGGCACTCCATCAGTTCCTGGAGTGGTATTACCCGTGTTCAGCAGAGAACTTTGTATCTCATGTGCTGAGGCAACAGGAAATGGTAATTTGACAGATGGTGGGTTGGACCAGCTAACTGGGATATCCTCTCTGCTTGCAGCCTTCTGTAAGAGCACCCGTTGCAGAAGGTCTCTTTTCTCTCTAGGGGTTGTTCGCGTTCGCCCAGTCTCTTCATCTACAAGAGGGGGGGAATGAAAGGAGCCAGTTGAATGGGCCCATTTGATCATCTTAAAGATATCTTTCCCCACTGAGGCCTCTGCTATCTTGCCTCGCCAGTATTCTCTCTTGGCTTTCCTGGTGATCCTGGCTACGTTGCTTTTTGCTTCTCGTAAAAAACTAGAGCCTAGGCGCTGTGCACGATGTAGTGTTGTCACTGCTTTCTGGCAGTCCTCATTCCACCATGGCTGACCTGTGCCTTGCCCGGTGCTCTTCTTGGTGGAACTTTCCAGGGAAGCTATTAGTGCATCTGTGATACCTTTAGCCAGGGCATCCAGCTGATCTGTATTGGGGTACTCTGGGATATCACATAGTTTGTCTAGTTTTGGCTTATAGGCCTCCAGCGTCTGGTTAAAGACCTTCTCATTCATGGTGTCGAGACGGAAAAAATGGGGTGGCCTGTCAGGCCTTGCGCCCTGTGGAAGGCTGATTTTGGTGAGAAGAGTCTGGTGGTCAGAGGAAGTGTAAAGGGATCTGTCCACCTGTGTGTCCACTCCTTTGATAACTAATTCCGGGGTGGCCCAGGCCAGGTCTATCATGTTATGCCCACGTGTGGGGGTGTCTGGGTCCATGGTGAGAGTAAAGTTGAAATCCATGGTCCATTGCAGGAATGGTTCCGCCCACATGCTTGGAGGCACTCCTGGTTGCCACACGGGGTGCTTCATATTGAGGTCGCCAGCAAGGAGCAACGGGAGTGCTGGGACAGACCAGGAGAGAAGACAGCCCACACCTTGTCCAGGATCCTCTGCGCCTGGGGGTGCATTGTATATGTTGACTGTCTGAAGCTGTAGACCCCAGGCCTGTATGTGCAGCATGTGGATGTCCCGGTTTTCTGCCCAGGGGCCTGGGACTGCATGAGCATGGATTTGTGGGTGTTTACGCACATAGGTGAGGACCCGTGGCTTCCTGTCCCACTTTTCAATTGGGGCAAAGCAGTTGAATGCTGGATGCTTTTTGGAGATGCGTTGGCTTAAGTTCCTGTGAATCCAGGGTTCCTGTATGAGAAGGATGTCAGTCTTTCTTTCAAACGCTAGATTGAGGGCCGTCTCGTGTGCTGGGCCCCCTTTTCCTACGTTGACTTGCATAATCTGCAGGAATTGCGGGGACCTAGAGTTCTTCTTCATTGAGTAGCTGAAAGGAGGGTGTTGTTGCATGAGGTGACATGTTGGGTGTTGCATTAGGTGTTGGGTTGGACACCATGCCTAATGCTGTGCCTGATGCTGTGCTCAATGCTGTGCTTGGTGCTGTGTTTGATGTCAGCGTGAGGTTAGATCTACACTCAGTAGAGTCATTCAACCTCAGGTCTGCTGATGGACCTCAACCACCGCATTTGCTGTTACTTGCCTTGGCCAAGTATGCCTTACTCTGTGCATTGCAGATATCCCTCAGCTGGTTTCTTGAGTGCCTTTGAACAGTCCCATTCTTTATCCCTGGTCTGGCGGGGCAGGATGGATCATCCGCGGCATGTGGTCCAAGACAGTTAGTGCAGTGATTGGGGCATCCACATGCTTCATTCTTCTTATGACAGGATGGATTTCCTTTCACATGGTTCTTAGAACTGCATTTTTTGCAGTGAGGGACGCGGAGGCAGTATCTCTCTTGATGAAATCCCCAGCATTTGCTGCATTGTTGTATTTTGATCTTAGGTGCCTTTCTGATCACTGGTCTTTGATATCCATATAGTTCCACTTTTGATGGCAGGTTTACTGCTGTCTCTTGTGAAAAGTGTAATATAAGGGTGACTGTTGGGTTTCCAGGGTGTATTTTTGCCCAGCGACTCTGGACAGGCTTGATTCTGGTTTGGAGTGTGAATTCTTCTGTCATGGATTCTGCTGAGAGACGCAGAGTTCCACCATCATAGTCACTAATCTCCATGGGCAGCCCAGGAATCAGGCAGGTGATCCAATGTTCTTCCTTCTCTATCTGAGCATTGGTGAGAGTGGCTGCTAAAACATTCTTTTGGGCTAGCAGGGCCTCCATGTCTTGCAAGCTTCTAGGAATGATGGCAATGCCTGTGGGGATGGCTTGAACTGCTGTGATGGCTGCTGCCAAAGGCCCCGGGAGTTCAGCCTTCAGCTTTCTAAGAGTAGCAATTGGGCTTGCTTTGCGAGCTAGATGATCTGAAGGCAGGCGCGCGAGGATTCGTGGTGTTTTTCCTTCTCTGGGGTTATTCCTAAGCAGGGGTTTCTGCAGTACAGTTGCTGGTGTTTTTGTTGCATTGGTGCTGTCTGCAGCTGTCTTTGCATAGGTAGGAGCACTTGCATCATTTGCACCAGTGGAGCCAGCAGGCTTGATTGTGGTGGACTGCTTAGCTGTTTCTAGACTTCCATTGTACCAGTCCTTGACTAACGCCTTCACGGCGGCTCCAAGGGCCAGTGCCCTTGATAGGCCTTTTGCCTTCATGATATCTAGGTCTTCTTCAATCCGATCAAGCATATTTGCAGCAGCTAGTGCTTCTGCATGGGATTTCTGTGCCTCAGCCTCGTGGGCGGCTAGGAGATCGCTAGCCATCGGGCCACGTAGGTTGAGACGTATTGGTGCGACATTTCTGCTCTTTGAGCTGCCTGCTGGTGTAGGGGAGCTTGGAGGCTCCATGTCATTCAGTTCACATGTGCGGCGGGCGATTGGGGTGAGGAGATGGGGTCTCTTGGGTGGACGGCGTATGGGGGAGCAGATGCGCGTCAAGGCTCGGGACGCGTTCGGTGGTGTTGGGGGGCTGGGCGCGCTGGCAGCGCTGCGTCGGCACGCCATCAGGCTTGCTGCCTGAGGGGATGGGAGAGAGCTTATAGGGATGTGATCAGGATTGATTAAGATGTTTGACTGATGAGAATGTCGTTGCCCAGACTCTTGTGAAAATAGTCCGAGTTAGGTGGTTTACCTAGGTAGTCCAGATAGTCATATGACGTAGGGTATTGTTAAGAATTTCGTTTTGAGGCGTGCAGTTCCTCCTTGCTTCACTTAGAGATATACATAGGTTGCAAGATAGCCAATAAATATGCTGGTGGTTGTTGGGGAACGTTCTGAACCGATATCTAAGAACAAGGTTTAGGGGAGGAAGCAATGACAGAGAATTATTTACGACCCCGAACCCAAGGAACACAAGATCACATATAACATCTCCTTCTCCTCATTAGCGATTGAGAAATCCCTTTCGCAGATGCACAAGGGCATTTGATATCTGCTCAATATATGAGCTTTGCTGTGGTTGCTGAATTGGCAGATATAACTATGGATTAGTATCTTCACTAGTTTTGTGGATAACAAACGGTGGGGGAATTGGAATACTAGGTTGGTAGCTACTTGGGACCATTAGTCTCCGGCAACCATAGATGAGGTAGAAAGAGGCAAAACTCACTGCCCAGTATTCATGTCATTACAGAGTTGTGGACATTCACAGCTGTGTTCTCCATATGAGTATCACTTGGAAGGTTGAAGTTAGGAAGCTAGTGGGGTTTAACTAAGGAAACATCTTCCTCGCGTGTAATTCACTCAGCATCCAATTAGCCCACGTAGCTCAATGGTCAGAGCGTGCGGCTTTTATCGACCTAAACTCTAGGCGCAACCGCAAGGCTGCGAGTTCGACCCTCGCCGTGGGCTGCTATTTTCACCTCCATTTTTCCTCTTTTCCATTTCTTTTCCCATTTGGGTCAACGTTTGATGCCATTTTCTTTTTTTAAATTGCGATTGAAATTGTCTATCATAGACAATATTTCACCAAAATCTTCAAAAACTCCCATCCGAGGACCTAATCACCACGTGATACAGATTTTACAGATTTTATAATCAGCATTGGCGATCGAAAATTTACGGTATCCATCACCATCCAACGATCAAATATGGATAGAAATTCAAACAGCTACTTTCAGGATGTAGAAACGTGCGGGACACTATGTTGTTGAGGCTGCTGATTTCTCCCACATGGAAACCCACCTTTTCACACTCAGCAGCAATTATTCGTTCCAGAACTCCTACACTGCAAGCAATCCAAAACATAAATCCTCAACCCCGAAGCGACCTCATCTGCTCCCGCTTCAAGCGCCTAACCACAAGCCACCCCTATTATGAGATCCAGAATCCCTCTCGGGGCCGGCGCTCCCTCAGCACGGGAGTTGTTCCGGCGGTGCTTGTGCCCCCATTGGTCTTTGTGGGATTGGCTTTGACGCTGTGGTTCTACAAATGCTTGATGATGGTGGTTTTTCAGAATAAAATCATATATATGCCTTCGATCCCGCCATTTTCTCGGAGTGAGAAGATTGAAGATTATGAGATGGGGTGTCGACCTGTGCATTGGGAGGAAAAACATATTTGCTCGTTAGATGGGACGAAGATTGCCCTTTGCATTGGGAGCTTGTCAAGGCGAAAAGAACCCGGGTTCTTGTTAAATGGACAGAGCAGAAATGGCAGAGGGAGGAAACATGTAGTTGTGATGTATTTTCAGGGGCAAGATATTCCGTTCACACTTTCCAGGAATAAATATATATAAGATCCTTAAAACTAACAGTCCCATAAAGAAATGCTTCCTCTCTCCCACCACGACTCCCGTTCCTATCCGAGCCACTTAAATCCCTCTATAATAAAACTGGAAGTCAGACCCAGTTCACCATCGTTGCCCTGTCTTATCGAGGATATTGGACATCACGCGGTCGAGCATCGCAGAGGGGAATAGAGCAGGACGCTCTGGCTGCGTTGCGGTGGGTTCAGAACACATATGTTCTGGACGGTGAACACACCCGTCTGGTAATTTGGGGCCAGAGCATAGGTGCCGGTGTTGCCACCGGCCTATTAATGCAAAATCTATCAAGCAGGGCCACCAATCCCGTGAGGGTAAATGGCGTCATTCTTGAGACGCCCTTTGTGAACACTCGACGCATGTTGGAAGCCCTCTACCCGCAGAAATGGCTCCCGTATCGCTATTTGTGGCCGTTTCTACGTAGTTGGTGGGATTCGGAAGTGGCATTGAAGGCTGTTGCTAAAACTAAGCCTGGGAGGGATCTTCCGTTTCTTATCATCTCTGCAGCTAAAGATGAGATTGTTCCCTCTGAGCAGGCGGATATGTTGGAACAATTGGCATTAGAGCTTGGCCTTGATGTAAGCCGTCAGATAGTTTCTGGGGCCTTGCATACGGAGGCAACAATTAAGTCTGAGGGCCAAGAAGCTATTGTTCGCTTTCTACTGAAAGTTGGAAATTCTATCTGAATGCTTGCATAAATATGGAGCGCTTACCTTATATGCAGTGGTAAGTTTGCATTACAAACAGGGAGTCAAGCTAAATCCCTCAAGATTCTCTATCGACTTCGTATGATTTTGTTTTAGACCTCTCTCTCATTTCTCCATTTGTTACCTCTGAGTATGCAGATGACTCTACCTGGTTCGTTCTCTAATCCTTGAATGCAAAGGGGGGCCAAATTTCAAGTCGGCCTCGGCTTGATCTACGTGATAGCTTCCAGCTACGAGGACTATCTTATATCGCGATCACGATTTCTGAGTGTTATTGAATCTCGACACACACACACACACACACACACACACACACACACACACACACATTTCCAAGTTGTCGCAGTGCACTCGTATACTTCATTCAGCATAAATTCAGGTGTTATGTTCCAAGATGCTTAAACCCTCTAGGCACTTCACAGGGTCACCAACTTTCTCCTCCCTCCTAAAGCAAGACAGAAAATATGGAATTACCACTCCTGCACATCCTCGACTCCTTCAACCTCCCTATTTCCACTATTCAGCTTGAACAAGGTAATAGTGCACCACCCAGCCTATCGTTATCTTGGTCAGGGCAATAGTATTCTCCTCCCGCGCACCTACTGATCTTAAAAAGGATCCAGGGCGCCGCAGAAACAGAGCATGCCGCCAAAATTCAGCATCAGTTCCATAAGCTCCAGATGAACAAAAAAGGGATGGGAAAACACTGGAATCAGGTTGCGGAGCCCTTAGTCGCAATCGCAACTGCTACTTTTTCTGGTGCTTGGAATACTTTTAGCTATGATATACCCTAGAAATATGTTGCAAAGAATACATGGAACGCTGCATGGGTTATCCGTTGGAAGCCGGAACCGGAAGCGGGTCGATGGGAAGAGATTCTTCTTGCATCGAGTGCGCTTCATAGGGATCTACGAGAACGATTTGGTGGAGTAAAGTGTCTTGAGGCACCTCCTTTTCATGCGGCATCAGCAGCGGAAGCATAGATGGGCGACGGGGGATCGAGTTGTGGGAAATGGATACATCCGATTTTGGTATTTGATAGAAATAGTAACTGTATGGGGTTACGATGGTGAAGCTAGCATTATGGTGGAACCCTATCAGTGTCTATTCCTCAAGCTTTTATCATTGCGCAAACCCATTGAGATGCCGAGCAAGACACAGCTGGTCTATGGAAACTTGGCGGGGAATGTGAGAATGTTCTTTTTACAGGTCAAGATGATGAGAAGGCGGAAGAAGGAGAAAAATACCTGGCATTAGCGACTTATCGCTCTACTTTCGGCCCGTGGAATTCGCAGAGGCAACCATAGGTGCTGATAGGCTGTTGTGGTATGTTGCGGGTGAGGAGCTTATTAGGCTGATTGGCGTAGGCAGATATCGATTACGGATGCTGGTGAGAGCGTTAACTTTTCGTATCGTGGCTACGAGTGAGGGGCTGAAGGAGACTGGAGTTGATGATGATGGGGAGCGTGAGAGTTTTGAGAAGGCGGTTGGTGCAGTTAAGGGGTTGATGGAGGGATGAGAATATGGACGTACCCACGTAATACCCAGCGGACCTTTTGGATGAGGTTTTGGGTGGTTTTCAAAGGGAGTTCGATATTACAACTTACTGTGTCTCCCAGCAGAGAGCTTTGGATAAATGCAATATACAAAAATGCTTTCTACTCACTTCGCATTTCAGCCCCATCTGTCATCATGATACCATGAGAAGAATGAGAATTTACGAGCCACAGCATATATATATTATATTGGGGTCTGATGAAGATCATAAATTGGCTCGGGTCTAAATCACAATCCAACTTGTTTCGGCAGCGCAAATGTTGTCAAAGGAGGGGTGTCATTGCAGTCGCCGAGGAGATATGATACCTAGTCATCCTTCGATCAGGCCCCACATTGCTTCCTCCACTCACCCCTCTTGCTCTCAAACATCCACCATCTTGAAATCCTTTAAAGAGATTTTTTATTTTTTTTTATTTTTATTTTTATTTTTATTTTTTAAATTTAGCAAAACTGCTGGATTTCGACAGGATGGGGGATTTGAAAATAAGTCAGGTATGTATTGTTTTTCCCATAGGATATTTCACTAAAACCTACCTGGTAAAGGGAAAACATATTCCAAAGGGATATAATATTATATCGCGAAAAAAATATCACCAGCACCATTGCTCTAGCAATCAAAATGATGCGTTTGACACCCCCTTCAGCTTTATATCTACCCCATCAAGTCCCTCCGTGGCACTCCGATCTCTCACTCCCGCATAACCCGCCACGGCCTTGCCTACGACCGCCGCTTCATGCTTCTCAAGGTAGAGCATGATAAAACCTTGAGGAACATGCAAATCAGCAAATTCAACGAGATGTCTCTGTTCAGGACAGACGTCTTATTTCCCAGGAAGTCTGCTGAAGGGGCCACTACTGAGGAAGGTAAAATTGTGGTCAAGTATCAAGCTCCTGTTGGGCATCCTGATCGGGATGTTGTCAAGGAATTGGAGATTCCCCTCGAGCCCGCAGATGTCGAGGGGCTGAGGATTGTGGAGGTGGATATGTATTCAAGCGCGTGCAAGGCTTACGATATGGGCAAAGAGTATTCCAACTGGTTCTCTGGGTGTTTTGGGTACGAGGTCATCCTGCTGTATTTGGGTGAGAATCGGAGATTGGTTCTGGGGGATCTCCCGCCAAATGCCGCAGCAAAGGGGAGGACTACAGCTGAATCTCAATCTCCATCAAATAAACGAGGCGGTTGGATGTCCAGCATCACAGAAGCTTTACCATTTTTTGACTACGACACTTCATCTTCTACTGGAAACAGCGGCGATGACGACGAATGGATCACCTTTGCAGATATAGCAGCCTACCTCATCGTTTCAGAAACGTCCCTTCAAGATGTATCTAGTCGCCTCCCAGAATGTGAGGCGATGGACATCTCTAAATTCCGTGCAAACATCGTCCTCTCCGGAGCGGCGGAGCCGTACGAAGAGGACTTTTGGGGAGAAGTCACAGTCAAAGACGATATAAAATTTACCCTAACATCAAATTGCGCGAGGTGTCGGAGTATCAATGTCGACTATAACACGGGAGCACAAGGCATCGGTGAGTCGGGAGCCGTGCTGAAGAAATTGATGAAGGATAGAAGGGTCGATAAGGGCTCTAAACAGCGCCCCGTCTTCGGGAGATACGGGTTTATCGATAAGGCTTCCGGGGGTGCGTATATAAAAGTTGGTGATGAGGCGGTTGTGTCAACAAGGAATAAAAAGCACACAGTTTTTTGTAAGTCTAAGTGCCATCTGTCCTTTCTCTGAGGCTTGCAATATGGGCCAGAATGAAGACTAACACAATTGCCTAGACTGGCCAAAACTGACGAGCTGATTTATTTCCGGAGTCTTGTATGACTGCTGTTGTTGACCCATGAAGCTAATGTGCGTCTAAATAATCCAAGCAAAGGCGGAAAAGACCATACGTTTTCTGCTTGCTCAGCGAGGGTTTTCTCTCTGTATGTTCTCTTTAACCTCAAAAATTCTCCTTCAATGGAGGATAGTCTGTTTCTTCAGCAGGCTTCATCTGCTGTTGGAATTAGGGATCAGTTGGCCGGTTGCTTCCTTTGGTGGTCTCCAGTAACATTGGAATCTCCCCCTTTCCCCCGAAACCAAACTTATAACCTCCACCAGCATTGGGGTATGGAGACGAGTATCCTGTCTGTTGGTCTTGTTTTTTTCAAATTCTATAGGCCACCACGATACCCAGCTATAAATTTCCTCAATAAAATCAAACCCAATGTTCGTGGGTACAGAATTGGAAAGTAATTAAAGTTGCAGGTCTGGCTCTTCATAGCAGACAAGATTTGGAAAAAGCATTGTGTGTATCTAAGCATGAATGCACAGCTATTGGATACGGAAGTCAGATATTCAGCCTGTTTGACCGTCCATGCCAGCGCTGCAGCATCTCAGGGGATTTCAGTTGATATGAATGGATACAGGATACTTTGTAGTTAGCATATTCCATCTGTAGTTGATAGATAGATCGATCTACAATAACCTTAAGAACAGATAATCTCAGTAGAAGAAGTTTTGTCCTACGTATGAAGACATTACTAACTCCCATTCTCAGAGAATCCCAAAATAACCTCCGAATTCCCACCTATTCTCACCATGAAATCAGTCCCGAATCGCCAATCCCCTAAAAGAAAACAGAGAAAGCAAATCTCCGTAGATAGAATTTCCAATATAACCTATATTTCCAAAATAAATAAATAAATAAACAAACAAACAAAACAAATAAACAAATAAACAAATAAATAAATAATCCAGCCTGCCCTACACGTGCTCATCTACTTTCATAGGGAGGCATATAAATGTCACCACTAACCTCTCCCACCAAACAAGCAACCCATGAATCCTGCAGCTCCATCTGTCTTCCAACTCCTGCAAGTATGACTTGACAACTCTGCATGCGCCCATTACCCGGCCATTGCCGGATGGATCCAAGATAATAGAGATGCACTTGCGGGGCTTTGCGGGGCTTGCGGGGTCCCACCCCACATGTTCTAAAGGATAAGGTGGACCCTGGGGGAGTGACGTTGCAGTTGACATATATTGGGTGGATCGGTATCGCGATTACGCTATTTGAGAGCAGGGGACCATCAGGGTTATTCGGCTAGATGGGAATAGGGTGGGGAGGGTAGGAGATTAGGATCGTCCCGACTGGTTTTATTTTTTCTTCTCGTTTCTTTTAGTTTTATTCTATTTTTTCTAGCGTTAGCTAGCATGTTTACGTGAAGACTATGTGCTCAATTCGTGTGCAAATTGGAATGTTCGTGCGGAAACATAAGAAATAGTTCATTCGAGAGCAGATATGTTGAGCTGCAGGAACCTTTACGTGAGAGGCGGAGACGAGGCTGTTCGGGGGGGTCAATATTTAAATAATCGAGTGGAGGCCTTCAAATTGATAAGTCTATATTAAGAAATATTTACCTACACGATGGCTCAATTGGGGGAGAAAAGGTTACAAGCAGTTAAGCGGGGACTGAGAGTGGGGTACATGCTATGCTCCCAGATTGAAGGAAAATGATGAAGATTAAAGTGGGGACAAAATAAAATTACTGACGGAATGGACACCCCAAAGTGATATCAATATTTTCCACACGGACACAAACAGGGAGGAAGGCGTACGTAGGTGAAGGGAGGCACGGGCGATTTGAAAGCGTTCAAGGCATTTCTCTGTAACATTTCGTTTCATTTGTACAACACAGAGGGAGAGGAAGAGTAAGAGGAGGGGTGATGAATACAGAAAACTCGTCACGCCTCCTCATCCGACCACGGCAAACTGAATGTCCCCACCCACTCCTCAACTTCCTGCCTCAACTGCAAAATCTCAGGAATCCCTTCGCCCTCTCCAAGATACTCCAGAAACGCCTTAACGCTACCAGGATTCTTGCGTTTTTTAGCCTCTGCATTAGCCTTGGCAGCTTTATCCAGCTTCTGCGTAATCGTCACAGCTCTATCAACTATGTCTGCAACACGAACAAAGTCCTCTGGTAGAAACCCGCGCGAAGTCATCGCAGGCGTCCCAATCCGTAATCCACCAGGCTTCATGGCGGACTTGTCACCTGGCACCGTGTTCTTATTACTTGCCACGGCGCACAGTTCGAGCACACGCTCAACACGCGCTCCGTCGACGCCACGGTTCTTCAAATCTACGAGGACGAGATGGTTATCTGTTCCACCAGAGACAATGTTGTAGCCCAGTCCGCCGCTGTTGGTCGGTTTTCCGAGCCGGTCAGCAAGAGCCTTGGCGTTCTCTAGCACGTTTTGTTGGTATGTTTTGAATTCAGGTGTTGTGGCTTGTAGGAGAGCTACAGAGAGGGCTGTGATGGTGTGGTTATGCGGTCCACCTTGATGGCCTGGGAAAACAGAGGCGTTGATGGGCCCTTCTAGGTCATACATTTCTGGGTTGCCTTTGGAGTCAGTACGGCGGACGCCCTTACGGAAGAATATCATGGCACCACGGGGTCCCCGGAGGGTTTTGTGTGTCGTTGTTGTGACAACATCAGAGTATGTGAAGGGGGATGGGATTACGCCTGCAGCGACTAGGCCAGATATATGAGCCATGTCAGTGAGAAGATATGCTCCCACGCTATCAGCAATCTGTCGCATGCGTGAATAGTCAATGAGTCTGCTATATGCTGAAGTGCCCGCAATGAGAAGCTTCGGTCTATATAGAAGGGCCAGCTCTGCGAGTTTGTCATAGTCAATGAGACCGGTTGATTCGTCTAGCCGGTATGGTAGGGTCTCGAAATATTTTGATACCGCAGATATCTTCTTCGTCGGGGTCTGATATCCATGGGAAAGGTGCCCACCGTGTGGGAGATCCAAACCCATGATACGATCGTGAGTATTGAGGAGTGCGGAGTATGCGTAGAGGTTTGCAGGAGAGCCAGAAAGAGCTACATGTACAAAGCGCATCAGAATATGATTTAAGACAGTTAGCAGTCGGGAAAGCTGACTGACGTTGTACGTTGACACCCCACTCGTCCTCTTTGAGACCGAATGCTTTTAGTGCACGTTGCTGGCACAATATCTCAGCCTGGTCGATAAACTGGTTACCTCCATAATATCTTGCTCCGGGGTATCCCTCCGAATATTTATCTGAAAAGACAGGGTTAGGTTCACACGTATATATGATGTGGGATGGGGACTGAAAAATAGGGCGTACGAACTTTGCATAACGCTGCCCAAGGCATCGAGAACGGCTTGCGATGTGAAGTTCTCAGATGGGATCAGGTTGATGAAGTGTTTCTGGCGGTTTTTCTCCTATTTGGAATATTCAGTATAAATAAGAGACATCGAGTTGGAAAGATTTACGAACCTGCTGGAGGATCTTGTAAATACTGGGATCTGCCTCCTGGAGGTGCTCAGATAAGATCTAAATTCGACGTTGATAAACTTGCGTAAGTACTGTACGAAAGTGTATGCAATGGAAGCGGAACTGAACAGAGTGAAAAAAGAGAACATATACCTTCTGATGCCCATCAGGGTGAGCAGAAGAAGTGCTTCTGCAAAGAATTGGCACAATTGGATGGCTCGCCCAGCATCTAGGGAAGATAACTAGATGATGCGGTCTGGTGGAGTTCCCTACCACAGGCAGTAGCCGGGCTGCGGCCCGTCTCGAGCAGATGTTGAGCGACATTGGGAGCCCAAGACACAATCAGAGACACAATCAGCAGCCACGGAGATGAACTGGGCTCTGCCAACACACACGAGCAGAAACTAATAAACAATTGATGATGCTCGTTGCTCCCTGCTCGCTATTTCCTATACAAATTCTATGACCGTCGTTGGACCCGGCGGAGTGGATGAGCAGAGAATAGCAGCGCCACGTGATGTCGGCTGGCAGAGGTGTGCTTATGTAAGATAAATGTTGACTGTTAACTAGTTATAGTTAACCAACTAGTTATAAGTTAGTTATAACTAGTTAAACTAACTAGTATAGTTAACTAACTAGCTAGTTACTTGCATTACTATAATCATGTGCCTATATATATAGAGAGTTAGATTCTATTTGCTAGATTCATCATGATAATATTGATTTTCATGAGATTATAAAGCTCTAATTAAAAAAGCTGCAAATTATATTGTTATTATATATTCATGTATGATTTATACTTATTTAGTTACTATAATACTTTGAATTTATAGTTAATCTCAGATTGATAGAATTGCTGATTTATTAAATAATATAAATCTTTTATAAAATATTAGATTTAATAAATATCAATATAAGATAGTGAAATTTTTATTATTAAATTATAAAGAAAATACATCAATATCAAATAAAAAAGTTGACACCTCAATTGAAAATGATGACATATTGAATAATGTAAGTAATCATGATATTTTAATAAAAAACTTATAGTTATAAATTTGAAGATATATAGTTTTAATAATAAGTTAATTAAATGAAAACTATTAGAAATAAGTTTTCTATTAAAAAAATTTAATATAAATCTGATGAATTATGTTAATTAAAAAGAAAAAATATATTTACTATAATAAAAATTAAGTGTAAATTCAGAGCTAAATTAAAACATAATAAAATTAAATTAATATTATATTAAATAAGAATCAAAAGCATTTTAATAAAAATACTAATATTTATTCACTTTTTATATTTGTATATAATTAATAATTAATATAAGTTCATAATATATTAAATGTATTTATAAATTAATTATATAGAAGAAACTTAAAAGTGAAAAACATATTTATATAGTTAAAAAATTATATTTAATTTAATAGAGAGAAATTAATAAATAAATAACTAATTTTAAAATCTTTAATATATAATTTTTAGCTTAAATAAAAATAATTTATGTAAAATAGACTTATAGATAGTTTGATTAATAATTTAAAAATAATGATCAGATATTAAGATAAATCAGTTAATATATCTATATGATTTTTAAAAATTATTTTATAAGATTAAAGTTATCTTCTATGAGATTTGAACTTTAGCTTTAATTTTTTATGTTAAGTACTATCTAGTAGCTATTTTAACTATTTAATCATTTAAAAAAAAGATAACTTTATAACTATATATAATTTGCAATTATTTTATAAATTAAATTTTATGTTATTTTATTATAGATTTTTTAATTATTTACTTTATAATTTAGTATAAAAAATAACCTTACTGAAAGATCTATAGTTCAGAAAACTTAAATATTTAAAAAGTTAATTATGATAATAGTAAAATTAAAACAATCTGATTAAATATTAATAAATATTTAGTTCTTATGAAAACTAAGTATATTTATCTAAAATATTAAATAAAAAATAGCAAATCTTTTATATAAATTATCAAATAAGTTTTTATAAAAATTAATATAAATTAAAATAAAAAAAATAATAAAATTTCTTGAAAAAAAATAATAAAAGTAAGAGTAAAAAATCAATAATAATATATTTAAAATATATAATTACTTTAAGAATTATCTATATTTATAAAGAAAAAGTTTTTAATTTGAAGAAATAAAAATAAAGATGAAAAGAATAGTTTAAATTTGATATATTATGAAGTAAATATTCTATATAGTTAATAAAGAGTATATATTCCCATAATTAAACTAAAAATATTTTAGTTTTAAACCTAGATCAGAAGCTTTTATATTATATCTTATAAAGAAGTTGTTATAATTAAGTTTTAAAAAGTTGATATGTTAAAAATGATAGATAAAAAACTGCAATTCGTACTATAGCTGTAGAAAATATTAACCAATTTACTGAGGGGACAAATGTAACGGGCTAACGCCTGATTAGTAGTTCCTTTCGTAACCAAAACATCCCACTCGCCAGTCTCGTACGATCGGATCAAACACGAATCAAACATGGATCAAACATTTCATTTACCAGTCGTATGATCGGGCTATCCTTCTTCCGCCCTGATTCCTCCGCTGCATTATTCGTTCTTGCGAATCCACCCTCACGAATTCTTCCGTTTCCTTCCCTAATAATTCGACCCTTGTGGCTAGGAAGTGCTAGGACCATCTTCGGTAGCAACGTCTGCAACAATAAAAATCTAATTGAATGATACCTACGGAGTGCTGTATTTTAAGTTAAAGATTAATCTTATAGGTTTATTTAGCTAGTGCATCCAACCGCGAAATACTCAAAACAAGCCCTTCTTCAAATTAAAGGACGAAGATCGGAAAGCTAGCAGATAGCTGAGCAATTGATCCAATTTTCAACAGATTTGAGCCAGAGGTGGTTGAGAAATTCGACATAACACCACTAACTACTGCAAATCTTATGAAATTTGACTACAGTCCGGCTGTTATTTGTTTCCTTTGAATTGAAGAGAAAACTTTGTCGATGTCCCATTCATACCTACCAAGTCTCACATACGTACTGCCCTTTCAAAATGAGCTAGCTCTTTTACCTGGCAAAAAAGTGACAGTTCAGAGAAGATTTATTTTATTTTTATTTTTTTATTTTTATTTTTTTTTTTAAGCAAAATTGCATGCAAAATTCTCATTCTATAAATCTTTCTTAAGAAAGCTTAATTTGAATTAAAAATTTTAATATTCAGAATTGAACTTTTGGATATTTATGCATATAATTTTAAACTGATATAAAGATCTAGTTTAAGCAAAAATCTTGATCTAAGATTTTAAATGAAAAAACCTCAGTATAAAATTTAGATATTCATTAATTTCATATATCATATAGTTATATAAGTGTATTTTCTTACCTATGTGGCTGAAGGGTTTGAGTGCGGCTGCTAGGTGGCACTTGACATGACGTGGAAAATCAAAAGCCGTGGGTTCAAATCCCACAAGGGTAGTTACCTCAAATCTGATGAGATATTATTCAAATATCAGGCACGTCAACTGGCCCACATTAGATGACACCTGATTGGTATCTTTGGTACCATCAGTTAAACTAGCTGCGGGGCTACTCCACATGCAAATTGTCACCATTTCTAAGCTGAAGATCATTGTAGTTAACTAGTTAGCTATTGTAAATTACTTATTAATTTTACATTTGATGAAGTTTTAAATATTTATTTATTATAAATATATTATAGTTAATAATAATATTAATATATAAAAATTAAAAAAAAAATTAAAAAAAATATTATAATTTATTAAATAATTTATTTTTATTATATAATATTAATATTTTATAATTTTAAATATAATGATATATATATGCTAATAAGAGTCTTTTCTCTTGATTGAGAATTTTCTTGCTAAAGGGGTTAGGCATATTGAATGATTCAAGTAAGTTAGGAGTTTGGGATGAAAAGGTGAGTGATTGGAGTGGTGTAAGTGGTGGAATATGTTAACCAATGAACCAATGTTAACTAGTTTACTAGTTTAACTATAACTAGTTAGTTAACCATAATTAATGCTTAATAATTTTCAACGTGGGATACATGGGAAAATCAAATTCACAACCTTGGAATACATTGTTGCAGTGATCAACCTATAGACACAAAGAACATGCATCCATACAAGGTGCTACTATCGACCATGGAACCTGGAGACGATAAGGTCTTTACTGCAGCACAGGGATGCAATACTAAATATATAAAATAAAACATAAAATAAAATTGGAAAGCCGATCTATTCCTCGATAATCTATATTGATAGTTTATGGGAAGTCTTCGATGGTTCATCTCTTGACCCCTTTCATATGCTTATAAATTGCAATCCTTGGAACACATAAAACCAAATCCACGGTTTCGTGGATCTCCACTCCGAGCTAAATATGCTAACTCACTCTCAGATATTATAGAAGAAAGACCCAGAGGCTGGAACGGACCCACGAACGGATGAACGGCCTTTGTTTTGCTGTAATTAAGCAACCGTTTTTTGTTTACGAGATACACACACCATCTGTTCCATCCCTGGGCGAATCCTGATATTGTTTCGCTCCTAAGGACTGCTAGGAGCATAAGACGATGCTACAAGACTTTAACACATGCTAAGAAGATGCCAGCTCCGTCTCTCAGCACGACTTGCGGGAATGGTCCGAATGTTGCTCTTCCTGTGATGCATGGTAGAACACATCCATGGAACCCACAACAGATACGGAGTCCATACATACACCCACGGTTTCTGAAGCGCGGTTTGCTCCGCCATCCATCATCGAGCCAGCTGGACAAGAGGAGAATAATACAATAAGTGCCTGTCTAGTAATAGACGAAAGAGACTAAATTAAAATTACAGACCCGCAGACAACGCATGCCTGAGGAATGCATTGAATGAAATGAACGTTGGATTCGATTCTCCAACTTTCTGATGGATCCAGTGGGGATACCAGGTGCCAGATACCAGACACCAGACCGTTGAAAAGTAGTAACGTACTCCATGATTGAGCGGGGATATCATGGCCGGCTGGTATCGAGATCAATATGTATTTTGATAAACTTAGGTATCGTGGAACCCAGGCCGCATTCGAATGTTTGTTTAGCTCATGACGAACCTTGATGTTCTCTTGCAGCCTCACAAACGGAGGAGACCATGCTATCCAGCCTAAGATCTATTCGGCCAGGAGGAGCAGTGTTTGTTCCTCTCTCCAGTTCATCCTTGACAACGATCTCAGACATATTTTCTCGCCTGGATCCAGCCATGCTGAAGTACTGCGAGCGCTACAACAGAGGGCAATGGCATGCCGCTATCAAGAATGAAAGCTCATGATGCAAGATATCCAGACGTTATTCAGACGAGATATTCGAAATATACCGACTAATTTACCACTTATTCAGTGGCGATGCAGAACTGTGGAGTGTGGAATCATATTACTGCCTATTTTTAGCGGCACCACAGTCTCCATCCGTGTCCCTGTTTTCCCTGCGCCTATCTCTTCTTCTCTTTTTTCTATTTCTACAGCTTCTTCCTCTTCTTCCTTCCTCTCTTCTTCTCACCTCACTGTTGTATTCTTTTACACCATCCACCGTCGATTTTCCGGCTTTCCAACCGAGTCCATTCGTTAATTTTGTCTCTCGTCGGTGCTAATATCTCCTCTTTCGTTCTTTATATAAAACCACCACTCCCTCAATTAATACGAGTCTTGTCTAAATCTTTATACTCAAGTTTAATAATTTTCAGTTCTTTCACAATGCGTTTCGCACATATTGCTTCCTTGGCGGTCCTCATCGCCAGCGCGACTGCTAGCGTCAAGCGGCAAGTTGGCGAGAACGGCCGGGGGGGATCACGCCATCCAGAAGATCCAACTACAACAGATGTCTGGACCGTCCCTACAACCACTTATCCAAGTGACCATACAGAAAACAGGCCAACTCGCTTCTCATTTTCATTTACATTTCCAAGTTTTACCATTGTTTTTCCAACTGGTCGTCCGACGACCACATATCCGACCTCATATCCGACCACATACCCGACCACATACCCGACCACATACCCGACCACATATCCGACCACGTACCCGACCACGTACCCGACTACGTACCCGACCACGTATCCGACCACATACCCGACCACGTACCCGACCACGTACCCGACCATGCATACAAGTACCACTACGTATCCAATTGGATCTGGACATCTGGCCAAGCATTCAACTGGATCTGGACATCCAACCAAGTATCCAACTGGATCTGGACACCCAACCAAGTATCCAACTGGACATCCAGCCAAGCATCCAACTGGATCTGGACATCCGGCCAAGCATTCAACTGAATCTGGACATCAAACCAGGTACCCAACTGGATCTGGACACCCAACCAAGTATCCAACTGGATCTGGACATCAAGCCAGGTACCCAACTGGATCTGGACACCCAACCAAGTACCCAACTGGATCTGGACATCCGGCCAAGCATTCAACTGAATCTGGACATCAAACCAGGTACCCAACTGGATCTGGACATCCGGCCAAGCATTCAACTGGATCAGGACACCCAACCAAGTATCCAACTGGATCTGGACACCCAACCAAGTATCCAACTGGATCTGGACACCCAACCAAGTATCCAACTGGACATCCAGCCAAGCATCCAACTGGATCTGGACATCCGGCCAAGCATTCAACTGAATCTGGACATCAAACCAGGTACCCAACTGGATCTGGACACCCAACCAAGTATCCAACTGGATCTGGACATCCAACCAAGTACCCAACTGGATCTGGACATCCGGCCAAGCATTCAACTGAATCTGGACATCCAACCAAGCATTCAACTGAATCTGGACATCCAACCAAGTACCCAACTGGATCTGGACATCCGGCCAAGCATTCAACTGAATCTGGACATCAAACCAGGTACCCAACTGGATCTGGACATCAAGCCAAGCATTCAACTGAATCTGGACATCCGGCCAAGCATTCAACTGAATCTGGACATCCAACCAAGCATTCAACTGAATCTGGACATCCAACCAAGCATCCATCTGGACATCCGGAGCCTACAACACATCATCCAGCATCCCACCCTACCACTCATTTCCCAACTGGACAACAAACCACGTCGTACCCACTCACCACCACTACTGTTACAGTCATCACCACTTACTGCCCGGATCCTACCACTGTTACCTTTGGCACGACCACCTATACAGTTACGAAGGTATGCTTTCTCCATTTCACCCGTTTCACGTAATCCATACTAATTACATATTTTTTCAGCCCACCACGTTGACCGTTACCAGTACAGTTACCGCTACGATTTCAGTCACCACCACTTACTGCCCGGATCCTACCACTGTTACCTTTGGCACGACCACCTATACAGTTACGAAGGTATGCTTTCTCCATTTTCACCAATTTCACGTAATCCATACTAATTACATATTTTTTCAGCCCACCACGTTGACCATTACCACTTACGTTACCAAGCCGTGCTCAAGATGGTATGTTTCCCCCTCCACTCCTTTCCCCCACCTTCTTGAGTACAATGAACCAACTAACGCGCCTCAGCTCTACAATAACCCATTCCTATCCCTCACATCCTCACAAAGCCTCCCCTTCAACTCTAGTCCCAACTTCCTCGAGCGGTCCCAAGACCTCAACTTATCCAACGAAGCCCTATACCACCAGCCCAGCTGACCCTGGTGCCAAATCCACCAGCTACCCCCCAGCTGACCCTGGTGCCAAATCCACCAGCTACCCCCCAGCTCACCCTGGTGCCAAATCCACCAGCTATCCCCCAGCTGACCCTGGTGCCAAATCCACCAGCTACCCCCCAGCTCACCCTGGTGCCAAATCCACCAGCTACCCCCCAGCTGACCCTGGTGCCAAATCCACCAGCTACCCCCCAGCTGACCCTGGTGCCAAATCCACCAGCTCCCCCCCAGCTGACCCTGGTGCCAGCCCTACCGGCAACCCCGCCGGCCCAACCCCATCTGTCCTTCCGTTCACAGGTGCTGCTTCACGGGCTGTTGCTGGTGCTGGTGTTGGTCTTGCTGGCTTGATGGCATTGGCCGCTTATCTTTTGTAAGCGGAGCGATATGGTGTTTTTTTGGGGTGTTCATTTGGTTGATTTTTAATGGGATTGAAGATGAAGGCAAGTTGGGAGTGGAGGTGTGTAAAGAGAGCAGTGGGAGTTGTGTTGTGTTTGATCAAGGATTCGACATGCGAGTGCATGTTCCTGGTCTCCTCCTTTCATCCTGCTTCAAATTCTATTTATTATCCTCCTTACGCATACATATATGACTTTTCATTTCTCAAAAATAGTTTGTCTGCTACTTGAGCCGGAGTTAGCTTTTTGAGGCGTCAGCCAACTTCATACATAGACGTCCAATTATCGTCTGTTGGAATTTCTTTCATATTAATACTGCTGTATTTGTAGTTATTTCAACTTGTTATTTCCACAATGTGTGTAGGTATCAATTATTAGATTATGAGAAGTTGGAATGGTTAATGGGATCTCAACTTTTATTTATAGTTGTCCAATTGATATTTTAGAGAACAGTAACTAGTTAGTTTACTTAACTGCCAGATAACATATTTCTTGTGCTCTTTTATTTATTCAGTTATTATTATCTCTTTCTTGCTTCTAGTTTTATATTTGCTTGGATGTATCGCTGACCTTCTACATTTAATCGAAACAACAAGGACGGAGGGGCCATCCATATCCCAAATTACCACGGGATAAGCGACAAGCAAGCATATATCTCGATCCATTGGTCCCTTGCCAAATTTAAAAGGTCTTGGAAGAGCATGGAAAGTATTAGTTTATCCCAACGAGCCCGTTTAATTTAACGAGCGGGTTAGTTAACTAAATAGCTGACTGGATGTTGCCGCAGAGGTCAGTTCTCAAGCAGCAAACCGCACCGCACAGGACACAAGGACGCAGCTTGTCCAAACTCCTGCCTACAGTTGAGCATCGTTATCAGCAGTTAATATAGGAAGTCAGGGGAGCAGATTCAGCCAAAGAGAGGACTCAGTCGGCAGCTTGCATTCGTTCATCCTGTTGCAATCCAACTTGTTAACTAGTTATTTGTTAAGCTGCCGTGAACAAAGCTAGCCGCCAGCTTTCCCCGGATTCCATCCACATCCACACAGCGCGAAGCATATTTCTAGGGAGTTATCCATGGGATCCAGAGTGACAAGCTGTGTTCCTCCCGTTGCTTATTCCATCCAGTTTGGAGTGTTTCCATATTCGCAACGCTCTCCTACCTCGTTCCTCCACCGTGCTTCATCCCGTCACCTTCGTCTGAGCTTGTGGAAGCTTTTACGGGGTCTATGTGACAGTTTGCCGCATAAGGATTGGGGTAGTTATCATCCTTCTGTTGCTATTTCACAAGAAGAGGGTGATCTTCTCCATGGTTCGCTCGGCTTGTTAACCTCTTCCCCCCGCAGCTGTGGTTGTTGCACCGGACGACGTTGACTAGCAGGGGATAAAAACCTGGCTCGTGTGTCCCCTGGTAGATTACTGTACGTATATAATCAATTCTTCTTCTGTGTGCAAGATTCACGGCACGTAAGGCCTCATCCCAACTTGCTGCTTTTGCTTGTCTCTCAGTGTGCTTGCTTGCCTCTCATATAAACATACAGAATAGTACCCCTTAAACAAAAGGTGTGAAAACCAATGGGAATCGCAACTGTCGCTTCCATGAAGAGGAGCCATGATGACGACGGCTTAAGATTGCCGACGATGTTGTCTATATCGAGGGGAAACCCCGAGAGGGACGTGAAAATAGGAATCGCAAGGATGAAGTTGACTGCTTCTCCCAGCTCACGCCAGAGGAGCTGGTGTTGCAGAAGAAAAATTGCGGTGCAAGCTCGATATACTAATAATGCCCATTGTCATCATCGTTTATCCCATGAACTATACTGATCGGTGTGTTCTTTTCCCCTCATCCATTCAATAGTTAACGATATGTCCATATCGACTCGTTCTGTTGCTCACTTCTTGTCAGAAACAACTCTGCCGCGGCACGTCAGTCCTGGAAGGCGATCTCAACCCTACTCTAAGCTTAGCGCTAGACGGGGCTTTCTATTCTCCTTGTTCCATATATTCTCATGCAGGTTCCACCTAACCTGCTGCTGAACTATGTCAACCTCCCGTCGCTGTCCCCAGGCTTCTTCACCACAGTGTGGGGACTTGCTTCTGCTCTGACATCCCTGTTCACGAATTATGGTCAGATTGTCGCATGTCTATTTCTTCTTGCTTTAGCTGGTGCGTTTCCAATAGAGAGATCTTCTGTAGTTGTCTCCCTGGAAGATAAGCATGTATTTCAAATTCGAACCAAAACTAGAGGCCCCTTTTTGGCTGGTATCATCTCAAAATGGTACACAAAAGAGGAACTTGCCCTGCACATGTCCATCTTCTACTCCGGTTCCCTCATCTCCGGTGCCTTCGGCAACCTCATTGCTGCCGGCATCCTCAAGTGTCTCAACGGCACCCGCGGACTGGCACCTTGGCAGTGGCTCTACATTATTGAGGTTCGCCATAACCTGCTTCATCGGCTTAATCATCTGCATTATTCTTCCAGACTTCCCAGACACCTGGAAACTACTCGCACCGGAGCTCAGACGTGTCGCCAACAGACAGACGCCTTTCCATTGAATCCGCAGAAGTAGATGTCGACACGGGCTCTCGCGACATGAGCCAATTCACAGGCCTTATAACTCGTCTTTTCAGATCCAAAAACCCACATGCTCACCCTAGCGTACATGGCCTTAACCGACGCGAGCGTGTTCCAGAACCACTTCCCCACTCCAACCCTCCCGCTGGGGTACAGCGACGCCATCTGCCTTCTCCTCGGTCGCACCCCCTTACGTCTTCAGAGAAGCTTACAGACTCAATCATTCACATCTATCAGACTGTTTTGGTAACTGCTTCTGGCTCTTCATCTATTCCATTTCTATAGCTATAATTGACTTTATAATCTCTATGAAAACAGACAACAATGTCTTTGATCTGTGCTATTTCTTCTTTTTTTTAATGATGTTCATTCATCTTCACTATGAAAGGCATTTGCTATTCATGAGTTGTTGCATCAGCAATTCCATGACCATCTGTCAAATGCACTATTGTGCACACTTTTATAAATTCTGCAGGGAACTCAACACCTATATGGATAGCATTTACATATCATGATCAGAACAAGCTGTATTTCCTCCTGGTGCTGGGTGTAAGCATTAGCCTGTAGATTCTCATGACAGTCATGGTGTTGTCAATGAGACGGTAGTTGATCAGAAAGAATAGCAGCTAGAGAGGTTGGAGAAGATGGATGCACCTCTTAGTGAGCAGGGGATGGGAAAGACAGCTGAGATTTGAAGGAATTGAGCTTGAGAAGACAATTGATATTGTGGAATGGATTCATATATATATGATTTAAGTTCTCAGGTGACGGGATAAGTGCTTATTTTGAATTTTCCAGCTTGATATGTATATTCAATGAATGTTTTTGTCTGATCATGGATTATTGCTTCATCTCGCTTGATAGAATTCTTATGGTGCAGATGCCAAAATAGAGAAAAGGAGGTTCAAGCTGGTACATACAAACACTCCTACGGAAAGGCTGAAAGTGATTAAAACAACTAAAGAATGTATACAACATGAACACAAAGGCAACAAAAAGCAATTCCATACCATGCACTTGCAGGGAAAAACGTCCACAGATACAATCTGTAACCCCTAAACTCCTGAGGAAATTAGAAGGGCTAAAAAAAATGAATTTACAATTTCACACTTCCAACCCTCTTCTCCCTCTTCTCCCTCTCCCTCTCCACGAAATACTCCCTAACCCTCCTCCTCGCCACCTCCACAACCTCCGGGTCCTCCACCGTCGCCGGCACCGTAACCGCCTTTTCAAAATCTCCCGCCTCTACCGCATTCTCCACAAGCTCCCTCAGCACCCGTCGCAGCGTCTTCCCACTGCGTGTCTTCGGAATCATGCTCTTCCCGTTTCCGCCGTTCTGGATCATGCCACCCAGCGACGCAATGGCGCCGATTTGCTCGCGGACCAGCGCGTTTACGGCAGTGAAGAGGGACGCCGAGGGCATGGCGGGGATTGAAGTTGAAGACAAGGATGTGAATTGTGGAGGTTTTCTAAGTTGCACGAAGGCGAATGGGAGATGGCCTTTTAGAGGGTCTGGGATGCCGACGACGCTTGCTTCCACGATGTCTGGGTGTGAGAGTATGGCTTGTTCGATTGCGCCTGTTTTATGGTATAAATTGTTAGAATATGTCTTTTTCGTTGCTTGGTAAGTGAGTGGAGAGAGAGGTTATATTGTAGGGGTGTTTATATACGTAATACGAACCAGTACTAAACCGATGGGCAGCCACGTTGATAATATCATCAGTTCTGGCCATGACATGTACATATCCCTCGTCATCCACCATCCCCGCATCCCCAGTATCCACCCACCGCCCACCAAACCGCTTCAGATACCCCTTATAAAACCGCTCGTCATCACTAAACAACGTCGTAAACGCCGTTGGTGCCAATGGCATCGCCAGAACAATATTCCCCATAGTTCCATTCGGCACCTCATCTCCTTCATCATTGACGATACGCACATCGAAGCCTGGCATGGGTTTCCCCGCCGACCCAGCTTTGATAGGGAATGGCTGAATCACATTCCTGCTCCCATGTTCCAGGCCAATGGCACTACGCAGCGCGAGCCCGGTCATCGGTGACCCGGACTCCGAAGACCACCAGTTATCAATGACCATGGCGCCAGGGGCAGCGTACTTGTCAAGCAAATCCTGGTAGGTGCGGATAATGCTGGGCTCACTCCGTTCGCCAGCAAGGAAGAGGCCGCGCAAGTACTTCAGCCCCTTCCGTTTCCCAACTTCTTCAAAGTGACTGTTTTCCGGGTCCTCTTTACGAATAGCGCGAAGAGCGGTCGGGGCGGTGAAGAGGGTGTTTACCTTGTGCTTTTCTATGGTTCGCCAGAAAGTGCCTGCGTCAGGCGTGCCAACGGGTTTCCCCTCGAAGAGGACCGTAGTAGCCCCAGCCAACAGTGGACCGTAGAGAATGTACGAATGACCGACGACCCAGCCGATATCTGAAGAGCAGAACATGACGTCTCCGGGGCCCTTGATGTCGAAAAGGTATTTTATGGAAAGATTGAGGCCCACCGCGTGGCCCCCAGCCTCGCGAAGGACGCCTTTCGGGAGTCCCGTGGTTCCTAAATCAAGTATTAGAAGTCTATTATATAGAAACATTTTACGTAAATATCCCGAGTGACAACACACCACTGGTATATATAATATACAGTCCCTCCTGACTCTTTACGGGTACAGCCACAGCTCGAATATTTCGCCTCCTACCGCTCGTAACAATCCGCTGCCAATTCCTCTCGCCCTCCAGCTTCAACATGGGATTCCACCGCAGCTCATTCCGCTGCCAGACAATGACTTTTTCGGGCTTGAACGAGCTCTTAGCAATCGCTCCCTGGACTAAAGGTTTATAATTCATAATGCCCTTGCTTCCCTCGATTCCGCAGGACGCAGTCATTATGGCCCGTGGTTTCGATGCCTCAATGCGCTGGGCCAGCGATGTAGCAGCGAATCCACCAAAGACGGCAGCGTGGATGGCTCCCAGTCGTGCTATGGCGAGGGCTGCGAAGAGGGCGGCGGGTATCATGGGCACTGCAAAGCAGTTTTGTGACGACTATTAGCATGGTTGCATCCGTGTGGTATATTGCACATACATTGTACAGCATGCATTCACTCATCCATCCCCAACTACAACACAAAAACAACGAAGCATGATCAAAACAAAAGACCCTCATACTGTAAATCAAGACAACGTCCCCCTTCCTGACACCCTCCTCCCTCAACACCCCGGCCAACACCTCTACCTCCTCCAACAACTCGCTATACGTATACTGCTCCTGCACGCCCGTCACGGGCGACTCGTATATAATGGCCACATTGTCTCCATTGCCAGAGAGCACATGTCTATCAACGCAATTGTAGGTCGTAGAGATCTCGCCATCCGGGAACCAGGACCAGTGCTCGTGGCTGATGCCGCTGCGGGGAAGAACCTTGGTGGTCCGGCGCAGGCTGCAGGAAGGGGGTTTGTGCCAGTGTACTTGGGCGGCGTGGTGAGACCAGAACTGCTCTGGCGATCGGAGGGATAGGGAAAGGGTTGCGTCTTGAGGGTGGGAAACCATTGTGATCAATATCTACTCTTTGCCGGTGTTGCTGGCGCGGTTACAGGCGCTGGCACTGCTAATGTTGCTGCAGAGGGACGAGACCAGGACGAGGTAGAGATAAGAAGAGAGAAGGGGGTGCGTGCTGGTTGGTGTTGGGGGTGGGGTGTCCCGGGCAAGAGTATTAGTGTTGTTTTCTTCTTCTTCTATAACTCGAGAGGCAACTGTTGGTTGAAGCTCAGGTACCGGTGTCTCGGGGGGACGGACGCGGACTGGGGAATGCTAATCCGGCGAGGCAGCGGGTGAGCGGAGGTTGCACCGCAGCCCGTCGGAGGGGGGGAACTTGGGGGCAAACCGCCAATTTGAAATAGTCGCGGGAATTGGATGGATGCTGCAGAGAACCAAGAGAACGCTCATCGCCCGGTGGCAGTTGAGCAGATCTCATCCCGGGCGCTGGGTGATGTCCTGTCTGTTCTGCCGCGTTCCTACTGTCGTTTCTACTGTCGTTTCTACTGTCGTTGTCGTTGTCGTTGTCGTCCTACCGGTGAACTGGTTAGTTAACGTAATCAACCACCCAACGCCCGTTTACACTCAGCTGCAGGCAAAAATCACGAAATACAACCTTGAACCTGCGAATATCTACAACTTTGATGAGAAAGGATTCCTATTAGGATTCATTCACACCCTCAAACGTATTGTATCGATTAATTCGCTCAAATCGGGCCGTATGATAGGTGCCAGCCAGGATGGCAGTCGAGAATTCATAACACTACTTGCCTCAATTTGCGCAGATGGAACTTCGCTCCCACCTGCTCTCATATATCAAGGGGAATCAAGAGATATGCAAGATACTTGGCTCGAAGATTTTGATAGTGAAAAGGATCAGGCCTACTTCGCTGCTTCAGAAAATGGGTGGAGCAATGATGAATATGGGTTAATGTGGTTAAAGAAGATCTTTGAACCTCTTACAAAAAAGAAGGCAGGCCGCAGATATAGACTTCTTATATTGGATGGCCACTCATCCCATGTTAATATGGCATTCATCAATTACGCAGATTGGAATCGAATTCTACTCGCTGTCTTTCCTCCCCATTCTACACACCGATTACAGCCGCTAGATGTTGGGATATTTGGACCATTGGGTAAATCATATTCCAAACAACTGAATGAACGAATGAGAACTGGAATAGGATTCATACGCACTACAAAGAGGTCTTTTTGGCAGCTTTTTGACACTGCGTGGAAGGAGGCAGTTACATCTTCAAATATTGAAGCTGCATTTGCTGCTACTGGCCTACATCCATTCGATCCGGAACGCGTTCTTGAAAAGCTTCAAATACGACCTTGCACCCCCCCCCCCCCCCCCCGACGCAAGATATCAACCAAGAACACCTACTTCTATTGTTGGCCTGCGGAAATTGGTGAAGCAAGTCAAGCAACAGCAGCATCAAATATCTAATGATCTCAACTGGGTGATTCGTGCAGGGGAAAATCTTGCTCTTGATAAAGAGGTTCTTTTAATAGAGAATCGGCAGCTTCAAAAAGCTCTTAATCAAGAGAGGAGACGTCGCAAGCGTGGCAGGGCAATGGGGTTGCTAGATCCCTTGAATCCATAATTGGCGCAGTTCTTCTCGCCGGCAAAGGTGCAGAGCATCCGCGAGAATTTGGCGGCCTCAGAGGTTGCCAAAAAGGATGAGCAAGCTCGTAAGGAGGATGCAAAGCTGCAACGCACTATTCTTAAGGAACAGAAGGAGGCAGATATCATCCAGCAGAGGATGGAGCGGGAGGCAGATATCATCCAGCAGAGGATGGAGCGGGAGGCAGCTCGCCAGGCCACAAAACAACAAAAGGAAATGGATAAGGCCGCAAGAGCTGCTCAACGGCAGATTGACAAGGAGCTTAGAGATGAGAAAAAGGCTCAGGAGCAAAAAGAAAAGGAAGAACGAGCTGCCGTACGGCTACAATCATGATTGAATAAGAAGATGATTGAAGAATTCAAAAATCACCTTACTAATCGGGAAAGTAGACCCTTGATTTCGCAAAGAGTGGCTAAATCGCGTTTTCAGAGCCCTGCCAGGGTGCCCGCAGATCCACTGCCAGAGGGATATGACGATATTGCAATCTCTACTGGTTTAATGACTGCTTGCTCACTGAATCTGCCTCCACCCAAGATTTCATGTTCTGGGCGAGTTATTAAGCCAAACAAATGTTTACTGAATTAGCTATATATTTTTATATGTAATTTTCTATATATATTTTCATCCTATAATATATCATCTTAAAATCTAATTGCATTGTTGAAATAACGTTGAAAATATTTCATCATAGTGATGGCGAAATGGCGGGCGTTGGGTGTAAACGGGCGTTGGGTGGTGGATTACGTTATCTCTAACATCCCTTAGACCCGAACCCCAAGAAAGCCGAGGACATTTGGCCGGGGAATGATGAGGTTCAACCGAGCAATAATTTTAGAAGAGTGATAAAAAGGATACCGTACATGCAATCAATCAATCATCACAGGCGATGGATCTCATATATACCTGATAGAAATAGGAGAAACTTGATCCAAGCCGAATCAATCGTTAATCGTGCAATTGATGTATGGTCATACCAAAAAACATTTATTCATTTATTCATTTATCCCACGTATCTATCATTCGGTACTCTGCATCCCAAGGTCTATACAAAGAGAATGAGAAGAACACTAGAGAGCACACAATGGATAGAATTAAACCAGGATTGACAGCCCATTTCTTCTCATTCTTCCGCTCCATGTCTTTCCGTCATCTAGCCTCTCTGCAATGAACCGGGCCGCGCCGGATATGTAGAAAATGAAAATTCCACAAGACGACAACACACCATTCGGTAGCCAAGGGGAAACTAAAATGATAGAAATTTCGTGCATATTTTGACATAGGACCAATGCTAAGTTAGTTAGGCTATCTGCTTCATTGGTGTTGTTGTTATTATCTTTTGCCTGTCGCGTTCCAGCTCCTCAGCGCTCTGGTATGTTGCGGTAATCTCAGTAAACGCCATGGAAACACCTCCCCCTCCCATAGCCAATTCCCTATTCCCTATTCACTATTCACAAACAGAACGGTAGTTCTCCCGTATCGAGAGAAAAGAAGAATAAGGATCGAAAAACTAGGAATAAAATAAGTTCGTTTGAAAGGGATCGGGGAATCGGGGGATCGGGGGTTGGGGGGGGGGGGGGGGGGGGGGGGGGAACGAAGAGAGCAAGGAAAGGGGATGAACAAGGAACGAAAAGACATAGGGCATTTGTAACAGTGGAAAGGAAGGGATATAAGTAGGGAATGAAAGGTAATATCATATCGAAAACATCCTTCTATCATCGTTGGTGGTGGTGAAGAGAATTGTGCCATCTGCTCCAGCCTTTCAAAAGTAAAAAGAGATAAACCGGGGGTTGGGAAGGGAAACAATATCTCTCAAAATTTTCAAACGACAAGGGTACTCGGAGAGAGGCAGACGAGAGCGAAAAGGAGGGAGAAATAGGGTCCGAAGATGACGTCAAATGAATATGGAATAAAAAGGAGAGAAACTCGAAAATCCTTGAAATGCCGGTAACACCGTAGCTGGAGGAAAATGAGCACACAAGACACACAGATAGATACATGACGCGCGCACACACAGCCTTTCTTTAATGGAAATGCAACCCTGATTGAAGATCACCTGCGTAGCTTTTGATTTTTTTTGTTAGATTTTTTTAGATTTTTTTTATTTTTATTTTTTTGGAGAAAAAAATAAAAATAAAAATTTAGTTCAAAGTTTCATTGTTCAGCCCGTCGTATCCACCACTCTTTGCTCATACGAGAACTAACAAGAGAGGGCAAATAAGCATAAACATAGACAAAAGGCAAGGGAGAAAGCCAATTCAGACCATCTCAAGTTAATGCGCCGGAATAATGGGAGGAGAGAAATATAGAAGTGTGGAAAAGGATTGGGCCAGGGGAGATATCTGAGAGGTGCGAGAGACAGGTGGAATAACCGGCAAAGAGTAGCCATCCTGATCCGATATGTAGATAGCATGCTTCCGATATAGTTTGTTAATATTGCTAGTTTAGAGGCACGGTTGCTCAAGGTGGTTAGAGCGGTTGCATGATAGATGCCATTCGTTAGAGGAGATGGTGGTTAGAGTAAAGGAGATAAGATGAAATAGATATAGATGCGCCTGAATTCAACGAAATCCGCCCACCAACATACAATCTTAATAGAGATGAAAAGAGGTCGGAGATAAGAGGGTAGAGGATGGTGGTTATATCGGTTAGGGATTGAGATTGTTCGTTTTTTTCGCTTTTCGTTTTTTTTTTTTTTTCCTTTTTTTTTTTCTCTAAAAAAGTTTATGGGAGAGCTCCATCATTTCCCTCTTTCCACACTTTTCAAAGAATCAGACACTTGATACTGCTCCTGTGCGTCTTAGGACGATCGGTTCGGAATTTCGTGGTGTGTTCCTGGCCATTGTCCTTCTGCGTGCCAGGGCTTCTGTTAAGTGTCTGTCGAGTACCCTGTTGCTGTCGTTGTTGCCTAAGCAGGCGAACTACATCGTAAAACGCTTTCTCAACATTGATGCAGTTCTTTGCAGAGGCTTCGACGAAGTCGCATCCAAGCTCCTTGGCCAACGCAGACCCTTCTTGCGATGAGACGGCCCGCTCAATGGCCTTGTCGCTCTTGTTTCCCACAAGCATCACTGGAACTTTCATACCAGGGGTCGGCGGGTTCATGGGCGATGTAAGGTAGCTGACTCCCGTTGGGGACCCAGAGCTTGCAGATTCCTTCACTAATTGGATCTGGTGGTGAAACTTCTGTATCCGGGTGAACGAGGAGCGTGATGTGATACTGTAGACTAGCACGAAACCCTCACCGTCTCTAATCCATTGGTCCCTCAAAGCGGTATACTCTTCCTGTCCCGCAGTGTCAAGCACCTCGAGCATACATGCCTGCTGGTCAATGACAACCTGTTTACGGTACGAATCTTCAATTGTTGGGTCGTATGTCTCGACGAAATGGTTTAGACAAAGCTATTGTAATGTAAGCGTGTCGTCAATATTAACTCTCCATTCATCTAACTCAAATAGGGAGGGCCGGTCTGGTAGTATGAAACAAACCTGAATAGTAAGCGCGGTCTTGCCAACACCTCCATCTCCCAGCACCACCAACTTGTAGAGCTTCATTTTCCCAGCCATTGCTGCGGAAATTGCAACGCGTAGCCGCCAGTTAAATTGTCAAATCGAGAATGCCTTACTAGCAAAGGAGAAAAGTAGGGGGATGAAAGGAACGGTTGGATATGATTTGTTTATATTTTGGTTTAACAGAGTCCCACGTCTTTCGGACTATTGGTGAGGAGCTGGATCTCCGGTGGGATGCAACAAACGCCAGTAAAATAGCACAGATTGATATCGATAAGGAAATGAAACGGTAGCGGCAGGCAATTACTAGAATGCCAAGATCCGCGAATAGTAAACTTGTGAGGAGTGGGAAGATTTAAGACAGCTCTGTCCGCAGGTTTCTTCAGGCGACAAGTTTCAGATACGAACTGCAGACAAACAGCAGTTAGCACAAGGGTCAATAGGCTAGAACTGAAGAGTTTGAGGTTAAGACCAAGGTCACGAAAAGGATGTCTGGAAAGAGACAGATATCTAAAACTCTCGACGGACATCATGGAAAAGAGAAGAGCAGGCCAGGGATCAACCACACGCAAGAAATACGACACGGCGATAGGCTTTTGAGGCTGCACAACGGCGGGTCATAAGGAGCTTACCTCTGTGCCAATGAATGGAGAAGGTCGAATGAGAGTTACACACTGGCAAGCAGAGGCGTATATGTGTAAAAACAGAAAGTTTTAGTAAAGTAAAACCAGAAAGTGTCCGGTGGATTGCTCTGACTTGTCCGAGGTCGCACTCAGCAAGCGGGAGCACCTCTCTGGAGATGCGAGGTCACAGGCAGATGGGTGAGGAGAGGTAGGATCCGCAATATGTGGGTGGAGATGATTGAGGAGTGTAGAGAATTCCGACTTCTTTCCAGCAAGCAGCCAACAGGGTGGTTTGAGAACAAGATAGAGAAGAGCAGAGCAGAGCAAAAGATGAGGTGAGGTTGAGTTTGAGGTTGACAAGACGTTGAAGAAGAAGAACAAGAAGAAGAATAAGTTAGGGCATCCAAAAGCCACCGCCAGCACGTGAGGGACTCGGCAAGCAGAGGAACCAGAGAGGAGAAGAAACAGAACAACCGGCAACTAATGAATAACAACATAATAATAATTACAATAGTCCCTAGACAAATTAACTCTGCGGAATGGAATAAAGGATAAGCAAGAGCCGGGATAATAGAGGATGATAGGGTTGTATTCCTATTATTGTTATTTATTCCGTTTATTATTCTTTCGATTGATACGGTTTTTATTCTATAACTAAATCCTGCAGGTGTGGCTCGTGGGTTCCTAACTAACGCGCCCAGGCCCTGCAAGACTGCCTAGGAACGCCGAGACGACAGGGTCCGCTCCAGTTAAGAATGCTCCAATGCTTCAGTTAAACCACCCCCCAATGCCCCCCAATTTTCCCCTCCCCCCCGGGTTTTGGGATCCAAGGCAAAAAAAAAATAAATAATAAAAAATAAAAAAAAACCACATCTCTGACGAGGTTTTAACTGAAAATGAGGGGGAATTCAAAACTCGGCGCATCCTCTTGGCCCTTTAGCTAGTTAACCTTAATTCACTTTTTGCGCTTTTTGCTCTTCCCAGTCAGTCGCCACTATTATTCTCAGCTCCCTGCTTTTAGTTGCTCTCCCTGGTCATCCCTGGTGTCCGTTGTGTCGTCTGTCCGCGTTCTTGGGCTTCCTGTTATTTGCTCAGCCTTTTACCATCTGCTATCACGCCTCATATGTGGGAAGATACCCCTGACGAGAGGCAGCGGCTCTCATAAATCCACGGATGCCAGAAACGTTGGGAATCCCGGACCTCAAATGTTTTGACTCTTATCTCTTCTTCGAAGAACTTGTCGAAGGCGCGTTTTTAGATTGTTATTTTGTCAATATCAAAATGAATAGCGGGCAGCAGACGGAAAGATATTAGAGTAATACTGCAAATTGGTAGGGAGTAAGGGCCTTGGGGTTTTGTTCAGCCCGTTTTTATAAGTATTTACTCCCTGGTTACAGATATAAAAATTATTCTCTGAGGGTTTTCAAAACCAGGAGAGAAAAACATAGAGCCACATGTTAATTTTTCACAACTTCTTCACGCCACTTTATCAAATCTTTCCTCCTCCATCCCAACCAACTAATGGTGTTGTGGTTCCATGATCTATCGCAATCAGCTGCGAAACGGGATTTCCTCAGCTTCTCCAGGTCGAAGGTCAATCAAAAAGCACTAACAGCCTTTTTAAAGAAAGTTTGCACCCGGTGGCTTCTGCCAACTCCACAAAATGGCCCACAAAAATATTTTCAATTTCGTTTCTCCACTTCTTGCCATGCGGCACGCCGCACAGGGTTTACAGCCCAAAACTATAGACAGATCCGCTCGAAGTTGCTGACAAGTTTCCCGCGTTTCCCCATCTGCCATCTTCGGCCTTCCAAATTTATACTTGCCAGTATACTACGCATTAACTGACTCTTTATCTCTGCCACAGCATAACAGCTCTTCAGACCGAAGGCCTCGAGTTTACCAAACGAGGGAATAATATGCACGCACTGAGGAGCTAAGAAAAAGGGTTTAACGGCTACCTTTGTTTTTGAATTAACTATATTCTTGTCGCACGATTGGCCTTTTTAATTTGGCTTTCCGCCAGAAAGTAACCTGTTCATTCCGTACTGTTGAGCATTGAATGATGCGGAGGGTGCAATCATGATCCTCAATGCACATGGCTTTCTTGGCTGCCTCACCGGTTTGCTCGTTCGTCTGGCTCTCTGATCGCAAAAGCTCAAAACGTCAAGGCGTTTTTCCATCTCCGCTTCTCTCCCTCCGCATCATTGGCTGTTAAAGTAGCTAGCTAGTTAATGGCGGTATTCTTTCCTGTGTTTAGTTGCTGAGCAGGGTCCGCACGACCCATCAGCAGAATACATCCGTTCCGGTGCCTTTTTTTTCTTTTTCTTTTTCTCTCTTTTCATTTTTATTGTGGAATTGATCATGTCGATAGCAGTGCTCCATATTTCTCGCAGGCAGGTTCCACAAGAACAAAACATCCAGAGGTGGGGGGTGAGTGGAGATTTCTTTCGTTTTGCCATATTTTTGTGCAGTGGCCGCATCGACAAAACCCTTGACCATTTCGGCGGGCGGGACTACTCCGCTCGTTCGAGGGACGAGAAGCACACTAACTAACTAGAGTCTGAAGCCCTGACAAAATCCAAGCAGAACAGCGAAGTGGGACGGACAGCTTGACCCGGAGAGGAACTAGTTGGCTCTTTTTTTTTTTTTTTTTTGGGG
>NW_011371363.1:608950-616996 GCF_000150735.1 Paracoccidioides brasiliensis
AATTTTTGGGGGGGGCCCCCCCCCTTTTTTTGGGGGGGGGGGGGGGGGACCCCCCCTTTTTTAAAAACCCCCCCCAAATCCCAGGAGGATCCTCGTCGCTAGGTTCTTCCTTCGAATATATTTTTTTGTCGTGGAAGAAGATATATATATATATATAGCTGCCACCATTGCATCATTGGGCAGATTAAGTCTACGAAAAATACTCGGCATTGCCCCCGACAAAATCGTTTGGATGTCGAGCAGCATGAGCATGATTCGTGAGCCGTTTGACAGCCAAAGCTCGGGCAACGACTCACGAATCATGCTCATGCTGCTCGACATCCAAACGATTTTGTCGGGGGCAATGCCGAGTATTTTTCGTAGACTTAATCTGCCCAATGATGCAATGGTGGCAGCTATATATATATATATATCTTCTTCCACGACAAAAAAATATATTCGAAGGAAGAACCTAGCGATATCATCATGTAATTTGACGGAGTAATTCTAAGAAAGCGGGCTATTCCACCCTTTTTCGCTCATAAGAAAGTGACGTGGACTAGCCTCAAAGATATCTAAGAGATCCCTTTGTCGAACATTATCCATCACAAAGAGATTGGAATGGATGGGTTGCTAGCCGAAAAGTGGAAAAAAGTCAATTATAATCTCACCAACATCCAGGTCGACGGAATGAGATTGCCATTCACATGGTAGAGACCTTCCTCTCCATTTAATTGCCATTTGAACAAGGATATATTATCTCATACAAGACGTCGGAGTGTGAGGGTTTTTCTTCTTTTCTTTTTTTTTTCTCCCCTCCGATGTTGAAAGAGTTCAACTCGCTGCCCCTGCAGAAAGTTTACTTCCGCCAGGTTTTCGCAGAATCCTTCGATCTTCTTCATCAGGCTTGAAAGTTCACGACGGGCTCTTCTATTTTCTTCCCTTGTAGCGTTCTCCTGTGATATTCTACTGTTTCCTGAGTTCTCTGGACATATATTGTTCCCAAATGAGTTAATCCTTGGCGAACTGATGCTGCACATCCTCGTCCTAGCGTGTCGTTCCTCATGGTAAGGCGATGGATAGGACTGAACCATATGGACGTGGCTATATAAGCCCCTTCTCGGCAGGTTATATGACTGGTCTTCGAATATGTTTGAGGATGACGGGCATGGGGAAGCGGCATACAGAGGTAACAATATCCCCCTGGTCCTCGGACGAACACCAGTACAGTACGGCAACGAATAAACAAACACCGCAAGGTAAACGATTGAAGCTTTCGATAAAGCCCAATACAGTCGAGCTTCATTGAACTTTTCATTCGTTTTCTCTTTTGTCGGACATTCCGAACCTCCATATCAAGCGCAATATGGAATGGAAATTTCTAAACGTCAACGGGAAATCTGTTGGATTTTTCCCGAGGCAACATGCACGCTGCAAGCCCCGTGTCAGCAAAATGTGGCATGGCAATTTCAAAACTAAGAGCCCATTTGTATGGGGTTTAATTCTCTTCCAGTCTTCCAAGGTTATTAACATCCGGGAAGATGTTTAAAAGAAAAACAAACGGTGTTTCCGCTATTCCGCTAGCTCTGTGACGGTGATGGTGGCGTATGAGGGAACCTTGCGTCGTATTTTGCACTCATGTCGCTACATACAGCAGCTCACAATGACCTGACTGGCAGTCAATTCTCATTATGATTATTTTACGGAGTACAGATTCCACACAATAATAATGAAACAATGGTAACTAACGTTAGTTATTGAACTGACCGTAAATAATACATTCTCCTGTTGACATACCTTTTTTACGCTGTGAGGAGTTTCACTCCCGGTCTCTCCAAATCATCACAAGCAATCATTCTCCTTTGCAATCCTCCCATCCATCTCAAGGCTAGACACGCCTGGTCTGATACTGACAATAAAAAGATAACATTCGTTCAACAGCTATCTATTTATCTCAGTGCAATGATTCAATAGAGATGGGTTTCCCGTCAATAGACTGAGCTTTTACTTGGTGCGGGAAGCGGGCTTCTAACTTCAGATGGAGCTGCGCCATTGAGGATATTGCGGATGGCATATGTCAGGGAGACGAATGACCAACCAGAATGCTAAAATGGAAGAATATATATACATCTATGCAGCCGGTTTCAGCGGAGGCTTTCTGCAGATCCTCCCCCGTCCGCGTCGCCTGGATCGATATCGATAAGTTCCCCACCATTTAGCTAATGCAATCAACGTCGACCTCACCTTTGAAGCTCTAAGGTTACCTTCTCGAGATGCAACTCTCGACCTGGACGCACTGTGACAATCCATCCCCCATGATTGATCGTCGATTATTGGCAGCACATTCCGAACATTCACCATCTCCCTTCTCCCGCGGACTTGATAAAAAAAATAGCTATGCCGAGACCAACCTGGATTGTTGAATATGCAGTTTCCACCCTATCAGGGAGTAGACCTGCCTTCGCCTACTTTAACTGCTTGCTGGGTACGAGCGGCCGAAAGTGCAAGCATAGGGGCTGCCTTACATGGGGTTGTCCACTGCAGGGATTTTTATTTTTATTTTTTTCCTTATTTCTTTTCTTTTCTTTTTTTACACCCCCCCCCCCCCCCCTGAGAAGACACGAGATATCTTGTTTAAATATGATTGGATTGAACACAGGTCCAGGATTGAAAACTCAAGTCACCCATGTCCTGGGTCCACTTCCGCCGTGCTAGCTGGTGGTTAACGCGGAAGCGGTCCACTGGTGATCTGCTCTAAGATAGCTTGATTCACTGGCTGATGTATCAATGGGCTACAATCATCTTTGCTTCCATTTGGAAGCGTTTGAATGGGATCCAGTTGTCACACCGCTAAATTTGCAAGACGAAAGGAATGTCATCCTTCGAGCACGGATTTTAATCAAGCTAACACCGTCGTCAATATCTCTTTCCTGTTCCAGGGGAAGGATGTGGGTGTGGAGCAGCCCACTTCCCTGAGCATATATATATCTACCATTATTGATACACGCGGCTAGATATCCTCATTCCGTAAGTATCTAACCTGGGCAGATCCTGACATCCCTGAGGTTCCCGAAAGCCGCAAAACTTGGTTAGATGTGCCGGTTTGATAAGAGGGATCGCTAAACGGGACATCATCCTGCTGCGGATCTACTCCACCATTTTTTCCATGTGGTTTCCCCCAATGATCCTTGGGTATTTCTCCATTTTCACGCGAGATGTGCCTTGGAGGTAGGGCAGGACAGGCCAGAACAGGCCAGGGTATGGTCTCAATATGGCTGTTTCCAAGGTTGCCTCTGACACATCTGTTGATATGTTTAGCTAATTATATAGTTATTTCGTATTTATATCTAACACTCATTGACGAAGGAGTCACCTGGAAAAAGAACACTGTGCAGATACGTAGATACGATTCTATTCGCTTTTCCAGAGACTAACATTGCACTGGATGACGTTTCCAAAAGCAGGGGCAGTACCGTGCATGACCCTGATGCGATGATTCGATCAAAGGAATAGCTTCTTGTGAGCGCGATCGATTCTTTAGTCCAGAAAAAGTTGTCTCTTAATTCTCATCATCGTTACCGTGATGATCATTTATCCAATGCTAAAATATCGGGAGACGGTCCAGCGATGTCCAGTTTGCTCTGCACAAATGTGAGATACACAATTTTTACGAATGAATAAGGAATCAGGTAACTCGCCAGGTGGTCTGATTCTCTAGGTGGACAGTGTTGAATTGATGGTCAATTCAGGGGGCCAAACCTCCGCCTTCCGGCCCAGAATCCGGTCCTCCCCCAACGCCCCAATTCCCGCAAAAAGGCCACTCTGTGCTACACCGAGAATATCCGATGTTCCCGGGCACGCCGTGATAGCATCATATAAACAAGGAAGACTCGGGTCCACAATCTAGTTGGGTAATCTTGGACCTGCGCGTGAGCCTCAACAGCGTGAGCCTCAACAGCAGGTATTCCTTAGGGGAATACAGAAGTGGACCACGGAGCCGCTATACGCCTCCAAGTGAGTGTCTTCAAGGCAAAGCCGATTCCGGGTACAGCGGACGGTCCGCAAGACTCAACTCCAATGTGCTCCTATGCTATGGTTTGCCCGGTTCTTCAATCCAAGGAAGACTTGCAGGAATATTTATGCACAGGTCCAGAACCGGCGCCTTGAACACAGAGCTGGCTGGCCTCAAACATCAATAAACTTGAGTTCTGACAGAAAGGCTGAGGGGGGGATATATGGGGTTGGACTAGGACTGAGGCCAATGTGGTCGGTCCATGAGAGCGTGCAATATATGATGAGAGTGTGCATCAAAGCACTACAAAAAACGCCTTTCCGCTGGGGGTCATGATGTGGTGTCTAGTCCTTTATAACAAATTCTTAGTATCTCTGTTTTGTTCACAGAGGGTACATTGATGTCTGAGTGAGATGCCTGAGATGATAAGATACATCCTGATCAAGTTGACATGATAGTGTATAGAATTGAGATGCGAGAGAGAAAGAAAATTGCACCTGTTTCCTAAACAGATGTAGATGAATGACTTTTATAACTTCTATCTGTATGATATCAGACAGTATCAGTGACAGAAGCACCATGCATGATAAAGTTATGAGAGCAAATATCTCTGTTCGGAAGATGTGAGATGAAGCAGATGTATACTCTCTTCTTTTCCATGTCTATAAAAAAATAAGAAAGTCGAGCTCAATAAGACATGAATGAAGCATGGCGGCTGTGAGGAAGACACGGCTAAAAGACAAGATGAAGAGGAAAGGAAGGCAGCGAAGGTATGGAATGGGTCTGGGGTGCCCCCATAGAGTATAGTAATGGATTTGGAGAGCAGTTTTTCAGATTCTCAGACCATTCAGCTCGAAGCAGCCTGAGAGACCAATATAATATATTATTATCCCATGAGTTCGCTTTTCATTAAGAGATATAAAGCAGCGCAATGACTGCAGTGTAAGACATGAAGCATAGCTTTTGGGTAGAAACTTCATAATAGATAATGGAGAACTCAAGATGAAGCACTTCGGACTGTCAAGCCACTACTCTTAGCATCACCAGAGGCTCCCAGTGCTCTCTAAGCCGAATACATAGAAAGTACAACCGGATAGCAAGGACAGCCTTATCCCGTGAGAGGTGATGTAGCTTTTAATATTCGTGACAGAAAATCGGAAGGGCAAGGTTATAGACATGAAGCGTCTGAACACCTCTTCCATCCGCAACGCACCGTTCGCTTGAGTATGGGAGGTTTCAAAAAAAAAAAAAAAAAAGAAAAAGAAAAAAGAAAAAGAAAAAAAAAGGGAGGGAGGGAGAGAGAGAGAGAGGAAAGAGAAACCCATGCTCGATGTATATTCATGAAAGCAATTTAGCTGGCATTGAAGCAAAAAAAATCATGGGCGGACAACGTGGGGCATAGGGTTCCTTTGCTAACATGAAGATCCCTCGTCATTTCCCTCTTTCTTTAGAACATGAGCGCCTGTGGGATATCCCATAGACACATAGGCAGCGTATATTTTGAAGGTGTATATACCATTTACCTGGGCAGGTAGATGGCTTCTCCCAATTCCCGCGTAGTTAAAAACTCAATGGAAGCTGTTGGTCCGGGTAGACGACTAGAACGAGCTCAAAACTTCCCCACTAATAGAGACCTGTTGCAGGGAAACATCTTGCAAACATCTTGCTTGTGGTAAAGAGGAAGAGAAAGTGACAGCCCTTGGATGAACGATGAATGGGCATACGGATGAGAAAAGTGCTGATATAGAATCAAACACCTGTCATTCTGGATTGATTCTCTGGGACAAATTTTCGGTTTCAAGTCTTCTAGTGGGAGTTTGACAGTGGAGTCACTCCACCTCATGTTCCAGAAGTTCCAGTTGATTAACAGTAAAAGCAATAGCATAGCACCATAGCGCTTGAAAAAATTAAAAGTTGAGAGGCACAAGTTGATCCAGGACTACTCGGAGAGGATTTGAAAGGGTTAGATCTGGTTTCAAAATGGGCTTATGGAATGGGGAAATACATTTATCATAAAGCAACATGACCTATCTGGTCCATCTCATTGGTTAAACGGTGCATGTTTCAATTCTGTAGAATAATTCTGAAGCTTTAAAATAAGAAACATGGGTGGAGGGATTGATCCATGGAAACGAAAGCGGGTAGGAACCTAATTCCCCTGATTTATTGCTGTCAAGCTTCCCGGAACTCAGGGGGAACGCAAATCAGGATTTTTGTAAAAAGTTTGTTAATAATAAGGAAAAAAGGGGCAAAGTCAATTGAGTCAGCGTGCTGGGACCAGTAGAAAGCAACAGAAAGTACGAGGACAAATAGGAATGGATAAGGATATGGCACTCGTCATTCGACGAGTGGAAATGAGTTGGTTCTTTGGGTCATAGATAAGTAGAAAGTTCATGGAATGTTCGTGGACGAATCCTGGTTTTCTCCCTTGAACCGGCAGGCATTGCAGCTGGAAGGCGGATAAAGAGAGAATCCATGGAGACTGGCACATGTTTTCTTGGTTATCTATATCAGGGCTCGAATAAGGAATCGATCAGCGTTAGGGGGCCAGATAGAAGCGCGGCAGAGATGAAACATGAAATTACTCTGCCAATCTGAAAATTCGCCTGGAGACAGGGAGAGTGGTTGGCTAGTTATACAACCAATCCCTGCAGGCTACAGCGCGAGGGGTCATTCGTAACTTCGGGAGAGGGGGGGGAAGGGCCATGTCGGAGTGTAACTCGGAAGAGAATGGCACAAGTTGTATTCACACTCACTGACTTTTACTTACTCCGTACACTAAGGGATCTGTATATCATTGTTTTGAGGAGAAAGCATGCGCCATCAGAGGAATCTTGTAAGTAGTTCTGTAATTGGGAAAGATCAAATAATGGGCGTTCTCATCAGGTTGTAACAGATCCGTTCCAATGTGCCAAAAAATTTCCAAAAAATTCCAAAATTCGGCCGGATCCTTGAGACATATTCATGTCGCCCCATGGTTCAAGCTAACTTTGGAAACTATCCATGGAATAACTAAAAGGGGCCAACCGGAGCATCCGCATGCAGCGCAAGCCACTACCCCTAGCCCCTAGCTTGGACTTCAGCAATTAGCAAAGAACTCCGTAGTACTCCGTAGAAACTCCATAGTTTCGAGTTAACCAACTCGCTGAGAGATCTAATTGTTGATAATGGAGGCTTGTCCGGTCGGTTGCTTGAGCCGCGGGCCGTTGAAACTGCGGCGTTTCTTCTGGTGTAAGTTTGAAAGTTGTTATTTGATGCCAAACACAATTTACGCTGCGGACCTTTACTCAACAGGTGATGGTTGGTTCTAAGAATCCTTTGACGAGGCCCACTCTGTCGCCGGTCGAGGAAATCAACAGAATGTGGATTTCAAGAGCCGATCAAGATGATTATTTAGTATGGGGTAGAACAACACTTATTATTCAACGACGGAGGAGGGTTTGGGATACAGATTTCAAGTGGTCCTTCCGAGGCTGAGAAAATACGAGGAGAGGCCCTGGGTATATTTGTGATCGGTCAATCGGGATGACGTTCATGTCTAAACCTGAAACTATAATCTACCGAATATACGGAGAACTACCACGGGAGATAATACTTGCTTGGATTCCAGGGAACAGTTTGAGATTGCTTCCCAGGTTTGCAGCAGAATGTTAGGGCTGGCCTGTCGATTCTGAAAGAGCAGGAAAATTGATCGGCAGTTTGTGGGAAGCTGCTTCGAAGCTGGGATTATCCGTGGAGAGTGGAACCTTGGGTCATCATGGGCCAAAATTAAGCCAACCGAGTGGAAGGGTTGACAGGTCCAGGTGGTCTGACGGCAAAAGGGATTGGAAATCTGGCCCCAGATTTCAGAATCATTTTGGGGGAAAATGCCCCATTGTGTAGTTATGCTGAAACATCCAATTCAATGGAATGAATATGCGTAGAATTTTTCCATCTTCAGCCAGTCAATGTTGCCGCGAGTGGGATTTGGGACAGAGCAGTCTCAGGTGCCGCATCCGGTGTTGAAGCGACAGGCTGTTGTTGATTTCGAACGAAAGTTCCCACATTAACTATTT
>NW_011371363.1:617096-618122 GCF_000150735.1 Paracoccidioides brasiliensis
TTTTTTTTTTTTTAAAAAAAAGTTCCCACATTAACTATTTTTTTCCCCCCCCCCCCCAACAGCAACAGCAACAACAGACCCATTCTTCCCCCCCCCCCCCCCCCCCAAAACAATGCACCATTCTTCCCGGGCTTCAGTGGATAGATTTAGCACAGACTACTGCTGCAGCCCGGACCAGACACCCGGCTTGCTTTTGCTCATCCCGTCGACCTAGCTGATTGGACGGCCGTCGCAGATATTACCTGAGGGGGAACATTGAGGGATTCCCCCGTCACCCGTCAGCTGCCATCGCTCCCTCGGGCTCAAACTAGCTCGTCCAACTGCATCTCTAGCGTGAGTCCTGGCTGCGCTGTTGGTCCAGTCGATTGCTATTAGTGTCTTGGCCATTGTTTGGGGCATTTCGAGTGCAAATTGGCTTCAGGTCTCTCAGTGGCGGCCTCTCAAAGGGTTCCCCCCCCCCCCAATAATGCTCGAATTTCAATTGTTTGGGGGTGAGGGAGCTCTCTCGAAATCCCCTCCGCGCCGACCCCGCGCACAAACGAAGTGGGTGCTCCTGCAGAGTGCATGTACAGCACGGTTTGGATTGGAATAATATGGGGATGCTCAAGCATGATATGGTATCTGATGGATGCAAGAAACACAATAGACGGGCGATCACCCAGAATCAAACAACCAGCTGAACCTACGAGCCAAACTACGAACGTTGCCAGTGGCAACTATTCAATCCTCCAATATCCAATATCCACTCCCCCATCCCAGACTCTCGGACCGCTGGGACCAAAAGCTTGGAAGAAGCTTGGTGGTCAACAGCTAATTCCAGCCACGCCCGAGCCAGTCTGTTGAACACTCTCTCTCCTTGACTAAGCTCTTAGCCTTCCGGTGCGGTTTGGACGGGGGACCCTGCACGAGCTTTCATACAGTCTCTGTAGGAACCCGTGGACTGTACGACGCTTGTCGGCACTCTGGCTCTGGAGACGCCTCAGATCTTGAAGGTGTAGATGAAGAAGGATGAATATGTAAAAACAA
>NW_011371363.1:618132-836307 GCF_000150735.1 Paracoccidioides brasiliensis
AAAAAAAAAAAAAAAAAAGGAGACTAAGAAACAAAAACTTTTACCCCCCCCCCCCCCACCACCCCCCTTTATTTTTTTTTTTTGCCATGTTCCTAATCCCCCTGCCCCATACATTTCACATTCTTCCAATAGGCGGGGTCTCTCCTTTATGCACCCCGATTACAGCACCATAGAGGACTGGGGGAGAGCGTGCATACGTGCATGCAGCAGCTATCAGATGAATAATAATCGTCTTCTCCTGAACACTTCTTCTTTCTGCCTTCAGAGAACATCCAACCGGTGTCAGTCACTGACGTCGTCATCATCATCATCATCATCATCATCATCATCATTGCCTCTCTATCTGGCTCTCGCATCGATCAACCGCATTGATTGATGGATTGGTATGACTTGACATGATCACAACCTTAGAACTTCGCCATTCCCACGCTCTCTGGGGTACACAGTTCGCTGTCGTAACTAACCTGAAACTTCTCAACGATAAGCTACTGATCCAGACTCCAATCTCTCTGGGATTGTGTCCTTTTGCGTCGCTTTTCCAGTTCTTGGAAGACATACTCCTGTTCCCTTGTTTTTCCTTCGCTACCGCTTCTCAGCTCCAGACTCTCCTCCACGAACCTCCCTCCCTCGATCTTCGGCCTGCCATCCGACATCACCACCCTACCGCTCCATCCATGTAGCTCTCTGCTTACACCTCCAACATTCAACATCACTGATTGCCACTCCTTTGGCATCAACAATCAACCACTAGCAACATTCTTTCCAATGGCCTGAACGTAACAGGCTAATGTCAGCTTGCTCGTCCTGTCGATCGATCATACGCGTCCGTCTTCTAGGGTACGTCGTCTCAATGCAGGAACGTCGGGGGCTCGCGGATATCCCATACCCATCCCATCCCATATCCTACGCCGTGTATGCAAATACAACCCCACAACCATTTCACGTACAAGTCTTTCTTTTCTCAGATACGATATGCTATGCTATGCTATGCTATGCTATGCTATATGTATTGACAGTTTAGAGCTGATCCCGTCTCTTTGTTAAGATTTAGGCTGAAATCTTCACCCTCATACTCACCGAGGAATTGAGAGTGCCCCTTTGCGAACATATACAACACGACGAACAAACGAACGATAATTAAAATAAACTTATCAGTTGAACCATGCAACAGGATAACCCCCCTTCGTTCTGTCTTATATAAGACTTGCCCTGGCTGCGAATAACAACACGGGGGGACTACCTCCCTCTATACAACCATATATACATAGATGCCCACCAAAGAGCTCCAAATTGACCCCTGATTGAAGAACCCCCCTGAATCTACTCCATTCGATTCTAAATCCACAACGCAACAAGTCAACCCTCTCATTTTCATCTCATTTCAATTCCTTTTCTTTTCATTGATCTCTCTCTCCTCACATCTGCTCCACAACGAATCACAGACAGAATTCTTTCATCCCTGACATATCGCGACATTCACCAACCCAGTCATGCATGCCGCCGTCAATTAAGCCAGAAGAGCAAATAAAACCTCCCAGCCACACAAAATCAAAACACACACAAAACACGCACAATGGCCTCCGACTATGAGGCGGATTATGCATACCTCGCACAGTCCCTCCCCACCCCGAATGACACCCCTTACAGAAACCCTTCAAGTCCAATGTCACGCCGGCCCTCCCTTCACCGGCGGGATTCCTCCCCCGGCCCCTCCTCGTCTCCCACACGGTTCTCCTCCTCCAACCGCTATGAAACAGATGGCCCTTCCAGCCCAGTTGACGCCGCAAACGACGAGACCATATCCCCCCTAGACCCACGTCGCTTCACACCAACGCTCCATGCATCTCTCGTGTCAGAAATCCTGTCCCTCCGCCGCGACATGGAGGCGAAAACCCGTGCCATCGATACGCTGGAGATCACCCTCGAAACCGCAAAGGCGGAAGCAGACTCCCTCAACGAAATGCTGGCCAAAAGCACCAAGGAAAGCCGCTCGCTGAAGCGGCAGATGCAGGTGCTGGAAGGTGGGTCTGTGTCCGCCATGGCTGAATTGTCCAAGGAGCGCGATGAGGCATTGGAGAACATTGCGGATTTTCGAAAGAGGCTGGAGCAGTCACAGAAGAGGGTGAGGACGCAGGAGGAGGAGATAGAGAGGGCGCAGACGCTGTGGGAGCGAGATAAGATGAATTGGGAAAAGGAGAGGAGGAGCTGGGAGAGGAAGGTTCACGTTGTAGAGGGGAGATTGAAGGTTGTTATTAATGAGGTTGCGGCGGCACAGGCGGCTGGGTCCTATCCCTGGCCTCTGGGTGCTGATGGTGACTTTGATGATGCCATTCGCGATGGCATGACGACTAGGGGCAGTGATACCAACAGCATTCGCTCAAACAGTATCTTGGAATGCCGTCGGACGAGTACGGCCAGTGTTAGTACCCATGACGGTGATCCGTATAATCTTCGATATTCGGTTATGAGCATGGCCAATGGCTATGGATCGAATAAGACCGATGGGCTAAATTTGGCGGATGAACTTGCCTTTGACGAGGAAGAGGAGGATACATTGGGTTTGGATGACAGGCCTGATTCAAGATGTACAGTTTCGGACGAAAGGGCTATGTCAATGCAGTCACGACGCATGAGCATGGTTGCCCGACGTACTGTGGACATGTCGGTTGATGGGTCGGAAAGATTTGGCACCCCCGACGTTCTCGAACATCCGAAGAATCTGGATGTGATTCGCGACATTGAGGACGATGAGAAGACGACCATTGCCGCACCACTATTCGAATATAGGGATGTAGGGATCCAATATACTCCACCTCCTTCCCCGAAGATGATCGCTTCTGATCCCGATGACTCGATTATTCCCGTCGAGCCTATAATTGTTGAGGACCCACCAACCGCTAGTTGCAAAAATGATGCAAATCAGGGGAGAAAGCGCGTGTGTTCGAACAAGGAAACGCCTGTTTACCAATCGAAAGACAGCAGTACAGTAACCATGGCTGCTCTCACCATATCCTCCTCGTGTCAAACAACAGCAGAGTTTCACAGCCCTCCAGGAACTCCAGAGATGGAGGAGACTACTCCAGAAGACTCCACGCCCACGCCCGTACTAACGGCCTCTTTGGATCCCCCGCTTCCAACTCCTGTAGTCGCAACAGCTTCCATCTCAACTCAAACGGACGATGTAATAATCATGGACGAGGAAACCCAACAACTAAAAGAAACCGTAAGCAAGGAGATGCCGCCAATCCCCATGATCACAATTGAACCCCCGGGCTCAAACCCACCCTCCGCAAGGAACAGTGTCGTCTTACCCCCACAAACAAAGAGCATATCATGCCAAACCAATATCCAATCACTTGTTGAACTGAGGTCGTGCGGCATGCAAACCGAAGAAATCCGCATTGACCAACGAGCTGTGAAGCTTCCCGCAAAGCTCCTCCCGTCTGCCATTACGGACCGTCCACATCCACAACCACATCCAACCAGCTCAGGTTCCACGAAGCTACCATCACCACCCCCGATCCGGGCATTCCGCGTCCCACCCCCTAAATCCGCAAAAAGAAGACTCCGCAATCCACCACCAGTTGATCCTCCAGAACCCGCAAGGACACCCTCCACCAGCAAAGAGCCCGGGAAGTTCCAAGCATATCCCGGAAACAACGATAACGGTCCTCTCTCTGAAGATGTAGACGTGAAGCCGGACATCCGACGACCGTTTAGGAGTAGCAGTTTATTTGCCGGATTTGAAAATGTCAGTGACGATGATGAATGGCCCGAGCCACCCGAGGATATGTTTAGCGATGAAGAGCTTTTTAATCGCCCGTTGGCATCTTACACGCTGCAATCCGGGAAGCTGGTTACCAAGCCCTCCCCGTCGATATTGGACGATAACCTACTCGAAGAGCGTGGACAGCGTGCGGAACGCCCGGCAAATGAAGAAGAAGATGAGCAACCTTCGCCAAAGTCCATTCGTTCACCACACGCTCCACATGCGCCAGCATCATCATCATCCTTAATTTCTCAGCAGCAACGGCCCATGGCCGCCTCTGCCTCCGCCGTTGTTGGCAAATCAGCAGCCCCAGTCAAACGACCGCCCAGACCCCTGAGACTGGGCAATGTCGCGAAGCAACCTGACATTCGCCGCACAGCCATGATCTCTAGCTCCACAGCCGCTCACCAGGCATATAGGCCACGCAGCCCCAGTGCTCCCAGCATCGGCAGCAGCGCAGCGTCCACCACAGCTTCCAAACCCCCTTTCCCAGTCCCCATTCGATTGAGCTCGCGCAAAATTCCCATCAGCGCAAGTGAAGGAGCCCAAAGCCCCACGCCGTATGGTAACGGGAACTTCCCGGAGCGCGATGGCCGGTTGTCGCTGTCGAAGGAACCTCCGCTGCGTAAAGTGCGTTCTGCAGCTGTTGTGTCGAGGAGACATAAGCATGGGAATGGGCATGGACATCCGAATGGCCATCACCGGCTGGATCGCCAGCAGAGTCGTTCGCCGCCAGCCATGTCGGCGACGTCCTCTGCGTGCCCTGAAAGTCCTCAGTTGCCGCCCATGCCCTTTGACGAAATTACGGCTCCACGAGGTAAGCGTGGGCCTGGCACACTGCAGTCCAATCGATACCCCCCACCTGCTGCCCGCTCACATCGGCGGCAGGAGTCGAGTGCAGCGACATCGGTGTCCGCGTCGGTACAACAGACTAGCGTTGTTGATGCGATTGCACAGACTATGGTGGGTGAGTGGATGTGGAAGTATGTAAGGAGACGAAAGTCGTTTGGGATGACGGAGAATAACAGAGATGGGTGGGAGTTGGGGAAATCTAGTGAGGAGGTTTCTGCGAATATCACGGGGAATGGCGTTAGGCATAAGAGGTGGGTATGGCTTGCACCTTATGAGAGGGCCGTAATGTGGAGTAGTAAACAGCCCACGAGCGGATCTGCATTGCTGGGGAAAAGCGGTCGAAAGCGTAAGTATTAGTACACTTCATTTTTCCATCTTTTTTTTTTTTTTTTTTTTTCAACAAGTTGACTAACACTTTATTTCAAAAGTAACGATCCAGTCCGTCCTCGACGTCAAGGATGACAACCCGTTGCCCAAGGGTGCCGGCCCTGGTAACCATTTCAGCCGCTCGATCCTAATCCTCACTCCTCAACGCGCACTCAAGTTCACAGCAATGACACTGGAACGTCATTTCGTCTGGTTAACAGCCCTTTCCTTCCTGAGTCACTCATCCATAGGCGCAAACGAGCTTGCCACGCTTCCCCCCGTGCCGCACGAAGAGTACCACCCACCCTCGAGCTCCTCGCTCCGCCGCAATCCAATCCGCGACTCCATCCGCGTAGCAAAAGGTAAAACTAAACCAACAGCAAACCGCACCTTCGCCTCCCATTCCCATTCCCATCCCACCGCCGTCCCCGAACTTCCCTACGACAAAGCCATCGACGCCGCAAACGAGCCAATTACGGACGCCGCAGATCCACCCAATGTGCCACGGTTTTCTTCCCACTCCCGCAAGCGGAGCAACACAGCACCACGACTGCCCCCCAGCACGTTCAGGTCCTTCTCAAACCACACAGCGGCCCCGTCAACATACAGCGCCACCACGGCCGGGTCGTCGGATCTCTACTCACCCTCGACTATTGGGTTGTCTGGCATCCATAGCGGGCAGAGTAGCTTTAGCCATCGTACCTCCGATGCTAGTGGACCGTCCAGTGTTGGTATGAGTAATTTCTTCGAGGCGGTGGGGACGATGAGGATGGAGGCATTTGTGGATCGAAGTGAAGTTGCCCGTCAACGGGGTTATGGTCATGGTTATATTTATCGATCACGGCACGGCGGAGGCGGTGGTGGGAGAAAAAGAAGGGAAGCCCATTATTGGCCGCCGAAAAGCCCCGATGCCGATCTTTACGGATCGGAAGACGGGGATACGTTGTTTCGCAATGAGGATCCCTTTCGAGAGTTCTGAGTGAAGGACTTTGCTGCTTTTGACTTCATGTCTGGCGAAGAGGGGCCTCCCCACGTTGTTCTTTACGTGAAAGAAGGAATGGCGTGAGTATATATGTGATTTTGGTTCCACCCGTGTTGATAATAGTTGTTTTCTCTTTTTTGTATTTGATTTTTTTTTTTTTGTGTTCTGTTTTCTTTTCCTTTCTTTATCTTTGAAAGATTCGGGATGGAGGTTGAAACTAGGTATGATGTGCAGAAGGGTAAGCAGATTCAGATGTCATAGAGAGGGAAAGCTGTCAATTGATATAGTGATATACCACTGTTCAAAGAGCTATGTGGGGGAAGGGAATGAACGCCCACCAACGCCAATGCCAGCATCAGCACAATCATTTTCGTTTTCATTAGTTCATCCCCCCCCCCCTCCTCCCCAAGCAGTTTTATTCCATGTCTTTTGATTACTTCCGTTCTTTGTCCTTTTTTATATCCTTGTCGCTCTTCGGGAGTTGCTGGCCATTTGTATCTTTTTCGCGGCGTTCTTCCTGTAACCGATCTTAAAACCTATTTTATTCCCGACCTTGTTTTCCTCCGGTATTCGTTCCCCCAGACCGTTGGCGCCCGTGGATATAATCCTTGATTTTATATTTTGCACCTTTTCACTCTCGGATCCTGTTATTTAGTTCGATTTCTTTTCTTTTTTTCGTTGTTTACTCTCTCCCTTTCTTCTTGTTATGTATACAAGGGAAAGTATGACGGAATTGGTTCTGGCTGAATATCCGATGTTGATATTGAATGTTTCTTTTTGTATCACTTCTCGTTCGTTTTTGAAAGAAGAATGAGGAATAGGAATAGGAATCAGCAATTTGGAATATGAACCCGCTCAAAACGGTCAAACGGACGTTCCCGTCCTTGGCTTAATGTTATATTCTCTTTTATAAACTTTTGGATTTCTTTCCCTTGTGCATTGGTTTCTTTTTCTTCCCTACCGTTGGCAGTTTGATTCTTCGATCGATCGATTTGATCGATTTCTGAGCGGGATCCACCGGCTTGATTGTTGAATCTCAGATGCCGTTTAGAATATGCGGGATTGCTGTACGGGGATTTCGATAAAATATCTGCCTTAGTTCCATCAATTTTGTCCCATTTTTTCCCGGTCGTCTCGCTTCTTTTCCTCCCTTTCTGCCTTCATGTTCAATACTTAATCGGCGAGTGTAAACAATTCAACTCACCCCACGTCTATCGAAGTTGGACACAAACGGAATGGAAGCAAGATGAGAAGAAGAATGAGCAGGAGGAAAGAGAGGCGGTCAACGTAATCATATCATCTATTGTTGCTTATGCCCATCCTGTGCTTTGTCCTCATCACCTTGATTCCCCCCCCCTTTTGCGAACGTTTGTCGTACATTGCGAGCATATATTGGTCGCCGCAATCTCACACATGTCGATTCCCGAATACACCCCGTCCAGATTCCAACATAGGTCCAATATCATCTTTGTTGGATCTGCATGTTTTCCCCTTTGTCACCTTTCCCCCTCTTTCAACTTCCCTTTCCGTTTATCGATATTTTGCTGACACACTTGCAACTTGTGCATAACTAGAAGGCTTGGAGTAACGGCATGATATCTTTATCCGTTTGTCGGTGTCACAGTTTCGTACAGGACATTGTGTCCAAGGTGTTACATATTGTAACACTTGCTACTCATGTGCCGCAATACTTCCTGAATGGATATCCGACCCCAGGATGTTTCGATCCTTGAGGTCCAACAATAAAAATGGAAGTATCTCCGACAAACCGCGAGAGGACACGGAAGGGGAAACGGAGCCTGATGAAGTGGCCCTTGTAGATGGGCGGCGCAGACATTTTTCTGGCCTCCTATTTACGACCTCTACTGCGTAAAAGTTGGCTCACTGGTATCTCGTAGCCATAGAGAGAAAGGTTGGTTTGTTTCTGCGGTTGACTCAGAGATAGTTGTCGCATACAAAGCCGTTGAATCAAGTCATGCGATCTGGGCAGCTCAATCCATTGTCCTGTTATCTTCGCCCGTTGCATAGAGTGCATAGACTTGGGTGACATGTCATCGTATTAGAATGTGTCTGAAGTTTCTCCCGAATATTTTGCTCATGCATGTCCTCACTAAGTCATCCCATGGATAGATAAATATCAAGGGCTTCAACAATGCCCCATATCAGACTGAATTGTATGATAAAGTAACCTATCCATGTGACGACTGCATCAAGCGATCCGATAAATGCTGAGATATGAGAAACAACGGGGTATTGGAGTTTTTCTGATCATCCGTTGGGCGTCTTCTCTGCATGAAAGACATCCAGTTCCCGCCACTTCTCACAAAGCTTCTATAGTTATCCAACCCTGGAATACTTTCCAACCCCCTCAAGTTACCCCGTTCACCCTGCGTATCAACACCTAATCCGCTCCAACAACCGTGGCCACATCCGTCGGTAAGACATACACCTCCTCCACCGGCATCTTGCGCCTTGCCTCCTCTATCTTCCCCTCCCCCACCAACTGACCTATCTCCTGCATCAACCCTGTGACATCCCTGATCCCTACTGTCCACTCATCCACATACCTATCCACCGCCTCTTCTTTCAACCCAACCTGCAGCGACCTATACTCTAGGGGTCGGAACTCAAAATCCCGCTCCGGGTCCCACTGCACACGTACGGGACTTTCATTCTTGCGAAGCTCCCAGGCTGCGTGGTCCGCATACAGGCGTGGGGTGGGATGGCTCAGACAAGCATGTGCCAACGCCCATTCGAACCCCTCGCGTGCAATTTCTATAGCTAGCACGCGCTCCTGGTCCTTCTTGGTGGCCCAGCCGCAGCGGTAGGCCATCCAGAGAAATGAGGGCTTGATCCAGGTCATGCGCCTGCGTTTGAAAGGGGCGACGAATTTCCCCGCGTACAGCGCCGCGTTGGCAATTGCTGGTGGATAAGCTTGGTAGACGGTTATTGTTTTCGAGGTATATTGAGCCCGGATGGAGTATTTTGTTGGAGCAACATTGGGCTGGTCCATAGTTTCTGTGACTGTTGGAAAGATTACTCGCTAAATATTTGAATCGAGAATGTGATGGTCTTGGTTCTTGGTTATATTAAATGTAGGGAGATTAACTATTTGGCTTCGACAGGAGAACACCAGGCAAATAAATACTCAGGGAAGCTTGGATTGGACAGCGACCATGTCCCTTTGACGATGCAATGTTCTTATCCGAGTTTTTGACAAGGCTTCATAACGTTAACCAATGGCGGGTATCTTTCTACGCCTGACCAGGCGTCGTGTCCAGCCATGTTTTGAGGGGATAAGCGGATAGCATTTCACAGCCCGGTTTGAGTCACTGATTCGGGTTAATTCAACTTGGAGATGCATCCAGAGACACAATAGCGACACAGAGAACAGCGAAATAAATATACATTTGGCAGACTGACTCGGCTGAGGAAGCCAGACGGAGATGGATCATCCCAGAGCAATGCTGCCCAGCTGCTTTTTAGGTTCCGACATCTATTTATCTCCCCCTTCGCCCAAGTATCTTACCGGCACCTAGACAACTCATACATGAGGTTGGCTGAGCTCTGTTCCGTATCACGATCAAGGGTTATCCATGGATGATAAAAGAGTTATCACCTAGTCTGGCAAAGAAAACTAAGAAGTGACCGTGGCTCCAGCTCTGATTTATGATGAGATGCTAACTGTGTATTTAGATAGTAACAAGATGGTGAGAAACGGGATTTCCTAGTTAGAATTAAAATGGGGAATTCGAGGGAATACAGAGATCTGAAGGAGAAGAGAGCAAATTTAAAAATCTAGCTTTGTAGATAGGTTCCTCCGCTTCCTCATCAACACCATCATCATCCTTTGGCAAACATCAGCGTACGAGCTTTGCGCAGGACCGCCCGCCCAGCCAACCTGCAAAACAGCCCCGTACACACTCTTCGCTCTATCCCCTCTGCCAAACAATCTTTGCAAAATCCTGATGGCACCTCTTCCCATTTATCCATTTGCTATCTTCTGGTCTCGTCCTGAGCTGGTAAGCAGATTGGGAGTGCTGAGACAGCATGCAAAAGCTCACTGAGAGGGTGTTTAGGCCCCTGAAAATTCTCCATCGACGATATCGGCCAGTCGTCCGTCGCTAGCAAACATGTTGCCACCATGGAAGTCCTCGTGGACAAGTGCGCGGGGCTCCGCATCAACATCTTGTAGCATTTTGTCTTCTTTCCACACTGCATCTCGCTCCCGGTTTAGGAACTTTGATAATATTCGAAAACGGTAACTAGTGGTTTTAAACCCACGACGACTTTCAATTGCACTATATTGCGAAATAACAGGGATTTGAGGCTGCTGACACTGATGCTAACAGTATAATATCCGTTATTCCGAATGTTCGGTTGACGGTTCGGATTCGGATTCGGATATTTGACAAATCTTGTTTCTTCAAAGGCTGGAAACCACATTGGCGAATGCTCCACACGATCGATTGCCCTTCTGATCTTCGCTAATTTAATTGAAGCCCACACGGCACTCAGCAGCTCACCTGGGATGAACTCCTGAGCAACGAAGGCACAGCCAGCGTGGAATTGATCATCCCAAGCAAGAACTCGTGGTGCAAGAATATCAGGAAAACTTCTCAGCAAGGAAGAACAAACGGGCTATATACCTCATGGAGAAGCTGGTAGTTATGGTTGAAGACTATCGACGTTTTGCTTGAGGGTGTGGAGCACAATCTTCTTTTCTAATTCCGCGACTCTCTGTTGTGTTCCACGTCAGGAGCAGGAGATGGGTTTCGAGGAAGAAATGACGGATTTTGCGAATCGTGACTTATTTACTATAGAAAATGTCAACAGCCAGAACGTAGTTGTTATGTAAATATGCCCCGCAAGCTAGATATTCAATGTTAATCAATCCAGGCAGCCCATCCAGGTCTTTGTCAGCCTTTGCAGCCACCTTCAATGTCCCAGCCATACGGGCCTCCACGTTTATTTCCTTCAGTTCCTCGCTACACAGGTGAACAGATGCTTGGTCTCAATCTTCTCAAAAGCCGTAGCAGCTCCAACTTGGTCAATGCTGCCCGTCGCTCAGTGGCCTGCCCTGAATGGACTAATATGCCGGTTATTGGGGGAGCATTTTACCTGAAGATTGGGCATGGATGGGAGCGAAGCTCTGCCAACTTTATCCTGTTTGACAAGGGATTTTGGGTCATAAGAAATTGGCATCCAGGCAAGGGATGCCAGCTGCACGAACGAAATGTAACAAACATGAACTAACTACATCAGCTGTGAGAGTGATATTTATACAACAAAGAACATTCGATAGCAGGAAGTGCTACAAAATGCACATTCTAGCTACTAGGCGATAGAAACTAAGTAAAAATAGATTAGAATAGAATAGAAAAATCTTGTCTGTTCACTGACCTTGTTTGTTAAAAATCTCAGAGGAATATGCGTACATACATCTAATAAACACAGGCGAGAACCGCAGCAAATCCATGAACTCTTCACCACATAGAATTACAAGCTCATGGTGACCTTCACTCGTTTCCTTTCCCATATGTGCAGCAAGATACGAGATCAAAAAGGAAAATGACAAAGGAGAAGAACAAGAGATGTAGAAACAGAGCAAAGGAATCGCCGTGGGGCTGGCTATTATGTTCCTACCCAAGCAGCACAATTAATATATATATATACACGATAGAAATAGAAGATTGATCTATTAAGTCAAGGAAAAAGCGAAAGACAATCATCGTTTACTGAACGGATTTATAGTTTCGCGGCCTCCTTGACCTCGCCAATTTTCAGTTTGCCGCCGTACTTCTTCAGCACGGACTCGTTGTGATACTGTAGTAGTGCCCATTCCGTTCAAGTTAGTTATGAAGTTACATGAATAGAGGGCGTGGCAAGATGAAATGTCTGGTGAGGTTAATCTTTGCACTGACCTTCCAAAACTGCTTCGACGCATCCTTGCCCCCAACCCGTTTTAGGATCTTCGCGCCGCCAGGATGCTCATCTGCAAATTGTGTCACGTCGTATACGCTCGAGTCTATGATGATGTAGATGCCATTGTCGGCCGTGTTGTGCTGGGCCACCTCGGCGGTTGTGAAGGATTTCGACATGACTGCGACGCGTATTGGTTTGCGGATATTGGATAGGCAGTCTGATGAGCTCTTCTTTGCTGTTTTTTGGGTCAAGAAAATATTGATTTCCGCTGAGGAGGGATGCGCAGGGAGATAACAGGTAACTAGGTCAAGTATCTCGGCAATAGGATCGTAGAGAGAGGTTGAAGCGTATGGGAGGAGTCTCAGATTGAAGGAAGAAACATCCAACCGACCAGAGTTAAAAAAGATAAAGACCAAAGAGAGATGGGCTAAAGGGTCCGAGGTTTTAGTTCACCCTCTCTATGAAAGTATTTAATAATAGTGCAACCTTGCAGGCCAGAAAACCGCGGAGAGGGTTCTGTTTGTCCGCTCTCGTATCTCGGTAATAATATATCTTTTTGAGGCCGGTTCTGGGTTTTGCGCGGCTGGCGACAGCCGAGGTAAAATCTATGACAGGTCTTTGTCAGCCGAATCCAGCACGTGATGATTGGTTGAACGGGGTTTAGCGTTAACTAGGGATGTCAGGTGATCCCTTTGGATTGTTGCTTCTTCCGTCCTTTGGTATCCGGTATAGAAACGCAAAACCCAGCCAATATATAGAACTTGACTCAGTTTCGCCGCGATGAGCCAAAACAACAGCAACATTGCTATCACCAAGGCTCCTCTTCACTCTAAAAAGAAGAGAGCCCGCGCAATCTCCTCTGCTCTGCTAAAACCCCTGGATGACCCCCCCCAGCCCCAAAACACCATGTCCCAGGACGTGTTGGACACTACAACAGCCACCACAGCTCAACTACATCAAATCAATATTGACTTCAATCCCCGCCCGGCCCTCTCACCAGGAGGAGAATCCATCAAGAATGTGACTGACTGCACTCAAGCAGTCCTGCTAACTGTGAAGAACTCCTCTTCCACAGTGAATTATAAGCTCAATGCTCTGCTGAGTCATGTCAACAACTCCTCCTCTGCAGAGCTAGCTGCAGTGCTTGAGCTATGCAATAAGCTATCTGCAGTACTGGACTCAATACTCTGCACTTATGAGAACTCTCTACCATGCCAGACTGCTGTACTAAGACAAGTCATGGGACATGGCATAGTCAAAGTCATTAAAGACCTCACTGCTGAATCAAAGCCTACATTGACATATGCTACTGCTGTGACAGCTAAGGCAATCCCCTCAAACAATCCCTCCCAGACCATTTCAGCAACAGGACAACCTCACAAGAAGCAGGTACAGTGGGCCAACTGCCCCCTGCATCAAGGACAGAAAGACAAATGAGTCATGATTAGACTATCTGCAGCACATGCTGCTCATGATCTAGACCCTCAAGCTATTCATGAACAAGTATGCATCATGATCCCTGATCTGATCTGGATCACTGATGTATGGCACTGCTCATTGGGAATCACCATGGCTGTCCCCTCCTCAGTGAAGGCAGCCTTCATTCTTGAACATGCAGATAAGCTGAAAGCTGCTGTAGATGACTGTCTTATTGAGTGACAGAAATTCTGAATCATCTTTGTAGTCAGTTCAATCAAGAAGTTGACACACAGCTTCAAAGAACAGAATATCACTCTGATTTCAGTGTCAGAAGAGATGCTTTTTTTTGAGATTTGAGATGCTGCTCATCAGACTTCAATCATCTGTTGTCACTGGACAAAGAAGTCCATGGACCTCAATCTGCATGAAGGGTACATCTGAGTTGAAGTATGAACCTCTGGAGTGCATCTCTTTTCAAACAAACTTCATCTTTTCAGTCATCTGATGATGATTAACAAAATCAAAAAATCATCAAAGATTTCAATTTGCACAAGATGTCATGACTTTCACACAGAAAGAAACTGTGTGTGATCTCTATGTTGTGAGAAGTGCAGCAGTCCCACACATTCAGACAGATGTCAAACACCAGCTCACTGCTGCAACTGCCTTGGCCCTCATTCCACTCTCAGCACTGACTGTTCAGCAAGGCTCAAAATAGTCTCTGAATGTATAGAACACATCTTCTGCTGTCAGCTACACTCAATACATGAAGCTGACAGAAGAGCATTCATCTCAGCTCATCAAACTTCAGCAGAGAAGAGCAATTCAGAGCTAAACTCTAAAGACTTCATCTCATCTCCTCTCTCAGCTCTGCTGACACCAGTCACTAGCTTCCAGAGCAATCAGACAGACTCAATGATCTGCTCTCAAACAGACATCAAGATCACATCAAGTCTGAACCTCTACTAATGAAGAGCAGTCACAGCTCTTCTCACAAATCTACACTCACTGTATATCAAGTCAATGTAGAAAGACAGTCAAGCTCCCACAACATTGCTCTCTCACTAGCAGACAAAAGAGTCTGTGACATTGTGATCATTCAGAAACTCTGAATAGCTATGAACCTCTTCATCCACCTCTTCAAAAGTCATTTCTCATACAAATGCTTCACTCTGCTCTTCTTCAACTGGACCAAGAGGTCCAGAGTACTGCTCTATGTCAGAAATGAAAGAGCTCTTGCATCAACTCAATCTATAGCAGATATCTCAAGAAATGTTGTCTGTGTCTCAGTTAAGATCTCTAACTTCAAAAGAGCTAATATCTACAACATATACAACACCTCATCTGGCATCACAGATGCAGGTCAAGGCCTTCAAGACCTTCTCTATCTTACACACACCACAGAGACCATTCTCTGAATGACATTAGAAGACTTTAATATTAGACACACAGCATGAAACTCTACAACTGATAGACATTCTCAAGCAGAAGAGAATCTGTATAACTGAGCAATCTCTCTGAAACTCCAGCTTCTCAACCTGGCTGAATCCTCTACACATAGACAAGAAGACACATTTGATCTTGTCTTCTGTGCTGCCAACTCAGCTATCTGTCATATTGCTTCTGAACTGCACTGCATCTCAGATCATGAAACTCTTATCACAACAGTTCAATTATCACAGACTCAGACTCAATTGATTAAAAAGAAGAAGCTTAGTCTTGCAATCTGTGATGCTGATCACTTCTTGCAACTACTCACTTTCTTCTTCTCATCAGTCTATGAGAACATGAATGAGAAAGTGATGGACATCATGAAATCTCTTCAACTGACTCTACAAGGCTCCTGCTCTCTCACCCCAGGACTCAAGAGTCATCATGCCTCATGGTGGACCTCAGCAGTCAAGATAGCCAGAAGAGTATATCATGCAGCATGTAGACACAGCCCTTGTCAATCAGAACAAATGACATTTCAGATGGAAATTAGAAAAGCTAAGAGAGCATGAAATTGCCAGTGAATTGAGAAGGCTTCCTTCTTATCAGATGTCTACAAGATTGTCAAATGGCATAAATATCAATCTCAAGACTCCACTCCTTCTTTACAACATTCTGATGGACATCTAGAACAATCTTGTGCTGGCAAATCTTCTCTACTGCATGAGACACTTCTGGCCAGACATCTTGACATGGAAGATATCTCAGAGCATACATCAACAATTTCATGCAGAGAGATACTCTGAATGCCTCTTACAGAGCAGGAAGTCTACAGAGCCATCTGCCAGACACTTAGCACATCTTCTGGCCTGGATGGCATTACAGCCAAGGTTCTTCAAAAGACATGGCCAGTGATAGGCAATTGAATCATTCTACTCTTTCAACACTGTATAGATCAAGGAATTCACCCCCAGAGCTTCAAAAAGGCTGAGGTGGTGATTATTTCAAAGTCAGAGAAAAGAGATTACTCTCTATCAAAGTCTTACTGCTCAATCACACTGCTATTCTGTCTCAGCAAAGGGCTGGAGTGTCTGATAGCTAGATGAATGTCTCATCTCACTCTTCATCATCACATTCTAGCAGAAGATCAGTGTAGTGCTGTTCAACAGAGGTCTGCAATAGACCTCACCACTGCACTAGCCTGTGATGTACAAAAGGCATGAGACAAACACCTTCTGATCAGCATGATCACTCTAGATGTCAAAGAGATCTTTGACAAAGTCCTTCAAGACTGGCTTCTAAGATGTCTACAGGAACAGAGCTGGCTGGCAGTTCTGATAAAGTGAATAGCATCTTTCCTCAATCAACAACTAGCTTTGATTCAACTAGATGATGTTCAATTGAAGGTGTTTCAGATTCTCTGTGATCTTTCACAGAAATTCTCTGTCTCATCAATTCTCTTTCTGCTCTATGTAGAACCTCTCCTCCAGCTTATCAAAGACCAGTTTGAGTATGCAGATGACATTGCAATTCTGAAGACTGGAAGCTCTCTTGAGTGAGTAGAAAGTCAGCTTCAGAATTCTCTCAATCACATTCTGAAATGAGGTATCAACAATGGAATCTCATTTGACCCAGTCAAGACAGAGCTTCAATACTTTCATAAAAAGATCAAGTACTTGGAGCCCTTCATCTTCTTTAATGAACAGACAATTTCTCTCAATAACTACATCAGATGGCTAGGGGTTTTCTTTGACAGAAAGTTACTCTTCAGAGAACATATTCATCTTGTGTGCACTCAAGTCAGAATTGTTACAGAACACATTAAATCACTAAATAAAGTCTCATTTGAAAATTAAACACATTTGCTCAGACAAGCAACTCAAAGCTGTGCCTTCAGCACTCTGTTTTATGAAGCTGAGACCTGGTTCTCAAAGTGAATCTCTCAGGCAGTCATTGACAAGATTCAGATAGTCTTCAACAACACTGCTCAAGTCATTCTACCTGTCTTTGCCATAACATCTACCTCTGTTCTCCTACATGAATCAAGCTGAGGCTCAGTCAAAGCCTGGCTAGAAAGAATACATGACTGACTAGCTGTTCATGTAGCTGCAGCTGATCTGTCACATTCTCTACACTGAAGATGATACACCTCACATTTTAAATGAATTAGATGAAACATTAAAACAATGACCATCACACTCAGCTCAGAGTCCTTGCCTCCTTGGGACAATTCTGGCATATCAATAGAGAGCAAAAGACACTAGAAATTGGGGCTGTGGAACAAGCTGCAGGATCAGCAGCTTTCCAAAACTGACTTCAGAAAGCTGTATCCTCCCTCAATCTCATCACATATACTGATGGCTTCAAAGACAGCCAAGGAGTTTCAGACAGAGGCTACTGTCTATACTGAGGAACAAATCAATCTCTGGAGCTTGGTAAGCTGCCTCTGGGCCGCACTGCTGAGGTCTTTGATGCTGAAGTGCTTGCAGCAGTTGCTGGTCTCAAGGCAGCACTACAGAACCCCTTCTCTATGTTTGCACAGCACATTATAGTGGCTCTAGACAATGAAGAGGCTGCAATAAGACTTCACACAGACACACTCACACAAACATCTTTTCTCATCTTTGCTAAGTTCAACAAACTCCGCAGGTCCTGGACAAAACAGGGCCCAGGTCCAGCTGGCCTGAGACAGGTCTATGTTTGATGGTGCTCTGGCCACGCTGGGATTCCAGACAATGATGCTGCAGATGCTGCGGCCAAGTCAGCCTGCACAATGGAATGCACTCACCGCACTCTGACCCTGGCGCGGGCCAAATCCTATGCTAAAGAATGCTTCAATGCCTCACTGCAACAACACAGACAGAACGCCAGAACTGAGAACTAGAAACATATCTCAGACTATACACAGACTATTTACAGGATGATTGGGCAGACCTCCTACCATGGGCAGAATACACATACAGCAGCTCTACCCACTCAGCCCTAGGAATATCCCCCTTTATGATGGATGTCAGATACCAACCCTTACCACCAACCATACCAAACATCCCAAGGGAAGCCATAGAGGAACCAGACATGGAATGAGCTGCAGTACTGGCAAAGAAAGCTCAGCAAATTGCCCATGAAAAGTTGATCCACTCACAGGACTTGATGAAACAGTACGCGAAAGACAATCCCCATGAATTCAATGTAGGAGATCAGGTGTACCTGAACACAAAAAACTTGAAAACCCGCCAGCTGAACAAGAAACTGGACAGTAAATTTGCAGGACCATTCCAAATCTGAGCCAAGATAGAACCACAATCATACCAGCTGGACCTGCCACAACACTTCCAAATTCATGATGTCTTTCACATCTCATTGCTCAAACCACACAAAATGAGCCAAATCAATGAAAATAGACAACACACTAGGACATCAGATGAACAGTGGACAACCAACAATGACAATGACTGGGAGATAGATGAGATTCTAGATTTCTGAATCATCCACAGCAAGCTGAGGTACTGTGTCAGGTGGCAGCACAAAGGACCAGAGTTTGATGAATGGATGGATCTGATTCAGCTACCCAATGCGGAGCCATTCCTGCAACAATATCACAACAGATACCCAACAAGACCTCAACCAACAGACAAAGACCTAGGGCAGTCTCAAGGAATCCCACCAGCAACAGAGACACAACCTGGCATGCTACCACCATATCAAACAACAGTGAGAGGACTGTACAGATACACAGACGCAGATCAACCACAACAAAACTCCCCATTTCACATGAATGTTCAACTCAGAACAAACTGAAAAGACAAAATGATATATCTTACTCTTCCACACCAATACTTAATATTCAATATATCCCCCAGCAAAACCCAATGAAAAAAAAACCAATGAAAGCACCATGATATACATCTTAACTCTTTTAATATTTTACCTTAACTTGTTGTAGTATTTGAAATCTTTTTTTAGTTACAGGAGCAACACAATTTGACACAAAAAGCCCCTTCTCAAAATTGCTTATATACACCTGTGCAATACCCAACTACAGCAAACAGGGCAGGCGAGGGTGCTGCTGATACTGGGGCAGGCGCAAGTGCCGCCAGCCAATCACAGGGGCAGGCCATGTTGCCGCCAGCGGAGATCGCGGGGCAGGCCATGTTGCCGCCAGCAGAGGTCATGGGGCAGGCCATGTTGCCGCCAGCGACAATACCATCTGAAGTGGGGAGGCTGGAGGGGGGAGGTGCAGAGTGAAAGGAGCTAAGGCCTAGGGTTAGGGTTATGACACGCACATGACCCACGTTCTGTATATAATATCGCCACTCAGTGGCCTAACCTCATTCCTCTCCTCCTCAAGGATTAGATTAGAACCAATAAGACCTCTATATTGCACTATACCGCGCTAGCTTCGCCCCGGAGTCCCTATTGCAAGGCTCCTAACACTCTACTGGAGCTCCAATAGCACATCATGATACAAGGACCTCAATATCCCAATGCCAAAAGGACCCTCCCCTGAGCTCACTCTCCCCTGAAGGAACCTAGGCCACCTGCTGGCAGCTAGAACAGGCCATGGTGACTTTGCAGCCTATCATCACAGATGGGCACATGACAACACACTCCTCACCTGCTCTTGCAGCTGAGATAAGACCCCTGAGCACTTCTTCTTTTGCTGGAAAGGCCGGAACATTGAATGAATTAAAACCCCTGAAGCATGCCAAGGACCAAAGGAAGCAATTGACTGGCTTCTTAGCACAGTAAGAGGAGCTACAACCTTCTCTACCTGGTGCACTAATACCCACTTCTTCATCGACATCCAACGCTGCTACTAGAACCTGTTCAACATCTGACTTCTCCCTCCCCCTCTCTCTTTCCTATGCTCCTTATATACATTTCTCATCACCCCTACACACCACCCTAGAAGCCCTTGGCTTCCTCAGTCCCGTAATCTTCGGCTACTACGCCATTCAGAACCTCCAGGACGGAGGCTACTCTGTACATAGACTCTCAAGAGGGCTTCGGCCGACTAGACATGTCAGGCAGCAGACTAGCTGCTGCGCTGGCACGCCTGATACCCTTAGGGAGGTGCTGTGGCCGCGACGGCAGACTATTCTTAGTCAGCTGATCACGTGCCTCCAGGCGTTAAATAAGTAATAATAATAATAATAATATCCGGTATAGAAAACTACGGGCGATTGGGGCCTTTTTGCCAGGCAGTCGAACACTGATAATACTCTGGTTGGTTGATATCAAGTATTACACCAAGTCAAATACGGGAAATACAGGTGGGGAGGGGGAAGGTAAATAATGCGAACATTCATTCATACATGGCATTATGTTGGATTTGAATTATCTCTTTGCAGATATATTTATATATAAAGTAGCATCCACTCCTTCATATCCTGCTCTTCTCCCCTGCTGCTCCCTGCCCCTTCGGCACCTTACGATCAGTACCCAGTGTCTCCAAATCCTTCTTCTTATGGTAATGCGGCGCCACCTCCACCAGCCACTCCGGCTGTAGCGGCATATTGCTCCGCATATACTCCTTGCTCGTCAACACCAGCTCGTAATATATCACCCACTTCGGATTCACCTCGAATAGCGTGCTGGACGGATGCAAGTACACCGTCTGTCCATTCTTGACCGTCCGATACGAATCGCCACCACGTTGTAAACGAGCTGCGTTGGGGAAGAATCCCGCAGTGATCGCCTTTTGGATGGGGACGAGGTTGCTGGAGCCGGACGAGGTAATGGTCACCTCGACCCGATCGCAGAGCTTCGCGAGCTGATCGCGCACATCGCGGGCTCGCGTTAAACTTCGCTGTTGAAGGAAATTCTCACGCGCCCAGACATAGCTGAAGTCCGAATCAACCCATTGGTTCCACACATTCAGGAGCGAGAAGTGATCGCCGCCGTCCTTGATGGTGAACCGCGCGCGGGCACTATCGGCGTGGATCTTTTTGCCCTTCGGCCGGAAAAATAGAGAGCTTGCTTCGCCCAGCATGGCGATTATTGAAAGGACCTCCTCCACGCACCCGTATTTGTCAGCAGCTAGGATGGCTTTGGCAAGCATGGGGTCGGTGGGGAACTCGGCCATCTGCCTTCCCACTTTTGTTAAATCTCCATGGTCATTTAAAGCCCCGAGTGCGTATAGCTGTTCGAGAGCGCGGATGAGAGTCTCTGCGGGCGGTGGGTCCATGAAATCAAAATCAAGAAGCTGGTCGATCCCGAGGGATTTCAACATCAAGACAACTCCGTTGAGGTTTGTTCGTTGGATTTCGGGCGTAGTATTTTCTTCCAGCTCGTTGTAGTATGCCCATTTGGTATATAGCCGGAAGCATTTGCCTGGGCCAACGCGGCCTGCTCTGCCTGCTCTTTGCCCCGCAGATGCGCGAGAACATGGGGTAACGACAAGGCTCTCCATTCCAGTACGGGGATTGAACACGTTTTCTTTCACGAAGCCCGGGTCGATCACGTACACAATTCCGTCAATAGTTAAACTAGTTTCTGCAATATTGGTAGCGAGGACCACTTTCCTTGCTCCAGGAGGGGTGGGTTCAAATATCTTGGCTTGAAGTTCCGAAGGCAAGTTCGCGTAGATGGGACATATTATCAATTCAGGTATTTTTGACCCCAGCTTTCGAGCTGTTTCTTGTATGCTCTGTTCTGCAGCTTCGATCTCTTCTTGACCTGTAAGGAATACCAAGATATCACCCTTACCCTGACTGATGTGGATGTGGAATACGGTGGTGATTGCCGCGGCGAGATAGTTTGCCTCTGGCTGTAATGTATAGTGTATGTCAACGGGATATCTGCGGCCTGGGATGTTGAAAATTGGCGCGTCGTCAAAGTACTTTTGGAACTTCTGCGCATCAATTGTAGCTGAAGAAATGAGTAATTTCAAGTCAGGCCTTGCCTTGGCAATGTCCTTCAACAGGCCGCAGGCAATATCCGTGGATACTGTTCGCTCGTGGGCTTCGTCGATCATGAGAACAGAGTACGCTCCAAGGTCGGGTTCTGTAAGAAGCTCTCTTAGCAGCATACCATCAGTCATATACTTGAGCACCGTTTTGTCACTAGTAGCATCTTCGAACCGGATGGCATATCCAACTTCATTCCCAACCTTAACTCCCATTTCCTCTGCCACGCGAGCAGCAACGCTCATCGCAGCAACTCTTCTTGGCTGGGTGCAACCAATCTTCATTCCCCCCTTAGTATATCCCGCTTCGTGAAGATACTGGGGAATTTGAGTAGTCTTCCCACTCCCAGTCTCCCCAACAATGATGATAATCTGATGATCAGCCACAGCTTGTATAATCTCTTCCCTGAATCGGTAGATAGGCAAGCTTTTCCTCGTCTCCTCAATAGAGGCAGCTTTCTGCTCTGCCGCATTCAGCTTCTGTTGAAAGAGTTGCTGTTCCTTCGTCAATGGCTTCCGATCACCTTCCAACTTTGAATCCATAATAAAATTAACCTTCTGTGCATCATCAAACACATACTCATAATCACCCTCATCAACAAACTCCGGCTTGGAGATTTGTGCCTTGGCTTTAGCCGTCTGCTCATTCTCCCACTCCTCATGTTCTGTAACAAATCGCTCCTGTCCATGCTCATCCCGATCAACATATCGCTTGTAAAGCGCTTCCTCCTTCCGCTTGCGATCAATCTTTCCCTTCTCCGTAATATAATCTTCCGGCATTGCATATCCATCCCGATAATCGTCAATCCGCTGCCTTTCCTCCGCAAGCCTCAAAATCTCTCTGTTTTTCGCAAACTCCTCCTTTTCCCGACGTGTCAGATTAGGATTTTCACATAGTTCGGCAGTTTCCTCCGCAACTTGTTTACGTAGTAAAGCCAATCGCTCCTGTTCACGCTTTTTGAGGTATTCCTGTCGCGACCGAAGGCGGAGGTCAGGCATCGCTGCGGACCTCGCTGCGGCATCTTCAGCCAGCGCACGACGTCGTGCTGCCTCTGAGTCCTTCATAGACGATCGATCTTCGACGATCTTCTTCGATTTTGACTCGTCTTTTTTTGCAAGTCGCTTCGCGAACTCATCTCGTTCCTTCAAATCGCGTTGCCTAGCCCGCTCCGCCTTGGCTTCGGGATCTAGATCCGAAGAGGGAGAACGGGAACGAACGGAGCCGGAACGGGAACGGGATCGGATTTCTCTCTGTTCTTCTTCCTGTGGTTGTTCATCATATAACTCATCCTCTGGTATTTCTTCATCACCCCATCGATCGTCAAAGTTCCTGTCATCCCTTCTCCGCTGCTTCTTCGATCGATGGCGACTTTCTCGTTCACGGTCGCCTTCCCGCTCCCGTTTGCGCCGCTCTTCTCTCTCACCACGAGGCCTGCGCTTCGAATCATCGTCACGACTCGGGGTCCCACCCTCCCCATTCTCCTTCGCTTGCTTCTTCGGTTTCCCACCCGCGGTACTCTGTAGCAGTGCCAACCCGGGGCCGGCATTATCATATCCATACTCTTCTTCCATCTCAACCAGTCTATATTTCTTTTTTAAGCAATTACCCTCCTTGTCCTTGCTGGACCTTTTGTTGTCGCTATCAGCCGCCCCGCCTGTACCAGCGCCAGGACCCGCCCGCCTCCATAGTTCAGAACAGAACGAATGCACATCACTCTCATCGCCCTCCAGGAACGGCGCCAACTTTTCCCGCAAAGAGCCGGCTGATTTCGCAGAACTGGTGGTGGCGAGGATGTAGTCAATGACCGTGGCGTCTGATGCGCCTGTTAGCCGCAGCAGGGAGTCCGAAATATATGTACGGATATCCATGGAGTTGATTACGATGTGGTTTCCGAGTTTTTGGGCTCAGCAGCTATCGGATAGCTATATAACTACTGATCAGACAGCTCGACTACGTAGGCAGATGAGAGGGCGCCAGCGGGGCGATTTTGGGAGTGAACGCGAGCTAGGATGGGTAAATAAATAGTGGATTTCGTTAATGGACAAAAGCTAGCTGGGTTTGAATGAATTTAGCAATAGCATGTCTGCACCCTTTCATTTAACAGAAGGCCTTTAAAAAAGTATTATTCGCGCGGGCTATTCTGTTCTTGACTTGGATGAGATGAGCGACTAGAGGATCGTTCGGAAGGGAGGTATTGTAATATACAGATTCGGCTAAGAAAAAGAGTAAGATATGGGTGACACAGGGAGACCTATATTCCTGCTGATCGTAGTCTTAAACCCTTGACAAGAATCGTGTCTTTTCATTGCCTTGCTTGTGGTTCAAGCTTCTCGTCCGCCTTTTGATGCTACCATACGGCCATGGTCAATGATTTTCGAGTGCATGTCACGTGATATAAACCTTTCGCCGCGGAAACAACTTTCCAACAATGATGTTTTTTTTTTTTTTCCGTTTCAACATCTGTTATTACGTTTTTGCGAAGGTAAAATATAATATGAATATATAAAATAAAATAAAATAAAAATAATAAATAAATAAATTTACCACAGACCTTATCTTTCAACATTAAACAATTCTATCTTCGCAACTACAACAAAACTCATCTAAAATAATTTTGTGCCTGAAATCCATATTAATACAAATAAGTAAAGGGATAAAAGTATAGCAGTAAGCATACCAAGCTTAGAGAAAAGCATATGCAGGTGAGAAACCGACAATAAAAGAGAAGAGAAAAAGAACCTTTTAACAACTGCAAAAGCAAGAAATATGAATACCGAAAATCATCCCTATCTAGCCCTCTTCACTATTCTAATTATATAGGTGAGTAGTAACTTAGGTCGCTTCTCCAGAGCAAACAAAAAGGAAGACGAGTTGAGAAAAAATGAAGTCAAAATGAATCAAAAGGCACCATACGCATGTTCAAAGAGGTATGTTAAATCAAAAGGGCAGTAGAAGCGAAAAAAGAAAAAAAAAAAAAAAAAAAGAGGAAAAACAAGGAAAAACTCCTAATATGACCATAAAACAGTACATGATAGCAGAATGCAGATAAACAGCAGAGAATTTCCCGCATGAAGCTCTCTGTTCTTTTCTTTTGCGTTTCCCATTCCTTTAAGACAAAAACAAAAAAATAAAAGAAAAGATAGGGGTCAAATCAGACACGAAGCAAGAGAAAGGAAAAGGAGTAAATCCAGACAAATTCCACCAGTGGTGCCCATCATTTTATCCATTTCCTCTGTTGCCTTCTTCCATTTTTTTTCCGTGCTATTTCCCTGCCTATCCCAGTCCAATCTTCCTGCATCAATTGTACCCTCCCTCCTTCTGTTTCCTTCCAACTCGCAAATAAAATGTTCGAGCCCACCTAAAAATCAGAAGAAAAATAAAAACAGAGAAAAGTAATTCAAACAAATTTCAAATAACCCCGGGGAGCAGCCACACAGACTGTTCCGCATGAAAAGAACAAGAGAAAGTTGATATATCCATAGTTAAAACAATAAAAAGGGAGAAGAAATCTTGATATCTCCCAAACTCCAAACTCCAAGCCACAAAGCCATTTCTTTCCACTCCTTTTTCTCCGACTCCAACTCCTAAAAGATGAAAAAGACGAGATACCCATAGACATAAGAATGTATGCTCAGAACCAGCCGTCAATTAAACATAGCAAATTTTGGATTTTCATTGTGGGGAGAGGTTTGTTGTTGGATAATTATTTTTGTTTTACGTTTTTCCTTTTTTATTCCCCATTATCTGGTTGGGTTGATCGTTGATTTAAACATCGATCATCTCCGCATCTTCCGCCAGAACCTCATCTGCAGGACCCCAGTTCCCTTCATAGATGGTGGCTCCAGCCCGCCTTCGCCGTTCTACCCAGTGCACGCCGTATATCTGAAGAATTTGATCCGCAGTGGGCCGATCGGCTGGGTCAGGTGATATCATCCATCGAACTATGGTGTCTAGTGACTGTTCGTTCGTGGCATCGACCATAAAATCGGGAGGTTCAGCAAGCTCACCACTCCGAGAATATGGCGAGTGTTTATGACATGAATCTATATGGCCATTGCCATCGTGTAGCACGGCAAATGATGGGTCGCCAAACTGCTGATCATCAGAGATGGGGGAACATAATTGTTCGAAGGAGCGTTCTTCAGGGAGTGGATTGCCAGAGGCATCCCGCAGAACATTGCTGGTTTCAAGGCTCCACGTTAAACTGGGAACATCGCTTATATCGCCATTCCTCAACTTCTGCCACGATGCGCCGTTGTCAGGAAGTTCGACGTTGCCTGCCGTTTCGAACACAATCAATCCCAAAGCAAATATATCAGCAGGCTTGTCGTAATTCCCCATGAGGACTTCAGGGCCAATATATTCGCGATCCCCTTCTCCTTCAATGCCTGCAGCAGCTGGCCAATGACTTGCCATCCCAAAATCTGCGATCTTGAGGACACCTTCGAAGGTGATTAAAATGTTTGCCGGTTTCAAATCTAAATGAATGAAGCCAGAATCATGGGTATGTTTTCAAGCCCTAGTTGCGCAAGGAGTCAGCATATAGACTTACAGAAGAAAAAGGAACATTGATGATATTTGCTTACCAACGATAGTTTCAAGCAATATTTTCCAAATCCTAAAGTCGTCAAGTCTGGCCTTTAGCCCAACCTGTGCAAGGAATACGTCAAGGCTTCCCTCCTCGCAAAATTCCGTCTGGATATAAAGGAAATTGTTGGCCTCCCAGCTGTCTGCGTAAGAAATGATATAATCACAGCCAGCCAACGCTTTCAAGGCAACAACTTCGTGATTCCGACGCTCGCGATCTTTTGGGCCTGTATAGGGCTGCTTGGACTTTTTCACCGCCCACACGCGCTCAGCGCGAGAGGCTGATCGGACCAGCTTCTCAGAGGCCTGTGAGAAAGATGATTGCGGGAATGGGGACCCAAACGGCGTCGTTGACTGTTTCTCGGTAACGCGGTAGACCTGAGAGAATTCGCCTGTCCCAACTAATTCAACTTTCTCAAAACGAGAAGTGAGGGTTGGGTCCACCTCTGGCGCGTTGTAGGGCCCCAAGGAAAGGCTTTGCCATTTACCCAATTGAGCGAAGTACTCTCGAGGAGCGGTTGGTGTTGCTGGCAGCGCGGACGAGTGGAGATCATGAGGGTTTGCGCGCTGGTCTCCTTGAGCTGATATTGACAATCCACTGGGATCCGGGGGAATAATATTATCTTGTGGAGTATGGGGGGAGTCTCGTCGTAATGATTTGTTGCCGAGTGGGCTTGCTGTTAAGGTGGGATTAAATTTAGCATTTCTAAACTGAGGACATTTGATAGGAGACAGCGTAGGAAATGACGGCCTCGGGTGTGGAGAGGGTGAATTAAGATTCTGCACAAGGTGAGATCTTGGGATAGAAGAGATAACAGGAAACTGGCGCTGTTTGAAATTATGGGCCACACCAGCAGAAGGGGAGTCATCCATATCGCTGTCATTCTCTTCATTCATAGTGGGTGATGAATGTTCAACGAAAGACAACTTACAGCACGGTCCAGAGGGGCCAGATAATGAGTCAAATGAGGGTGTTTGACTATGGGTCGGGCGGTGCGGTCGGGTTTTAGAGAAATGGCTGCCATGGGGGAAGAATTTTTGCTTTGTTGGGGTAGGGGGGAGGTCGGAGTCGATAGTATATTGGGTATCATGATTTCTAGACGGAGACTGGGACTGGGGAATTTCATCTCCATCCACGCTGGCGAAGCTCCCGCGGCGTGAGAGTGGAGGTCTGCCATAAGAACTGCCAAATATACCCATTCCTTTGGAAAACGGGCCGGGGTTAGGGGTTGCTGTGTGCTCCTGTTGGCTAAAGGGGGTCCAAGGGGTTACTGATGAATGCCGATTAGAACTCGCCTTCTCGGTTGTTCTCTGGGGCAATGGCTTATGCACACCTGGGAACATATTGAGTGACCGTTTGCACGGTGTGTCGGGCATATTTTGGCTGGTAATGGATGCATTATGCACATCGTCTATATTCCGATTCTTCTTCGAGATGAGGCCTGTAGACAAAAACGCTGCGGGGAGGGGTTTCACAAGTTTATAGTTTTCAGGCGTCGCGAACGATTCCATAGATGAAGTTGAGCTCTCCTGACGAAGCTGACTAGGCCCAATTGGTCTGGTCGAACCAGCTGGAAGTGACTTCGAGAAATTTAGAATGGGTCTCGGGTGTTCGAACTTATTGATTGATTCATGAGTCGGCGAATCGTCAACAAGGCTAGAGTCAGATGATGACTGAGTAAGCGTTCTTGAGAGCGGATGGGCAGCTTGTGGATTGTTAATTGGTTGACTGTTTGTACGATGTAAGGTGAAAAGTGGCCTGGGGGAACCAACACCCTGAGATGCAGGTCCGGAGGATCCGTCGTGAGATGCCGGAAGAAATAATTGGCTGTCCACAGACGTTCGTTGACGATTGCGAAGAGCCATTGGGCTATTTGGACGAGATTCAGCCTCATTCTCACCACCAACTTTGGCGCGAGAGAACAGAGATCGCTCTGACTGGCGTTGCTGGAGAGTAGATTTCCTGAGGGATGACGAACGTTTCGGTATCACCGAAAAATTGCATGATGTTTGAACGAAACTGGAGACGGGTGTATCATTGTCGGGTTTATCCGCCGTTGTTGTTGATCCCATGTTATGTTCACCATCGAAAAAGTTTAACTCCTGACCACAACTGGCGCCATGCAGACTTCGTCGTTTGGCCGAAGGACTTCCCAGAGGAGTGTGCTCAAGACTCTTAATGACGTCGCTCCGTTTTAAGGGGCTGGAAGTTGACGTGAATGACCCAAACGTGCCGCTCCGTCGTTTTTCGATTCTTGAAGACGGCATCTGCATCAGGGTGTTATCTGAAGTTTGGTTAGTCATGTTCTCGCCGGGGCCAAGTTCAGGGCTTCTGCTGATCGGTATAGGTGAACGCTGTAGATGGGTTTGTTCATCAGCGCCTTTTTCCCCGATCGATTTGGGTAGGAGAACATTTCCGTTATCACGAGAGTCGCTCAGGATGCGCTTCACGGGACTGGTTGGCGTAGTACGAGTCCTAGTAGGTTGAAAGCTCCCCGTTCGACGGATTCCGGGTCTTGTAATTCTTGCGCTGGGCGGATATGGGATCGCTAAAGGTGAAGGCGTAGAAGTGACAGGAACTAGGAAGAGATTTCCCTGAGACACGCGACGAGAGGGAGAGAGCGGGGACGAGATGTAATGTGTATTTTTGGTGGATGGCGAGTGAGGTCGAGAGAGAAGACGGAAATCGCTGTTTTTGGAGGGGGATCTGGAGAGTGAGCGTCGTAGCTGTTTGATGGCAGAACTGGGGGTGACATGGTGAATACCATTTGGCGAAGGAAGATGGAGAGTACCACCGGCCTCACGGTGTGGTGAGAATGAAGCAACCATTATGACCAGCGGACACTAAATCCGCAATATGATCCGGAAAGTTTGAAGGATCGGGAAGTGTGAAAGGTTTGTAGGAAATGGCAAACACAGAACGGAAGATATCAATGAAAACAAACACAATATCCTGCCAGCAAGTAATAGGGATGAGTGTTAGTAGTTTATTATGCCCGACAACAGGGATAATATATGTATGGTTTTAATGGAGTTATGATAAGCAACCGTTTTGATATGTGGAAAAGACCGGGTATCGCACCGGGAAATGAGCGGGAAATGTCGTCAGAAAAAGCGCGGGATTGTGGCAAAGGGCTGTGGACAAAGTATGTGACTCGATGTCGATGTCGTTTGGGGGTTTTCCGTGTAATTCACCGCTAAGAATAGGTCAAATCACGTCGCAACATCCGGCGATCAAACATGAAACAAGGGGAAAATGTTTCAAAGGTTCGATCGAAGATGGGAAAACCTGGGGAAGACGAGATCACAGCATTCGCGACAAGTTCGCACCGGTTGGCACCTCCATTCGTGCCGTGGCTGATAAGTATTCCCCCGTTCCTCTCTTGTAACAAATATGACGGCGTCCGACAAAGCTGACACCAAAAAACAAAAAACAAAAAATTAAAAAAGAAAAGAAGGAAAAAGAACACAGAAGCTTGAAAGATGGGTATAGCAAGCGGCAAAAGGACACACAGGAGGACAGGCGCGTGAAGGGACGTTGCTCAAGACAGAAAAATGGTTGGACAGGAGGAGAGGCAACCGATAAGATAGGAGGAGGAGAGACACGCGCGAAGAGGGAAAAGAAACGTTAAGAGGGGTTACGCGCGACGCTCGAGGTGGGAGTATAGAGAAACTTCAGATGGGATTGATGGGTCTGACTCGAAGGTCGCGGAGGTTATGCGATCGATGGATGGTGTTTTCGAGGGCAGAAGAAAAAGAAAGCCACAGAAAGAGGCAGCAGACCGGAGCGCTACGGTGCGCGGCGTGCGGCGGGCGAAGGGGGAGTGGAGCCCTAACCACGCAGGAGTTTTGACTGGGAAGTGGGACCTGTAAGAGAATGTATCAAAGGACGGACGGAATGGACGTGACAAGACACGCCAGCCGCAGCGCCTGTCTGCGCAGGTTTTCAGATGGGAGACGGTGTAGGGTGCGGGATGGAGCCTGTAGGTTGTGAGGATGTTAGTTGTAAAAGGTGAGGAGGAGGAGGAGGAGGAGGAAGAGGAGGAGAAAGTCGCTGAAATTGCGCCTCACCTTGCTCCTTCTCTCTCCGAACGCGACTGCAGCGCGTTGTTGTTGATTTCCCAGAACGGCTAGCCGGGCTTGGCAGGCCACTTTCGGACTAGCGCACGGCTCGAACCACGGCGGGCGTGGCGTTGGCATCGCTGGGACCTGAGGGGTACGCAATGAGATAAGCCGGGGGAAACAGCGCACGAGGTACCTGGCACGTACCCCCCGGGCGGTCCGTTCGTCTCGGTAAATGCGGGAAGGGAAACTTCCCAATCTCCGTATATTATCATGGCAACACACAACAACAATCCCTTCTTCGCGCTCCTCATTCCAACCAACATCCGATATGCTGTAATACTACCTGCCTGTCTTAGTGCTGCCCGGTATTGGTTTGGATGTGACCATGTACTCGAGTCCTTTGCCAGCCAATTATACTGGAAATGCATGCGCAGGGGCTGGGGAACAGAATCCAGGAAAAGGGAGGAGGGAAACCTCCATTTTCTCACCCTCTGATTGCCAGTCGAGCTGCCGCCAACTCGCACAGAAGGGTGTTACGAGTTCACTAACTACCTAGGGGGGTAGCTATTTCAAACCATTGCTGGTTGGATGCTCAATATTTCCATTCACAACTCATCTGATGTCCCCCTGATATCCCTATATCGACGGCTACAGAAGTCCCATCGCACAGGACTTGCCAATTTCCATGTGGATGAGGAAAAAGGACAGTCCTCTTCTGTTATCTTTCCTTGTTTATTTTCTGATTGGCCTTTTTGGTCCCTATATCGCAAGTTTTGGTTGTTGTCGTCGTCTGCGCCGCTTTTGCTCTCCGTTTTACATATCCCGTGCGACCTACAACGTCCATCTTCAAACGGTCCTCCAGTCTCGATGCTGCATGAACTCCATGTGCTGCAAATACCCTCCGAAAGTCTGGGACGGAATCTGTACTTCTTTCACACTCGTCGAAAACACCCACCCCAACCTCCCATACAATTTAGAACCCTTTGTTCTCCAGTTTCCCAACTCAAGTTGGCCCTCGTCAAATACAAACGCGCTGACGAACGCTGAAGCCGAAAAATTGCACAAATAAAACCAGCAAAGTGGGGCTAGGCTTCGTTAACTAGCGCTTGACCATGCAGTTGACATTTGTTACATTTCACAAAGCCCTGCATGCCACACGTCCCACGCGACCTGGATTTCCACCGTTTCCAAGGTTGCTCACAGGGGCAGCTACATCCACCATGCATCATCATCATCATCATCATCATCATCATCATCATCATCATCATCATCATCATCATCCACTTGTGTTTCTCTGGTCTTCTATGAAGGAAGGAGTTTCAATCAAAGAGAAGCCAAAAAGCCTTCTCGCGGGTCTTTGCAGTCTGTTGATACTACCTCAATTTTAAAGCAAGGATGGAGATGGAGTCTGCATGTATGCACGTTATATGTGGATGTGTTTACCCGCATCGCTTCCAGGGTTTGGTTTAAATTTAGCTGATATTCCCTCGGTTTCATTTGAAGAAAATGGAACAAGACAAATAAACTCCTGAAAACGAGGGAAAGAAAACAAAACCATGGCACCTCTATGTCTGGCTCTCCCCTTTTAGCCAGTCAACTTTTCTGCTCTATTCAGATGCTCTATATACAGTCTCTCGGGGTTTCGAATACCCTGACATCAAGCTGAAAAGGAAAAATGCAACTAACAAAATGAATATATAACATGCCCAAAAAGCAGGAAGCAAAACTTTTGCTACGTCATTATTTCAAGTATCTCCCGTCGTAATTCATCAAGCACATGGCCTGCGTCAGCCCTACTGATTCGATCACTTCCGCTAAATATCCCAACATCCAGTGCATTATCTCTAATCGCAGCTTCCACGTCGATACCCGACTGTTTGGCAACATACGATTAGCGACAGAACCTCCCGGAAGTGAAAATAAATAAATAAATAAATAAAAATAAAATCGTCTTCAAATGTGAAAAGGGAGTGTATCCGGATTGTACTCACCATGAAAATATCCGGATATGTGCCATTCGACACTGGATGTTCGTCATATCCCCCTAGCTTGTTGTCATGATGATTCCCACAGTTTTTATTTCCATTGGGTCTCGGAATGCCAGTAAGCCTTTGTTCTTCATCGCCATTCTCCAAAACTGCATCAGTGTCGCCACCACCGTCGCCATAACAATAATCACAACTATTGTCATCAACCTTCCCTTCCTCCAACGGGGAGAACTGAACTGCCCTTTCTGTAAATGCCGAAGAACCGCTTCCTCCATGGCCTTCTATCATTTCTGTTGTATCGGGTAGCTTAATAAAATTCACAAACGTATCCACTCTCACCCCAGTCCAATCTGAAATCTCGATCAATGACACACACGAATTCTCCACCCGGCCAACCTCATGCAAGTCGCGTTGTATGGTTTGGGCCATGTCGAATATTGGCCATTTCCCATCTCCCTCAATAGAAATGCGCAGGGGAACAATGTTGAGCGTCGGTGCAATTAGCTGTGGAAGGCCGTCGAGGGAATGTGAGCGATTGGCCAGGTAGACACCGATGACCAGATTTCTAGGTATTTTAATGGTGTTAAGGCTTGATGGTATGATGTTGGATGCGTGGACTTTGGCATAGACGGCCAAAAACAACGCTTGCGCACTGACGCCATGAACACGTCCGAGTTTCTCGAGCTTGTTGATGTCTTTCACCAAGGATTTGCGATAGATTTGTATCATATCTACGTTCATGGGTGGGTTGAGATTCGGAGGTGGTATTCGCTGTTGCTCCATATCGATGTCGGGAGTGAGATATTTTCTCCAAAACTTTTCCCGCATCTGTATTGGGGATTTGATGTGCTGATAGACTATCAGCTCTGAGATGTCAACTTTACAGGAGACTTGACGGTTTGTGTTTGGGCTGGCGCAAAAGGCCGCAAGCAGATTGATCATTCGGGGCAGACTGATAGCATCGTACAGGGCATGATGGATATGGAGCATCAATATCGTTTCCCCGAGGCATTGTGAAGCATACAGTGTCACTGGTACTCGGTTGCCAGAATGGATGCCGAGATGTCTGATTTTCTGAGCTTTCAAATCTTTCTGCCATACGATGGGATTGACCACATCCTTAAGCACTACTTGTAGATAAGGTAGAGACCGCTTCCCTGTACGTATGAACTGCGTTCGTAGGATCGGAAGCTTTTCAATTAAACTCGCCCAGGCTATCTCGAGTGCGTCCTTTGCTATCGCCGCTCCTTCGGCCCGGTAGAAAAAGCAAGGATAGAAAAGTTGCCCGTTCGAGTTGACGTGCACATTTAGCATATATACCTGTCCCGCGGTGGCCAACATAACTTTTTCGATGTTGTCAGGGTTAAGCCCTTGGGTTTGCAGAAGCGCTGGTGTATTTACTTCTTCCAGTGTCATCCCCAGAACTGCAGAGTGGCCTTCTAGGGGATAATCATCTTCGTTTGGCCTGGCCACACGCGCCATGCGGGGAATCGTTCCGGATCTCAACATATCACTTACAGAAAGTATAATATTTTTCCTCTTCAACAGCGCAGCTACTTTGATGGCGCTGATGCTGTCCAAACCAAGATGGAAAAGTGTTGTATCTCTAGTGATTTCCTCAATTGGGATATTTGATACTGAAGACAGGACCAGTCGAACTTCCTGTTCTAGAGGAGAGAATTCCATGTCAGCTTGCTTGGTATTATTAAAATCTTTGTCTTCGCAATCATCCTGCTCTTGAAATACAGGACACTGAACGATCGACATGCCGTCATCGTTGAAATCGATTGTTCTACTGTCAGGGTGTCTGAAGATGCTGTCAAACACAAAATTGACCCTATCGAGGAGCTTGGAGACATCTGGCTCCCCCAGCACGGTATCCCTACAAGCAACACGCCACAGTATGGAATCACTAATTTCTTCCATTTCAATGCATACCGGATACTCAACATCAGCATGCCCTCCAACAGACTTGTACAACGGCTCTTGCAAGCTCATATCTCGAGCTGGTCTTTTCTGAAAGATGAATAGGGTATCAAACAAAATTTGACTTCCGAAACCTAATGCTTGCTTTGCAGTTCGCAAAGGGATGTGCTGATACTCAGAGATAGAAACTAATGTGTCCTGAACATATCTCAGCATGTCTGACCGGCTACCGTGCAAGACGATACGGACAGCCACTGAATTCATCAGCGGAAACATTATTTGCTCCGCATTGGCGTCTTGGATATCTCTTCCCGCCAGGACCGTGCCGAAAACGACATCCAATTTTCTCAAGTAGCCAGCGAGTACAAGAGCCCAACATGTCAATCCGAGTGCTTGAAGCGTGACACCTTGCGCCTTGCAAAATGAGATGACACCCAGTCGCGAAATACTCAGAACCTTCTCCTTCCGATGGACCTTTGACCCATCTTTTCCTGCATCCATCTGCTTCGGGAAAGCAGATGGACGAACTCCACTAAGAGCTCCTTTCCAGAATTGTAAGCCCAGCTCGCTGGTCGAGTTCAAAATACGGCCTAGAACTTTATCGCACGATTCCCTAATATTTGGGCTTTGACCAGAGTAATAGGTCGCGATATCCCTATGGAGAAGATCTAATGACCAACCATCGTACATAGCATGTGGCATAGAGAGGAACATTAGCCTTTTGCCCCCTGAGTTTGCCGAGCTCAGCACTTGGATCTTCAGTAGGGGTCGCTTCGCGGAACCCAAAGCAATTGCTTCTTGCCGTTGCGCTTCTAACAAAGTATCAAGCGATCTTCCAGCGATATCGATCACGCTCCAGTTTATTGGAATCCCAGGAGCATGGACTAATTGAGCATAAGTAAACGGAAACCTTGGGTTAGAAACCTCAACGAAAGAAGTCCTTAAGATTGGGTTGAGGTCGACGATCTTCTGCCAAGCCCTTTTTAGTATATCGATATCCACATTATCCTTGATTTCAAGCAGGTCATGATTAAAGTAGCGTTTAAAATCAGAAACGACCATTTCTGCGACCATTGCTTCTTGGAGAGGCGATGCCGGCAGGATTCTTTCGATACCAGCTAGATCCCATTCATCTTTTTCAAAATAATGGCGAAGTTCTGATTCCAGGGTTTCTAACGATGTTTGGAGTTCCTCTATTCCGTTCTGATCGCTAGATTCTGCAAGATACATGATGTTTTTAATAGTTCGTCCACGCATAATTGAAGTAACCGAAAATCTCATCCCAGCTTTTGTTAGACAGGAAGACAGTTTGATGGCGTCAATGCTGTCCAGTCCAACTTCAAAGATAGAAGTGGTCTCCTGAATAGTGAGAACATCAACATTGGCAAGTGAAGCAATCTCTTCACGAAGGCGAGACGCCATAAACGTCCATTCGAAGGGAGAGAGCGAGCTATCTGAGCTGTATCCAACAGTGACTGGTTCGACATTATCACCACTATCGACAGTTATGTTCTTAGCGAGATCGGATCCGCGGGCAGCAGGATATACCCTGCTTGACGGATCATCCAGGAAGTTAACCAGTACATCACGGAACTGCAAGGTGAGTTGCTGTGCAGTTTCAACGGTAAGAATACCAGCCTGTGCAACAAGTGTTATTGCAAGAGAGCCATCATGGTTCCGTTGTACCTCGAAAGCCACTGGATAGTCTGATCCCGCCTGAGAAGCTTTTAAGGTCCACAGTGAGTCTGCCGAACCAAGGGATTTGCCGGGTTCTCGTTGGAATACGAACAGATTGTCAAACAGTGGCGTTCCTCCTCGTTGCGGTACCCATTTCATAATCTCCCTAAGAGAAGTGTGTTGATACTGGAGCGTGGAAACATAATATGCGTGACAGGATCGTACCAAATCAGCCATGGAAATATTACTTGAGTCTGAAACGCTGAAGGGAAGAGTATTGAATAGCGGTCCAATGATGTATTCAGCACCCTTCATATCAAGTGCTCTTCCTGATACGACAATACCCACGACTGGTACAAAGCCGACATGGCTTTCCAAGACACGCAGCCAACAGCCTAAGAACACTGCCTGCTCCAACACATCTAGCTTTCGTCTTAAAGTCTCAAGATTTCCCTCACTTCCAATCTCCAGGGTCGCAACTATCGAATAATCTCCTTGTGCTCCAATTGTAAATGGTAAGGGCTTTGGAGATCCATTGAGATGTCTAAGCCAGAATTCCTTCGCTCCAGGTGTTTTGCAGAAAGGGCCTTTAATCAAACATTCAAGATAGGATGGCGTTTCCGGTATATTATTGTTGTTGACATATGCTTGCGAAACCAGATTTAGCAAAAGAGGTAGAGAGTTCCCATCGTATAACCCGTGAAAAATGTTCAAGCACATCCATCTCCTTGTCGGCCCTATCACTATACCAACCTCCCAAACCCTTCCAGTAAGGTTGGAGGGCTCGCTACACCACTTCTTGTATTGACTGTTCGAAATATCCTCAACTTCAATGTCATTCGAGACGACCAATTCAAACCACGGGAAATCATCTTCTTTGAGGATGGCTTGGCAATAGCATCCAGCGGCTAGTGGAAATTTTGTGCGGAGTATCTGCAGAGCACGCTGAGCGCTGAGCCACGCAGATTTTAGGCGAGAGATATTGACAGTCGTCGCCAGCTCAAAATTGAAGCTTGTGAAGTATAAAGGTTTTTGGCTCTCCAGATATCGATATATCATTCCTTCTTGTAGCGGCGTGCATGGGATCACCCCTTCAATGGATGATAATGGAATCTTGAGCTTTTGTGCAACTGGTGCAAGATTTCTATGGGCGAAGGCTGCAATCCGTTGTTTGGATTCCTGATACTGCGTTCTTTGAGCAGAGTTATCTTCTTCTGTGCGGCCTAGGGCATCAGCGAGTGCTATGAAAGTAGGATCTATAGTTTGTGTTAGTGAAAGCATAGAATTGAAAAGGTGCGTTCAGTTTGAAGTTACGGACATTTCATTAACACAGATGGTTGAGCTGACTCAAATCCGGAGTCTCTCAAGAGCCTTGAGAAGGCGATGGCAGAAATGGAGTCTAGTCCAAGTTCAAATATGCTCGACCATGGCGAGATTGTGGAAAGGTTGACTCCCGTCATTTTGGATGCGAGAGCCATTATCATATTTGTATCTTTAGAGATGATCTGGAAATGGTTCCAAGACCGAGAAGATAACCGCTGCATCTCTTCAAGCGTCATATTGTCATATAATACTTTTAGCTCCCGCTGGTCTATTTTATTATTCGCATTTAGAGGTAAAACTGTAACTGGTATGATATGTGTGGGAATCATATATCCTGGAAGCGTTTTATGGCATGCCTGATGTATCTTGGCAAGAATAGTATCCATTCTGGAGTCGAAATCGATTCGCGAGGTCGGTTTGCCGTGTCGTTTCGACGCAGTCGTGGCGAAAAATGATATAAGCTGCTCTTGGGATTGGCTTGAATGCTTGAGAACCATGGTTACTACTTCTCCCACCTCCGCGGCGGAATCCGAAATAACTTGATTGATCTCTCCTATTTCAAGGCGCTGGCCACGTAGCTTGACCTGGTCATCAATGCGTCCAAGAAAGCAAAAGCTTCCGTCATGGAGGAGACGGACAAGATCTCCAGTACGATAGACCCGTTCGCCTAATTTGTCAACATATTGAAACTTTTGTTGCGTCAACGCAGGTCTATTGAGATACCCACGACCTACAAGTGCTCCTGAGACGCAAAGTTCCCCTACCCCGCCCCGCAGGACTGGTAGTGTAGTTCCCGGCTTGAACACAAAACTACCAACATTATCAAATTGAGGACCAATATTTGACGGTTTGCCATTTCGTGGCACTCGAGGAAACATTGTGCATCCGATAGTTACCTCCGTAGGGCCGTATCCATTATATATCACTCTGTACTCCCCCCAGGCTTCAAGAATTTCCTGTTTTAGCTGCTCTCCACCTGTGATAAAAACCCCCCTACAGAGCGAGGGAACATCCTTCGGACTAAGCAACCGCGCCAAACTGGGTGTCAGGTCGATATGGGTGATCTCAAGGTCTCGAATAGTACCCGCTAAATCTTCAAATAATGTGTCCCTGGGGCAGGAGGTGACGCATATTCCAACACTCCAACTCCAGTATTGCTCCAAAACACTGACATCGAAATGGAAGGAGGCAAACTGCAACCACCGGGACGTCTGATCCCAGTGACCGTTGAATAATCTCTGGAACGACAGCATCGCCTGGATAACATTTTCATGTGTAATCTCGCAGCCTTTCGGAGTCCCCGTTGTTCCAGATGTGTACAGGCAGTAGCAACTGTCTTGCGGTCGTATCTCCTCCTCTAATATAGGAGGATGTGATGGAATGCCATCTAGAATACCAGGAGCATCCAAAATCATAACTGGCAGTCCCTCCAACTCATTTTTCTTATCCGATGTGGAAAGCAACAACTTGGCACCCGAATCGTCGAAAATGAACTTCTTCCGAGCCACAGGAGCCCCCGGATCGAGAGCGACATAGGCGCAGCCAATTTTTAAAATGGCTAAGATAGCAAAATAAGCTTCGGGGCACTTATCGAAGCAAATACCAATCAAATCTCCCCGAAAAGCTCCGTTCCTTTGCAGGAGGTTGGCGTATCTATTACTGTTGTTGTTGAACCCCTTGTATGTCCACTTTTGTTTAACAAGCTTATCGTTACCAGGGACTCTAGAAGCAAATTCAAGAGCAATTTTTAACGGGAAATCTCGAGCCTGAAATTCGACAAACTGGTGCACCAACTTAACGGGAGACGGGATTTTAGGTTCCTTCGCCGGAATAGCCGATAGAAGATCTTTGCTCTCCAGGACTGTGAAATATGTGCAAGGTGAATCGGGATAGAAGATAGTATCAATCAAAAGACCATCCAACTGTCTTAAGAGAATATCGGCTTGTCCTTTAGGTAAAATGTCAGTCTCGAAAGTCAGTTGGAACTCGAGCGTCCCTCCCACTGGTATTAGTTCGATGGATATTGGATACTATTTCTTAGGTTAGCAAATATTCAACTAAACCAAGCTGGGATATATCCCTACATCAGTTCTAGCTTCTTCGTTGTAAACTTTCCAATTTTCGTTCGTGGTTGTTGCCAGATGCTTTTGAAACACAAATATTGTATCAAAAAGGGACGATCCTGATCCTGCCCATTGGCGAATCTTTGACAAGGGGGTAAATTGGTATTTCACTAACGACGCATCTAATTTCATAATGCGCTTTAGCAGATCCCCATTAGAACCCTCGATACTATATGATGAAGGGACAGTAGTAAGACACGGGAACACTGCTCTCTCCGCTCCTTCGATTGTGTTTCTTCCAGAAAGCACTAGTCCACATGTAACTCTACTCTCTCCTGTGTAAGATGAAAGTATTCGAGCCCAAGATGCTTGTCCAGCAGCGTGAAGGGTGACGCCCGCCACTCTGCAACCTTCCTGCAGAGACTTGAGAGATTCAGAGCATTTCCTAGCTAACACATTTATTTCCTTCTTCTGATATAGAGGATTCATATCAGGGAATTTCGTAGCACGTAGATCGTTTCCTAATTCTTTCCAAAACGTTTCACATTTCAAATCCTTACACGCCTGGATACTTGCAGATATAATAGAACTCTGAATTGGTAAAATCGGAATTGCTGGAGCCAATGCCTCTCCCCTAAGTAATCCAGAAAGATCCGAAAGTAGCAACCTTAGAGAGTGTGCATCGTACAGAGAGTGTAGAGCCGAGAATTGGATTAACAGATGTGATCCACTTTGCTGGAAAGATACCTGCCATGGCGGTCGATGAAGTTGTGAAAAGGCATTTTTTGAAATTCGCTGCCTGTCCGAGAATCGTTCATTTCCATGAATTGCCAGCTCTGCCCTTTCAGCCCATGGAAGCTGAAATGCCCCTCTTTTAAAAGTAATCATTGCGAATGGAAATTCATCGTCATCCACATGGACAAAACCTGCTCTGAGAATCTCATGCTTTTCAGTTAAGGTATTCCATGCTTTCTGGAGAGTTTGGGCATCTAGAAGAACAGTTGATTCAAGTACCAGGTGATTAAAGTACAGCCTGCCTTCAGACTGGGTAAACAGAGCCAACATCCCTGATTGTACAGGGGTACACGGACGAATTGACTCTAAGCATGTCTCTGGTAACCCTAGTTTATGGCAAACGGGCAACCAGTGGCGGTGTCTAAACGACTCAAAGTCGAAGGATACAATACCTTTATCGCCATTACCTTTCTGTCGGGAGAAGAGTGACGCGAGTTCGCTCACAGAAGGGTTCTAAATACCCGTTAGCCAATTTTTAAGAACAAGGGGCTGAAAGAAACTTACCTCAAGAATATCGTTCACGGATATGTCGTGTCCGAGGGCCTTAAATTGGCCAGAAATTTGAACGGCGTTTATACTATCAAGACCCAATTGGAATATTGTGGTGTGAGGCTTAATGTACGCCAGCTCAATTTTTGATAAATTCGATAGCACTTTTTGAACTTGTCGGATTTCGGAAGCCAATGTCTCAGAAGCTGAATTCAGTCCCACGTCCTTGCTAAAGATGGTCCCATTAGCATCTCCAACAGCATCCGTTAGACGCCGGCGGTGTTCATGTATAAACGATGGAAGACCAAGCCGAACAACACTTGAATCCATAGCTCTGCCAAATGGGTAGAAAAGAATATGATGAATAAGCTCCATGAAACCACCAAGCATAATATCCATATCTTTTGGAACGAAATACGAATCATCGTAATGTAAAATTATACACAATACATCAAATTCGTTGTCAGGAATGACCTCTGACACAAGGGGTATATCCATATCTCCTTTTTCTTCAACCGGACTCCATAACTTATCATTTAACGGGCGAGGACAACTTTGTAGAAGAACCAAAGTATCGAAAAGTAGAGACGTTGTTCTGCCAAATTGAGATTGTAAACGACGAAGAGAAGTTAACTGATAAGGCATCACATCTGCATTATATTGCTGTAAGATCTTGGCAAGATCTAGGTTCACTGTGTTTGCATGCGCTTTAATTCGTATCGGAAGAGTGTTGAGACATGGACCAATGATGTGCTCAGCTCCATCAACAGGGATGCTTCGACAATTAAATACGTTTCCGAAGCAAATATCAGATGTTTCGGTATAGCAAAACAATAGCTTCGCCCATGCCGCTTGTACTAAACTGAGGAGAGTGATTGACATGTTTTTACATGTTTCCACAACCTTGCTAAGAGATATATTGAAACCAGTCTCGACAGATCGAAATTTCCGTAATCCGTCGGTATCAGTGCGAGGTTGAAGGTTAAGCAGATGAGACGGCGATAAATCAGAGAGATGGGAATTCCAGAATCGGTCAGTTTCTTCTATATCCATGCTAACCATTTGCTCGAGGTATAAATCGAAAGGAATGACCGGTGGTAGGTCTATTCCAAACGAAACATGCTCGACTTCACACAGAAGCTGCGCCATGGCCTCCGCATCATACAAAGCGTGATGGATTAGAAACATAAGTAGCATTTTATTACCTTCATTAGCGATTCGAAATACCACAAATGAATAAGGTACGATATTTTCCTTGCTGTTCGTGAGTTCAAGCTCCTCATCCTCAATACGATCATGAAGTTTGTCGGTTGTTGTAATAAGTTCCTTCCATGGAAGATCAATGGATTCCAAAACAATCTGAGCAAAGGAAAACCGAGCATCGTCTGTAGAGGTGAAATACGACCGAAGAATATCGTGCCTCCGAACCATTGTGTCCCAAGCGTGTTTTAGTTTGGCAACATCTCTAACCTCGAAAAGGAGCCTGTTATAGTAAGCCATGTACTTGTCGGTGCTTCTTCGCATAAGCATCGCTTCTTGCAACGGCGTACATGGCAATATTTTTCGAATTTGGCCTCCAAACATTTCGGCACCCTTTCGTACTCGTTCCTTAAACTCAGCGGAAAATAGTTCATGGATATTTGGTGTGCTCTTTTTCTTCCTTAGTTGGTTATTGCACTCGAGGTACTTCTTCGAAAGCCGATATACGGTGTTGTGTTTCATTATAGTTGAAACATCTACCTGTCCAAACCCATTTACTTTTAAATTTCTCGACAAAGTTATCGCCGAGATAGAATCAAGCCCGAGGCTATAAAACGAGGTGTGAAGCGCGATATCTGTTAATGGGGTTTGAGTGACTTTAGCCACGGCTTCCGCGACTTTCATCTCAACATGTGAAAATATTCCTTTATCGCTGAGCGCTTCAACTTCAGAGGACGACAGGTGCAGAGCTTCTGGGTCTAAACCCTGGAAATGTTTGAGCAACCCATCCTTATCGGTTTTTCCAGATGTCGTCATCGGTATGGCTTGAATCGGGATAAGCATGGATGGAACCATATAGCCTGGAAGTATGGTTCCAATGTGGTCAAACAGTCGAAGTATTTTAGATCGATCTTCAAAAGTTGAAAAGTTGCTCCCATGTTGCAATGCCGGCACCCAGAAGGATATCAACTGCTGTTTTTCATTAAACGCATCTCCGATAATCAATGTTGTGCAGTCGCTAACTTCCGGGTCCTGTAATAGAGCACGATTAATCTCGCCAAGTTCAATGCGTTGGCCCCGTAGTTTAACTTGATCATCCCTGCGTCCAGTAAATACTAATGATCCATTAGAAAGCATGCGTCCAAAGTCACCGGATCTGTATATTCTCCCGTATTGCGGATGGCAAATAAATTTACTCCTTGTGAGGTCAGGCATGTTGAGATATCCGCACCCCTATTCAACCGTTAGCGTAATACATATATTAGAAATAATTACTTACCACTTGTTCACCACCAAAGCAAAATTCACCAACTGCACCTCTGGGTAGCAATGTAAAGCCTTCCTCTCCTGAAATGACAAATGCAGAGGTGTTTTTGAATGGCCGGCCAATGTTGTTGATCAAGTCGGTGGGTTTCAGATCAGGTTGCACTGTGCAAATATTCGTGGTTTCGCTTGGGCCGTAACCTACTCAGGAATTCATATCGATAAACACTGATTCATGCAACTGGGAAGCTTGTGGATGACCAGAGATAGACTAAAATTTACCTTGATAAACCCCCCTCCCAGCCCAAGATTTAAAAACCTTTTCCGTCATTGCTTCCCCAGCAGTAACTAGAAATTTGACTTTTGGAATATTGTCGGGATTGAGAAGGGACGCAACAGTCGGGGTAAGGCTGAGGTGAGTAACATTCATAGCACGAATGGCTTGCTCTATATCTCGGAATAAAACATCGTTGATTGCTGAACATAACGTCATACCCCTGGTCAACGAATAGAATATCTCGAAAACAGAAACTTTCAAGATGTTAGTGAGAATAGTAGGTTCTCTGCGGCACTGACTAATAACTAACCATCAAAAGCATGAGAACATGATTGCAGTAATCTCGAACGAGGCGGGTTGGGGTATATTTCTGACAACACCGCAATATTGCTTTGCAAATTGTGGTGCGAGATGAGAACTCCCTTTGGTTTGCCCGTGCTCCCTGAAGTAAAAGTGCAATAGGCAACTGACGAATCAGAAACCTCGACTTCAGGTCGATTCCCTGGGAGGTTATCAAAATTTATGTTATCGATGGCTATAATCTCTGTAGTCCTTATATTCCGTAACTTGGATATCAGAGAGGAATCAGTGACGCAAAACGAACATTTCGCTTCATTTATAATTGTGTGAACGCGGTTAACGGGGGTTTGAGGCGTGATCGGAACATAACCACAACCGGCCTTTATTACTGCTAGGATGGCGACGTATAGATTGATGGATTTTTCCAGGAACATAGAAACGAGGTCATTTGGCGAAAGTCCACAGGAGCGAAGGTAATTAGCTATTTGATTCGAGCGGATGTCCAGACCACCATAGGTCAGTTTTGTTATGCTTGTTGTACCTATATATGGATCAAAAGCGTCCAGAAACTCGATTGCCGCTCTTTCTGGATCTATGCTGGCAATTTTTTCCACTCCATCCGCCAAGCCCGGTAAGTCGGACTGTTTCATAAAATTAAGATTCTCAATAGATAACGTAGAGTTAGGTAGGTAGTCGTTAATATTTCTCAAAAGCAACTCTGGGGTATTGATAAAAATTAACGCAAGCTGTTCTATCTGGTGGAGAAAAATATCAACCTGGCTATCCGGAAGAATTGATTGTTGAAAATTGGCTCTCGCAGCTACATTCTCCCCCTGAATTTCAAGCTCAAGAGTCATGGTAAATTCAAGGAAATCTCCGGTCTTGATTTGTGTAACCAGCGGGGAATGTGGTTTCCCTTCACTTATGGTCTCCTGCCAAACAAACAGACTATCAAATAGGGAGACACCAGGATCAATTCCAGAAGCCTGCTTTATATCAGACAGGGGCAAGAAGTCATATTTAAGGGACTTTCGATTTAAGTTATGGATTGCTCCAATGAGATCGCGAACGGTGCGCAATTTGTCCAGGTTAAATCTCATTGGGATTGTTGTCACACAAGGTCCTATGATATTTTCGATATCGTCTATAGGACGGGTGCGTCCAGAGGAGACAAATCCGAAAATAGTGTCATGATTCCCATTGTATGCACTGAGAAGATAACCAAACGCAGCCTGAAATATCGCCTGCCGACTAACACGAAGGGTTCGTACCGCGACATCAAGTTCTTCCACGTTAACTTTTAGGAGTCGTTGGGCAGTTCGAAGACCAAACAGGGTATCAGATGTATCCTGGAAGTTTGGCCAAGGGTTCGATTTGATGCCCTCCAGCTGGTCTTGCCAATAGTGGATCGCACTTTCTCGGTCCTCCGAGCTGATACGAGTCAGGTAGTAGTCCGTAAATAATCGATATTGCGGCCGCGGTCTTATTGTCCTCGAGGATAATAGATCTTCAATATCATTCAAAATCTGATCCCATGACCATCCATCGTATTGAGCGTGATGGATATGGACGAGCGCATGAACTAAGCCATCTTTCTCAGTGAAATCGATACGCAAAGGGCGTAGTAAGCGAGATTCGATATTCAAGTGTTGGTCATATCTCAACTCGGATACTTCCTGAACCTGATCTTCCATCATTCTACTCCAGATCACCTGGACATGGGGATTGCTAATGTGATCAGTTGGAATAAAACCAGACCTCAGGATCTCATTTTGTGATGCAATCTCATAAAATGCATTCTTAATATCAAGTATTCCGATCCCCCTGTGGAATTGTAACTCTATCCAATTAAAGTATGCCTTGGGATCCCTCATACTTTCTGAGAGCATGGCGATTTGAACAGGGCTGCAAGGAACGATGTCCACGTAATCGGCGGAGTAACCATTTGTCTTTATGTCATCTAATGCAGAGTTCACAACGACTTTCCAGTCATCAGACACGAAATTCCCCAAGGTTGTTGCCGGAGCCTCAGCATCATCGTGTTGACGGGAAAGGGATGATATTCCCTCAATGGAGTCAGCTTCTAGAATCCCCAGAACGTCGACATTTATTCCTGCATTTCGTAAAACGGAAGAGAGTTTGATTGCTTTAAGAGAATCAAGGCCGGCAGCGGCTAGACTAGCCGACTTACTGACGTTCGAATATAAAACACCTTCCACACATGAAGCTACGCTTCGTTGAATATCATCGTCGAACTCAGTGGCCGTAGTGTGTTGGGAATATCTCCGCGCAAGATAGGTGCTTTCCAGAGTTGCCTTGTCGACTTTCCCTGAAGGGAGCCGAGGAAGGTGATCCAGCACTTCCACATCTCCAGGCACCATAAATTTCGGTAACCAGTCTTGGCATATTCGAGTTATGCCATGAATCCCTGTAAATGTTTTGTCCACCGACACAAATGCCACCAATATACCTTTTAACACACTCACTACCGCACTACAAATGCCCGGCACTTTGTAGATTACACGTTCGATCTCACCAAGCTCAATGCGTTGTCCTCTGAGTTTTACCTGACCGGCCGAGATTCTCCCTAGACATTCCAATTCTCCGGAGGGATGCAAGCGAGCTTTATCACCGGTGCGATATATTCTTCCATATAGCGTAGTATCTAAAAAGGCCTTCCGGGTTTCTTCATCGCGGTTCACATAACATTCCGCAAGTTGGTGACCACCAACTGCGAGCTCACCAACGTGTCCAATCGGAAGAATCTTGGGCCCATCTCCCGGACAAAAAGTGGGAGTCTCTAATGAAATAATAAAAGCCGAGACTGTCTGAAGTGGAACGCCGATATTTCCAACCCGTGAGTCTACTAGAACTTTCGGGGCAATAGTGCAATGGATGGAAGCTTCAGTCGGACCATACATCCCATAAAGGATGCCATCGTTATCTGGAGAGCCCCCAAATTCATCAACCACGCCTCTAGTTAACATCTCACCAATCGTTAGTAGAACTTTTAAACACGGAGCAGCAGCTCGTTTGTGGAGTAATTCTCTGGTAACAGTTGGGGTGAGCTCTGCAGCATCCACATCTAACTCCGTTATGATTCCAGGGAGGTTACCCAACATTAGATTTCTATCGCACCCTACAAGAGTAGCGCCCCTGAACAGGGGGAAAAAAATCTCAAATATCGAGACGTCAAAGGTTGGAGAGGCGAACTGTAGGAACCTCTTGAATGATGGGATCCATTTATCATGGGCAAGTAATGCTTGGGTAGCTGCACGGTGAGAAACGGCAACCCCTTTTGGGAGACCAGTAGAGCCAGAAGTATATTCCAGATATGCGATGTCATCCGTATACACTTGAGGAAGTTGGACCTCTTCACTCTTGAATACATTCGGATCGCCATCATCCACTGTGATGATATGGATAGTTCTGTCGAGATGATCAAGTCTGCTTGACAACGACTGTGTGGTTATGATAACATCGGCACAGACATCGTTCGCGATAAAATTTACTCGTTCAGGTGGGGTGTCCAAACTAAGAGGACATACAGAAGCTCCTGCTTTCAAGATAGCCAGCCAGGCAACATAAAGGTGGACGGACTGGGGCAAGAGCAGTGGTATGACTGGATTTCGCTTGCTTGGAGTTGGAAGAGATTCCAGAGCGGCGACCAGCCGTAGAGACAATTTAGTTGAAGAGAAATGAAGTGATTCGAATGACAGGCTACTCCTCCTCCTATCGCTATTGAGAAATTCTATCGCTAAGTCGTTTTGGCATCCTTCCAATCGCACGAGATCATGAAGCAGGCTGGGTCCTGGGAGAAATTCTGGATTAGGGTTCAGGATGGACAAATCAGGTCTTATATCAACGTATCGGCAAGTTCCAGGTTTCGATTCGAAATGTTGTTCATGTATGATTTCTGTCAATTGGCGTCCAATCTGGGTTAGATAACGGGTGCTGGTGCATCGGGTCGATATTATTTTCCCAGCGGAATGATCGGAATCATATATAACGGCCAGATTGCATCCAGCGGGGGTTATTTTTGCCTGAGGCAGTAGTCAGCAAATGGTAATCTGAAAAACGAGAGAGGATTGTGGTTGCAAATCTTGCATCAATGGTAAAAATCCCTGTAAATGTCCATTGACCCTGTATATTTCCCTCCAGATCAATGGCCCGGAAATCCTTGGCAGCGAGATCTGCTTTAATTGCTTGTCCGTTAAAGCAAAAAACGGGGTTCTCATGGCCAGTAAAGGATTTAAGCAGGGAAGCCCATGAAAGGATGAGCGTGTTCACCGTCAACTGGCAGATATCAACCTTCCAATCAACAGATGAGCTACTCGGCAACTCTTCCTGTCCGTAGTTGAGGTCAGGGAAGCTGGTGTACCTCTCCACCGGAGCAGTGTTCATTGTGCTGGACTGTTATTGAATGAGCATGGTCGGTTGGCATATAACATTGAAGAATCAGAGAACATATATCAGAGAATTTATTGGGACAAAGGGAATGTTGTTGAAGTGGTATAAAATTGAAAATATGTGCCGAAATTATACTTTCGATGGCAAATCCTTGGCAAACGCGGGGAGTTCTTATACTTAACAAGAATAAAGGCGAGAACTATATATCCAGCCTCCTATCTTGAGAAACGGATGTATTTTCAATTTCAATAAAAATAGTAAAAATAATAACAATTGAGAGATAGGATATTTTGCACGGTTTTCTCCCAGTCGATGATCTCTGGAGGCGTGATTCCTGCGACATATCACCAGAACATCAAAATTCACTAGTTAAAATCTAAATAAACGACGAGGATGGAGCCTCATTGCGTGGTAAAAACTTTGGCACGGTCACGGGCGTGAAAACAGCACAACAAGGAATATGATTCTCCAGACGAAACAAGGGGATATCCCGTAGAAGCATGGGGGCTCACTCACCTGAAATTTAGAATCACTGCAGGACCCGATGGTATCAATGGTTTGACGAGGTCACAAATCCATGTGAGCTGATAATAACATCAGTGGGCATTATACGTACCTAGGTATATGCTCTTTTTTTTTTTTTTTTTTTTTTTTTGTCATATTTTTATTTATTAAAAAACCTTTTGTTGGACTTACAACGGTGCCCAATTGGGCTTCATGAAAGATTGAAACTCGCCCGTGGATGCTGCACCATATTTCTGTGGATACGGTCGTCGTTCGACTCGGGTGAGGACCGTAAGGCTTAACGACGACGGCCTTTGGCTGAGGTCAACGGCGCCGGATCGGATCTAATCTTATCTCCTGTCTACTGACTGATCCGAAACTTCCCACCCAATGGCCAGCGCCGAAGCCGGTCGAACTCTATGTACTTAGTTAGACAGGTACAGTCCTCCGTTCCTTGGCCAGCCGTGGTAATATAACTACAACGGAGGTCTCATTTGTCACTTACACCGTATTCATGCGAGGGTTTCCGTTTGCTTTTCAAACATGACCACACTTGAAGATTGAGCCCCCCACAGCCGGGGCCCCCCATTTTCTTACGATAATTTCCCGTCATGCATCAAGAAGGGACAGAGGAGAGCCCATGCACGAGCAAACGAGCAAAAGAAATATAGATTTACACATATCCTCCAGCATCCCAAAAGACCAAAATAGAAAAGAAAGGGTGAGATATATCAATCTATCTATCTCTATATATATGCATGTTATGACTTACAACTTGGGGGGGGGGAAAGAAAAAAAAAAGAAAAAAGAAAAAAGAAAAAAGAAAAAAGGCGTTATACAAAGGAGAATAAGTAATGAAGTAGTTGACGAACTTAGGTATTCATTAAACAAACAGTTGACATCAAAGGCTGCCTAGACAGCATCGCCCCCTGCAATACTCCTATACACCATACCGGACCCGGTCCGATTCCTCCTTGAGCTCGTCATGAGCGGCATATCGAACATGCTATTATAATTTACAACCTCGCCATCCAACATCGCGCTCCCTGTATCTCTCTTGCCAAAATACGACGCACTGTCGCACCAAAAGTCTTTGCAATTCGTAACAATACCGCGGGAGAACGGATTTCTATTCCGACCCCCACCACGCCGCTCCAGTCCATCCTGAGCAGTGACCACGAAGGTATCCAGCCCCAGCAGCTTTTTCCATTGTGCTAAACAACCGTGGCTATGCCGGTGGAGAGGGGCCCGGCGATGTGGTGGTGTTGTCGTAGGTAGCATTGCCGGGTTCGGTCCTTGACCAGTAGCAGAAAGGCCTCTCATATCTACAGAAGTGGTTCCTGTTGTAATGGCGGATGCTATGGCTTGCGACGCTGGGCTGGCATAGTTTAGGGTGTGGCCCCGCATATTTTCATACGTGGTCTGGTTCCGGGAGATCTGGACTAGCTGGACAAGACAGAGCATGGTAACCCATATCAGCTGCAGGCCAATCCATAACGTGAGGACAATGGTAAAAGTATCTCGAGTGACGATGCTACACAGAAATGAGGAAAGGATGTTACATTCGGCGTTGGATGGGGCGGGAATGGAGTCGATATCTGGACTTTTGTAAGTATTTATTGATTCCCATGTTCTGTGCTCCTAAATATTAGACTTACGTGCCAGTACTAGTTGTATAAATATGATAATGCCAATTTCCATGCTGAAGATATACAAAAGAAAATGGCGCAGGTTATTTGCGCCAACACAATTGTCGATCCACGGGCAATGGCTAAAAGTTTTCCAATCAGTTGCTTTAATCTGATGAAAACTTTTGAATTATAGGACTTACTGGTCATGCTTTGATACGCAACGCTTGCAACGCCTACAATGTTTACTCCGTAGAGGCTTTCTAATCATACAGTATACACAAAAGTTGTCTTCGTCAAACTTCCAGAGCTCAAATAGGTCTGTTATAGTGTTCCTCTGTTGGTTCCTGCTTCCAAGTTTAGGGACATAGCCCGGATCCTCGAGCATGGAAATGCCATAAAAATATGCTGTCAAGCAGACAAATATCGCAAAGAAAAAGTTCAAAATCGGATGGGAAGAGTATGTATCTATTGCGAAGTATTAGCCACAAGCTCAAATCCTTTCCAAAAAATTGGTTTGGGTCTTACTTACTTGGGAGGACCTTGACCAGCCAGCGGACGCCCACCCAAAATAGTGATCCAGCAAATACGCCTGCTAAGAACGGCTAATATAGAGGGATCGCGTTAGCATCGAATATATAGTCCGGGCCCAATCAGTACGGCATGAGACAAATTAAACTGATTTATGGGCGTTTTGCGCCAGGAATAAACCTACCGTTCGTTGCAACACCCTGTACTCCGGAGGTCCCAGATTAGCAACCTGCTGTGCAATCCACTGCATGCCAAGAACAATCACGATGGTGGTGGGAACAGCAACATATATCACCATATTGCTGAGAGTGAAAATAGACAAAAGGATAACAAAAAAGGGCCAGAAGAAGAAAAATTTCGACGTGAACTGCTTCGTCCGTATAAAGTTGGTTAGACCGAATGGTAGAGCTCTAAGATTCCCCTCCCGATCATAACCACATTCATTTAGAGCCCGATGCCACACGTTCGTCGTCTTCATTTCATCTGCCACTACTGCTGGCGTCTTGCCGTCTCTTGTCTTTGCAAATCGATCCGACCCGTACTCGATAATCTTTTGAACGCAAGCCGGGGAACCTTTCACCAATGCCCAGTGCAATGGTGACAATCCCCCTTCGTCCACAGCGTTCACATTAGCTCCCCATCGTAGAAAGAGATCCACGCATGCCGGAAAGCCCTTGTACGCTGCCCACATCAGGCCGGTATGGCCTTGAGGATCTGTCACGTCCACTGGGATTTCTTGGTGTAGGAGGAGGACGAGGAGAAACGCATTCCCGTCGATGGCAGCAAGATGTAATATATTATACCCTTGGATATCGGTCAATAGAGGATCTGCGCCATGCTGCAGAAGTAGGTTCACGATGTAATAGTGGCAGCGCTGAGCTGCCCACATAGCTGCTGTAGCTACGGACTCACCCCCTTTCGCATCCACCTCGGCGCCGGAGTCGAGCAAGAACTTGCAAAGGGCATACTGATTGTTTATTGCGGCCCACTAGAGGAAATCAGACGTTTAAATTGAAAATGTTAGCCTCCGATAGCCGTTCCAGTAAACAGTTTCCAATGACCTTAACCAAAAAACCAGACAATGGCGTCAGTATATGCACTCACATGCAACGGTGTAATACCCTCTTCATCTTTATATTTGGCATCGTATTTTCCCTTTTCGAATAACTTTTGTATTGTCCCGATTTCTCCCAGCCTGGCCAGTTGCATGATATCCTCCTCAACAGGGATGGATGGGTTTGGGTGGGTAGTGCCGCCGTTGGCATCGCTTGGCCTGATGTCCTTTAATTCGAGGTCATTTTCTCGAGTCGAGAGTTTCGGTGGGGCAGCTGACGCCTTTCCGGTCGCAAGAGACGTGGAGCTGGAGTTTCTATCTATGAAGCTTTGAGCGTCGCGAGATGATGATGAGGAGTGCATGGCTCATTCTTTCAAGTGGCCTACGGTAGGGAGAGCGGAGGAGGGAGAAATGCGACGTGGAGTGGAATGACGGGCTGTTCTGTACTTCAGTTGAGAATGAGGATCATCTCGCCATTCACATAAAGAAATAGAAAGGAAAAGGAGATATAATATGAAAGATATGGTTTGATTATTGGAGAGGGAGAGTTATTCTCCTGTTGTAGGTACGGGCTGCGGTCCCGGAGAAATTTGAGGCTGGAATTAAAAATATGAATTACGAGGCTGGTTGAGATGGACTTGTATTGCGCAACCCCCATCTTTCAAGTGGTTGAAGGGCTTAGATTAACTGAATATTTAATATCTACAAAACCTATAAGAAATAAAATAAGAATTGTAATCAATGTATATTGCTTTAAATCGTTTTATAACTTGAATAAATCAATTCTTGATTAATTTCTGTCTGCTGGCATCAAACACTGTTTTTCGCAAGCATATTTCTATCGTAATTCTCCACCGAGCAGCGAGCATCTAACTATCTCACTGAGCGAGTCACAATTCCGGAACAGCATATTTTATGGATTTTAATCTGAAATATCTACACTCAGCAGCAACTAATTAAATTAAATTAAATTACACTGGGTTGAGAACATCTTAGCCTTGTATGTTCAATTGTGCCGCAATTGCTGCATCTTTGTGACACTGAGTGTGCTCTGCTGCTGGCAGCACAAAGGATTGAATGAATGACAAAATGTCAATCATTCAACAAGCTTAACAGATGAGAAAACAAGCTGAGCAGCATCCTCTCTGATTAATCCTTCTTCACGCATCGAATTCTGTGACTAGATCTCTTGCACTTTTACTTCTCTTTCTCATTCATAGTAAATATATCCTGGTATCACTTTCTTATAATAGTGATATTGATCATTCTGTATTTTGCAGATCTTGATAATTTAATAATAATTTAAGTCTTTCACTAGACTTTGGAATAAACTTCCAAGCTTTTGTTTTATAAGATTTTTGATTTTAACTAACTGGTTAGTTAGTTTAACTAACGTAATTCCACACCGAGCGAGACACCCCAGCGAGCGAGACACCATTTCAAAATATCATCTAATTTAACTACCCTTCCACTTCAACACGCAATTATGCCACCAATTCGCAATAAAATTTCTTCAAATTCTATTGAGAGAGAGGGGAGGCTTGAACTCGCGATAAAATCTATTCAAAATAATAAAAAACTCTCAATTCGTGAAGCTGCACACCTATTTAATGTTTCATCTTCTACTCTTGGTCATCAACTGAGTGGCAGACCTGCATGGGTGAATTTACACTCAAATTCACATAAATTGACTCAGACTGAAGAGGATAGGCTAGTTGAATGGGTGCTGGACCATGTTAAATGAGGATTTCCCCCCCCAGCTGGCATTTGTTGAGGATATGGCTAATTATCTTCTTACCTTACAGAATTCCATCACCTCCACCACCTCTCCCCCCTGGGTCAGCAAGAACTGGATTTCAAGACTGATTAAATGCTGTACAGAGCTTCAAAGCTGGTATTCCAGACACTGTAATCATGAACAAGCCAAATGTGAAGATATCAGGGTTATACAGGATTGGTTTAAGACCTTGGAGGCTACAATTGCTGAGCATGGGATTCTGTCAGAGGATATATACAACTTTGATGAGACTGACTTTGCCATGGGGCTCTGTGCCACTACTAAGGTCATCACCAGTGCTGAGTGCTATGGCTGGGCAAAGCTTCTACAGCCTGGGAATTGTGAATGAGTGACTGTGATTGAGGCAGTCAATGCGTCAGGATGGGCCCTATCCCCATACATCATTCTCAAAGGGCAGATCCTACAGGAAGGCTTGTTTGACAGGCTCCCAGACGGCTGGAGACTTGATTTAGCCCTAATGGTTGGACTACAGATGAGATAGGAGTCAAATAGCTTACTAGGCTGTTTATTCCTGCTGCAAATCCACGCAGGGTTGGCACCTATAGTCCTCTTATTCTGGACGGGCACGGCAGTCATCTTACCCCAGAATTTGATCAAATCTGCAAGGATAATGCTATTATATGTCTTTGCATGCCATCTCACTCATCACATCTCTTACAGCCACTAGACGTGAGTGTTTTTGCAGTCTTAAAGTGAGCATATGGGGGTCTAGTTCAACAGTGAATGCGGCTAGGATTTAATGCTATTCAGAAGGCAGATTTCTTAGAGACTTATCCTGCAGTGCACGCTGAAGCCTTCAAACTGCAGACTATTCAAAATGGCTTCAAAGCTACTGGAATAGTGCTCTTTCAACCTGACTACATTCTCCAGTAGCTGGATATTCAACTCTGGACCCCTACCCCCCTACGCAGCAGCTCTAGCAATTCAACCACGTCCTGAGTGCTTCAAACACCTAGTAATTCCTGGCAATTACACCAGCAGGCAAATAAGATCAAATACTTAGTGAAAGGTCAGCCTCAAGGCTTTATAAAAGGCTTTGATCAAATTATCAAGGCCTGTGAACATGGAATGGTCAGCACCACTATTCTAAAGAAGCAATACCAGGATATATTCAACACGAATGAGATAGAGAAGCAAAAGCAGACTAGATCTAGACATCAGATTCAACATGCAGGGGGTCTCACTAGGCAGGAAGCTCAGGATCTTATTATTCCACCTGCTGCACCTGTTGAACAGTCTATCATTCAACCTTCTGAGCCTGCAGTCTCTAGGGCCTAGGCCATTCTCAGAAGCACCACAGCAGTGCAGCAACTGCAATTTACCTGGCCATAAAAGAACAAGATGCCTTCAATCTAGTGTAATTTAATTTACTTTAATTAGGGGGAGGTGGGTGTAGATATTTCAGGTTAAAATCTAGTTAGTTAGGATACGGTGGTTTTAGTATCTCACTCACTAGGGTGTCTCGCTCAGTGTGGAATTACATTAACTAGTTAACTAGTTAGTTATTTGACTACTTATAACTAATACTGATAAAATAAAATACTTTTGATTCTGTATAATTAATATTCATAATTTTATAATTTTCTGAATTATATATAATTTTTCATTATACTTAACTACAGTAATAACTTTAAAATTATATAAAATCTTATTATAAAATCAGTTTTAATAAATTTTAAAATATTATTTTTATGAAATTTATATTTTTAAATAGTTTTATATGTCATTTTTAATTAATATTATATAACTTTTAAATTATTCTACTTAATTTATTAATAGAATATACAGTAATTAGAGTATATATAGTTAAAAATAATACATAACAAATCAAGATCCTTATTTAACTTCAAAAAAAATAATAAAATCAAGAATATATATTTAATATAAAATCTATTCTATTTTGAATAGAAATTTTAATTAAATTAAAAAACTTTACTTATCTATATTTAATAGTTATTTAAAATTAATTTTTTTTTTCAATCTTTATTAATTTATGATTATTTATATATGTTTCTAAGCATAATTTGATATCAATAGGTCATTTGTATAGAATAGATTTAGAAATCTTATATATCTTTAAAGCTTTTATCTTTAATATATTTTTTTAAATTTACATGCAGAAATAATCAACTATATATAAGATCTTTAAGATAAAAGTATTTTGAAGAAAATAATAAAGAAATAATATGTTAAAGATAGTTGAGTTGAATATTTGACAATTTTTGAAGAGAATTAATCACTTAGTAGTATCCATTACTTAGTGATGAAGTATATTTTATCAACTTATGCTATATAATCAACTTTATATTCATGAACTTGTTAGAGTCATTGACTCAACAAGTATAAGAAAATTAATAATGATAATAATTTTTAATTCTTTATAGTTTTATTAAATAAAATATTAATTTTATTAAAGTCATAAATATCTTAAATCTGAGTTTGTATATAGTTATTATATTTTTTAAATAATTATATGTATTTTTATATTTTATTTAATTATGATTATAATATTTGAAATAATCACTTTAATGTGTTATGACTCAAATTAGAATCAAGATATAAATAAAATAAAAGCTTTAATTCATCTATCTAACTAGATAGCTGCAATAAGAATACTAAACTGAGAATTAAAATATTGAAATGAATGAGCAGCTTGAATAAGAATTGAAGCAGATCAATTTGAGACAACTGAATATAATTGAGGTTAAAGTGAATTAATCTTAATTCATTTTACCAGCAACTGCGTCATAACATAATGCTTTGAATAAAATTTAATTAATTTAAAATTATGTTTCTATTAATCTATAAGAAAGAGCTTATAGAGTGTTTTTGTAAAAATAAATGATTAGTTATATTTCTTTTAAATATCAGCTATAAGAGTAAATCCTATTTTATTAAATTTGAAATTTTTTGAACAGCTTATTCTTCAGATTAAGTCAATCTTTATATAAGTCTAACTAAACTAGTTAGTTAATAGTTAACTTACATGTTAGTTAACTAGTTATATTTTACAGATTAGTCATGAAATTTATTCATAAGTTAAGTTTTATATATCATTTAAATAACCTTTCTTGTGAGTTCAAGTCTTTCCTCTTCAATAAATTTTCTTGCACTTTTATTGAGAATTGATAGGGATTTGGCTTCCTCTATAAAGGGCAGAGCTTCAGTAGTAAGGGGCTTTATATGAGGATGATTGTGGCACCGCCTCGATAGTAGTTACACGAATAATGTGGGAACGCTGCCTTGATAGCGCCGCTCCGATAGCGCTGCTTCGATCGTACGAAGGCAGAGCCTGAGTATATCATGAGGGTTAGGGCATAGCGCTTTATAACTTCTGCACACTGTATTCCTATTATATATCTTTATTCAACCTCACCACCCACAGCACCAGTTGGTAGGAGTAGATTAGGGGGTAGGATTACGGTTAGTTATAGGTAAAGGTCTCAGAACATGATAAAATCACTAGTTATCATCAAGAGCATATAGAGATGAGTAAGTGTGAGAATGACTAGTATATGTAGTTTTAATGTTGGAGTGTCATGGTTTACATCTTAAATTCACACCCGGAAGGTTTCCTGGCCGAGATTTCAAATCGCGTTCAACTTTTTTAAAATATGTTCAACTGAACGGTCTAGGAGAGCTATACATATGAGGCTGAAATCCAATCTTTTGTATGATTGGAGAAGCCCTGGGGTTATGTAGTTACAGCGCAATACATACATGAGAGAGAAAGTCTGCCAAAAATGTTCAAATGAAAACAGAAGCTGTGGCTCACGAATGTAAAAAGGAGGTGCCATACCGCAAAATCCATGGAAGAGAGCCATAAAAAAAAAAGAAAAGAGAAGAGAAAAAAGAAGAAAAACTTAAATATCCGACTCAACTCAGTATATCCGACATCCATGATCTATATTTTAGAGCAAATCCGTTCAAGAATTCAACAACCAAAAGTTCTCCCGAAAACATCCACCCCACAGGTGTTGCCCGAAAACGGTAGAAATAAAAATCCTATCTTGCCCCCTCCCGATATGCCTCGATTTCACGAAACATCATCTCAACGTCGACTTTCAAGTCATAATCCATCAAGAAGCAAAAGTTAATCTCAAGCCTAGCCAGCTCACGTTCCGTCACTCCCCCAACCTTAGCAAACCGCCTGTGTCGATAACAAAGATCCTCCATCATTTTTGATGCCACCCGAAGCCCCCCTAAAATGAGACGATGCATGTTACGAGGCGTCACGTAGATGATTTTCTCCACTGTTGCCATATATATAATGTAATGGCTCGTCGCCAAATATACTGCTGTTGACATCGGGCAGTAACGGTGAAGTCGGAGAAGATACTCTTCCAGGGTTAGTGAGGAAATCTGCTTGCTGTAAAAGCTCTTTATCAATATCCTTGGTGAATCGATTTCACGCTGTTCTCTGCCGGTCTCCGCGTTGGCATATGCCTGGAGGTTGTTGTTGTTTTTGTTGTTGATGATGATGGTGTTGTTGTTGTTGTTGTTGTTGTTGTTGCTGCTGCTGCTGCTGCTGCTGTTTTTCCCCGTAGGAGAGTTGATACAGCTTTCGTCCGGGGGAATGAATTCCCCAACGGGTGTCGATGAGGGGACATCACCGGTAGATTTGGCAAGTCTGTCCACGCGTGCGCACAGTACCTTCAAGGCTGATTCAGCGGAAAGGTTGAATACTTCCGCATCACGAGATAGTTTAACATCATCCACAGCAGTACATTGCTGAGGAAGCGGGCTTGGAGTAAGAGAGAGCTGGCGCAAAGGTGTTGACAAATCGCCTGTCATGTCCTCTTTTTGTTCCTGGTTTCGTCTGCTCATTCTGAGGTTGCTTTCCATCCATTTGAGGCTTTAGCATGGGAAGTGCGTGGGTTGTTGCATTTATTCCCTTGCCAGGTAAGGTATTCACAAATAAACAGTGACAGGTATTTGAATTCAGCTATTAGTTGAAGGTGCCCTCTGTGTACTAGAGCTTGCATTGTTCGTGGCAAGGTATCGTTAAAATATTGTGACAGACACGTCTTCCGATGGCAATAAATGAGGACTAAAATGTCGAATTGGTGATCAGATTGATCAAACGGTCCTATATATCCAATCCGAGATACCTTATTCACCAGTGAACAAATTTGGCAAATTGCGTTAAATCAAAGGCGGCGAGAAAGTATTAAATCTTTCCAAGTCTCCCACAAACAAAAGTTGGGATTGTGTCCATAACAAAGCGAGAAAGGGACAACTGAACACCGAGACGGGCAGCTCAAATCCTGGAGATAGTAAGTCTTCAAACGAAAAAAGAGAAACAGAGAGGAAGGGATTTTTTGTTTAGCAGTGATGAAAACAGCAGCTTCACTGCATTTCAAGGCAGGACTGTGAAGAGCAACTGTCAGAGCAAAACTAGAAAGCAGGAAGCTGAGAGATAAGATTCCAAAAGATAGAAACGATGAGGAACTACATACTAGGCATTCTCCTATTCTTTTTCTTTTGAAAGTCCCCCATTGACGGCTGTTCTACTTAGTACTTGATTTTCTGATGTCAATTTCTTCTCGTTTAAAATCCACAAGGAGACTTTTGGGAAATAACCAAGGTCACATGATTTCCTAACCAGGGTCTGGTAGCCTCAACATTCATGGATACAACCGTAAAAGAAAAATTTTGTGCCATTGTAATACTTTAGATATTATTGGACTGGCATTTAAACACCAATTCATCTGAGAGGAGTTTGAAAGCCCATGGGCTCCTCACCCTTCCGTAAGTAACTGGTTTGGACCAGCTCTATTAGCGGGAAGACCAAAACGACCCAATCAAAAAGTGAAAGGCACAAATGAGAAACAAATTCCATCAATGGCTTTGAACAATAACATAGCTCATCCCCACCTCTCCATAAACTTCTTCTGCGCCTTGTCTTCTCCATGCAAGATATCAACATTAAGACCATCAATTCCCTTGCGGAGGGTTTCAATCTGGCACTCCAAAGAACTGATTCTCTGCTCCGGCGCATCATCAGCCATAGAAACCTCGAATTTTGAATCTGCATAGAGAGCCGAATGCAGTAGCTGTGCGGCTTGTTCAGCTGGCCCCAAATGCACAGAGAGCGGCGACTCCGCGGTAGATTGTAGATTCTGAAGCATCTCCAGCATGTGCTGCTTTTTCTCATCAAGTGATGCTGATGCGTCTTCAGCTAATCCACTTTCCACAAGATCAACAATGGAAATCCCGAGTCGACGCAGAAGCTGTTCTAGGGCTTTCGAGCCATGGTCAAGAGGGAGGGAGATGGAGCTCTTTCGCTCCGTATTTCCGGGTGTCGAAGGTGCATATGATAGTCGGGATATTTGTTTTTGTGCTGTGGTGCTTTTACTTGTCTGCTGCTCCGATTGTTTCTTATTTTGTTCGTATGTGTATTTGGTAGACAGATAATTTATAGCTATCCGATGGGATTGTCGTTTAATCAGTCTTTCAGTTATTCTTTCCGCAGATTGGGTTAACTGAATTATTGTATCCAAAATCTGTTTTGAGATTCGCTTTTAACATTAAATTCGCTGCGCCTGGAGGAGACGTTAAAAGAGGGATGATGATACACCAGGGTACGAACCTGTTCCAATTGCTGTTGAGAAGTCGACCGAGTTTCCGTGCTGCGACTCTGAAGAGCCCGAAGTATCGGAACCTTGAATTGTTGCTGAGTGGTCATCTCTGCGAGAATCTCAATCTCAGAGTATAACGAGTTGATCTCCTCTTGAAGAGTTGCCAACGGGGTGTTCTTGTCTTCATCCTGATCCGCCCCGGAAGCGCCGTTATGGACAGCTTCAAGGTAGAGTCGATCCAACCGGGAGCGAACTTCCTCTGCAAGATATCCAGCAAGTTTTGCAGTGAGTTGGGTAGCTCGCGTACTAAGTTCCTTGTCATCTCCATCTATTTGAACGGTGGATGCAATCCTTTCCAACCCTAGCATGGATCGGTCGTCATCCTTCAGTTTGCCTGCTAACATGGGGAGTAAGGTACTAGACTCAGTGGACAACAAAGCTTGCACAGCGCCGAGAGACGTCTCAAATTCGTGGGTGAGATCTTCAACCTACGAAAATATCAACCATTTTGTACACGTAAACTTCGATAAGAAAAGCATGCAAAAGAGAGCGGAGCGGAGCTGGGTGTAATACAGTAACATCGGTTTGCTGCCTCTCCAGCGCATGTTTCTTATTCAATTGTCCCCATGCTCTTGATTCCCGTTGGCGTGACTGATTTGCATTTCGAATCTGGGATTTAAGTTCCTTGCACTGCAGTTTCAATGTCTCTGTTTGGTTCTCAATGGCTGCTGTGGACGCCCTGAGAGATCCAATCGCGTCACGAATTTCATCGTCGAGGAACGGTCTTGTCGAGGAAATTTCTTGACCTTGTAGGATACCCTTGAGGGACCCAGTCGCTTCTAATTTCGCATACCTAACAAACAACGAAGAAATTAATTAATACGGTCTAGTTAAAGAATCCAGTTGTTTGCTGGGGAAAACCACCGCGGACAGATGTCGATTCCCTTACAAGGTAGATTCCTCCTTCGACAACAGGTTATCTGGGCCAAGATGACTTTCTATCCATTTGCAAGACTCGGCATCTGTTAGAGCCGCAGCAATCTCATCACGTTTAACAGGAATACTTCGTTCCCTGAATGCATTTGTAACCTTCTCCTGCAGTGATGTTTGGTTGATTTCCATGGTCGTCGTTCCACTGTACTGTTGTGAAGTTTATTAATTAGTTAATGCATTGGAAATAAGGGTTGGCGTATTATTGATTAACTAAGCAGACGAGATGGATGAAGCTAATGGACACAGTTCGTTCAATGGAACTTTAACCTTCATTTAACAAAATTTCAATTTAACAATAACAAAATAGGGCCATGGCTATTCTGTATTTGGTACGAGAACACATACACACACACACACACACACACACACTCTCTCTCTCTCTCTCTCTCTCTCTCTCTCTCTGAATGTACATACAATTGGGTTGCCTTTAATCAAGACAAGACGCTGTCAACCCCCATAGCTTCTCTATTCCGCCTTTTTACAAATAACTAATTTAGTTAACTAACTAGTTAACTAAGTGCCTGGTCAAGTGTTGGGTGATGTCATTGGGAATTTCGTTGGTTGTAACTGTTTGGGCTAATTATGATGAAAAGAAAAATCAAAATTTCCCCTATAATATGCTGTGAGCTGAAGACGCTCAAAAAGTTTTCAGAGTCAAGGGAAGAGAACCAAGTCACAGTTGCTGGACTAGCAATGTTTCCCCAAGCTGTTAGAGAGCAAAAAAGATCAAAAATGTCAAACAGCGCCAAATGCAAGATGAAATGCGACTTTCAAAACATAGGAAAATAGCCAATATGGGCGGGTCGGTACATTCCCCGCTGTCAGTGTTGTACCCCTTCCGGGACCTGAATGTTTGTTCGTCCCGTCGTGAGGATTCGGATAGGACCAAGATGTCACCACGAAGATGAAGTAAACCAGTACAAGCAGCGCTCCTTCCAGGTAATTCAACTTACCGTCCCCGAAGAAAGTTGCCAACAACAAGATTGGAGAGTAACGTTACGAGCAAGACAACCATGAACACATTTCGGAGTTCAAGAAAATCGAAGGCACAGCTTCTCTGGACTTAGCTATCCGAATTGGGGGTCAACCTGGAAGATTCTCGGGGCACTCGAAAGAGCGCGAAGCAGAAGGAGATCGGAGCGTCATTCTGGGACGGAATCCTTATTCCTCTCTGTTCAAAACGAGAGACGTGCGAGCTTTTTTATCTCCGTTCAAAAAAGACAACATACCGTTAACCCAAGCACTTCTTCTGGCAAGGAATATTGGTGCCCGCAGTTAAGGACTTGCCGTAAAGCAAACCTGCAATCGAGAGACCTTTGCATGTGAGAAATTTCCACGTTCTACCTTCAGTTCCAGGATTGGCGAGGCTGGTCAGAAAATGAATAAGAAGCGCACCCTATCTAGATAAGCAATAATTGAAGGGTCAACCACACAACAAGTAAAAGAGTATAATATAAAGAGCGAAGAGAAAAATCGCACAACGAAAGAGAGATGTAGATATATAGAGGAAAATCACATAAGAAAAAGCTTCCGTCAGTTCTCCATGACATCCATGGGTTTGACTGAGGAAATAATCAATTGCGCTGAAGCCTGTAGCAACGTAGTTACAAGTCACAAGCCCAGACAGTAACAACTTATTTGCTCCGACAACTAACTATTTAAAAGCAAGTCTCCCTAAATCCAACCACAACAGCTGGACTTCTAAACACGATTATTTCTCAATCCCATCACAACCTCACAAGCGAACTGCCATGGGGACCTTTAACTTATTTCATTTCATTTATTTATTTATTTATTATTATTATTGTTGTTGTTGTTGTTGTTGCTATTATTATTACTACTACTATTTTACCAACTTCCAGCCCCTTTAGCAGCACAGTTTGTGTCAAGGAAATTGCATGTTCAAAATAAAACCTGAATCATTGATGATTCATTGATGATTCATTAAGTGACTTGAACCCAGCACACTTGACTTTTTCAGCCATTATTTGAAGCTTATCAGTTTTGAATTTATTTTCCCCCCTTTTTGTGACATCTTGAGGAAGAGATGTCAATTCTATTAATAATTCAGTGTGAAAGGGGCCTGGGAACATATTCAAGAATGACGGAATAATTGCTCCACACTCTTTTGTTTCACAATGAGCAAACACATCAGCTTGATGTAAACTTTTTATCTAGGTAAGAATTGGCTAACTAAGCACTTTGTGGACCTCAAAGTTTCATCACAAACTCCACCAGAAGCCCCTTAGGTGTGGTGGATGGATGGATGCATGCATGCATGCATGGATGGATGAGAAAACAACTAGATGAAAAAGAAAGAACAAATCTAACATTGATGTAATTTATGAATTTATGCAATGGACAAAGAAAAGACAGTGTCCGTATAAGACTGTGATAGCCCGACTGGATACTAATAGTTACTCTAGATGCATGTGTATAAAGGAGCCCTTCAACAACAATCACAGATATCCCCGCATCTTTAATCCTCAATTGCCAAGTTCAAGTCCATACGAAGGTCATCAGTAAACTAACTACTTGACTAGTTAACTACGGCAGCTGAGAACACATTGCCCTTTATTGACCGCCATCATACCTTGCTATCTTAATGTTATTCCCGGGCTTTTGAAAAGTCGGAGGATGGTCACCTTAACGATATGGTACATCGTATTCTCGACATCATCTGCTCCGCACTCTTACAGATCCAAGGCTTTCAATAAGGACTCATTTAGACCTCTTAAACCTTCGTTCTCTTTGATCTGAACAGAATACGACATGGGCACCCCCTCCCGTCAGGGCTTCCTGTCATATTTGGCGAGTCAACGGGGGGCATTAACTTATCGTTATTGCAGAATGGTTAATAAAAGCTGGCCTGATCCCAGGTTTTTATATCATCTCTTCCCATCCCGAGCCGAACGATTTACCATACAACACCAAATTCAGAGGTTATAGAACCTCTTCTTCATTTATTTCCACATAACATGCCTCGCTTCACGAGTCCATTCGATGGAGCCCAGCTCTTCTATAGAGATTATCAGCCGAACAAAACAGAAGTAGAAAAAACAAAAGCCAGCGCTGGTATCCACCCACGGCTGGCCAATGCCTTCGCTGATGTTCGACCTGCGAAAGTCAACAGTATAGATGCATTGCCCCTGACCGACGTGGTTTCGGCAATAGTGACTGGAATGGTCCCGAACCGGGGATGGAACAGATAGACTATAACGTATTTGCGCAAGACACGGCCCATCTGTTAGAGAAACTTGACATTGGACCGTTTATCTTTGTTGCCGCAAGCATGGGACCAGGAGAAACACTTTTAGCTTACGAACGCAGCGAATTCGTTCGAAGTAACTGCATGGTAAAAAACCATTTACCTGTTTATAACTGTAACTAACTAATATAACATCAAACTGCCCAGGAACTTGTTGACACCGGACTGGCCAATTGTAGGGATTCTTCTGGGTAGGCCCCGCGCTTCCATTTCCTCTGGCTACTCCAGAAAATCCCACTGCGCCATCGCGCGAATTGTGGGACTCGATGCTCGAAGGATTCCGTAAATCACGAGCTGATTATAACCCATGAAGCTCTTTCGCCTTCGCTATTCGTCCTATCATCCAAGCGGACGATATCAGAGTTCACAACTCCGCCGACTTGAAAACATTGTTGCAACGGCTGATGCCATTGCTATTGAGCGATGCGTTCAAATTTATTACAAGCTTTAGACCTCACAGACCGCCTGCAGAAGCTTGGTACAAATGCTGATGTCCCTATCATGTGCGTTCATGGGGATCAGGACTTGGGCTGTCCCTACGAGGCAAGTTCCAAAGTCATCAAGGAAATTATTCCCAGGACGAATGTTAAAAGTGTAACTACGAGTCAGGCGCTCACTCACACGGTAAGGACTAATCATTCCGCCTTCGTCTTTCTACATGAAACCATTGACTCACTATCGTTTGCTGATCTATCCTATTTGTAACAGGTCTGTATCTAACACACAGTAATGAATTTCTTGGGGATTTTGTTGGGCTTCGTTGACAGATTGCACTGGCCAAACGTCTTACTAACGTCCAGATGGGACTCTGGGTCCGTTTGAAAAGATATAGTCAGTCAATTAGTTAACTTATTTTCACCCCGGCATGTTGACATTTAGCATATTGTTATTCCACGGTATGATGGAAAGTTGTTGCAACCCCACATGTTTTTCATGATTAGAAAGTTGTCCCTTCCAATCAGCAACGTTTGCAAAAAAAAAAGCCCATCTGTTCTTTTTTTCGCACCCGTGAAACCATTGTTGAACGTTGAATCGAACAGCAAAATCCAAATACCTCTCGATCACCTGACGGCGTGTTACAGATTCCTCATAGGTACTCGAGAGATCCATGGATGGACTATTAGTTAGATTGTGACTAGGTTAGAGATCTCCGCAGGGCGGGTTGCTTCGGCGCTTGTTGGGCTAGACCTTGCTCCAGCCAACCATTGCATGGGGAGGCAAAAAAAGAGACAGGGCAGGGCAGGGCAGGGCAAGGTCCGCGGGACAAAACCCAGCCGAACCTTGGAAGAAACAAATATAAAAACGTACAACCTATAAGTTATCTTCCAGTTGTATTTGTCTTTGAAAACACCTTTTTTTCACTTTTCCTTTCGTTTAACTAAATACCTTCTTCCCGTTATCACCCCCACCCCTGCTGCAATGTCTACCAAAACGAGCCCCGCTGCACCCCCAGTGGTGATGGAATCGATCACCCAGAAAATCGGCAATACGCCTCTAGTTCGCCTCAATAAAGTGCCTCAAAGCCTGGGCATCAAGGCTACCGTCTATGCGAAGTTGGAGTATTTCAATGCCGGGGGCAGTGTGAAGGACCGAATTGCACTGCGCATGGTTGAGGAGGCAGAACGCAAGGGGAGGATAAAGCCAGGAGATACCCTAATTGAGCCAACAAGCGGAAACACGTAGGTCATAGATATGTGCACCCTTTGTTGTATTAGTTATTGAAGTGGAGTGGGGTTTTACTGACCCCGGCGCCATTGGCGTATTCAGAGGTATCGGGCTTGCTCTTGTTGCAGCAGTAAAAGGTGACAGAGCCCTTAACTTCTCGTCGACATAGCTACTTGATGGGACTGTAATTTCTAACTATGCACATATTGACGTGCAGGCTATAAAACGATAATCGCGCTCCCAGAAAAGATGTCCGCTGAGAAAGTTTCCGTCCTGCGTGCTTTGAATGCCACCATCATCAGAACACCCACAGAGGCTAGCTCCGACTCCCCAGAATCACATATCGGTGTCGCAAAGCGATTAGAAAAGGAACTACCAAATGCCTATATCTTGGACCAGTATGGAAATGAAGATAACCCTCTCGCGCACGAGTTCGGCACAGCAGAAGAGATATGGGAGCAAACTGCAGGCAATATAAAAGCTGTGATTGCCGGGGCGGGGACAGGTGGCACAATCACTGGGGTTGCCCGTGGCCTTAAAAAGCATAATCCCAACGTCACTGTTATTGCGGTAGATCCTTATGGGTCAACACTCGCCTTGCCGGAATCATTAAATCAGGAGCACCTGAACGAGCCGTACAAGGTTGAAGGTATCGGCTATGACTTCGTCCCTGATGTGCTGGATCATGGAGTTGTTGACAAGTGGTATAAGACGGGTGACAGAGAATCGTTTCAGTATGCTCGACAGCTGATAGCTGAAGAGGGCCTTCTTGTTGGCGGGAGCAGTGGAAGTGCGATTGCTGGTCTTGCGAAGGCAGCCAAGGACTACAATTTTACGGAAGATGATGTTATTGTTGTTATTTTCCCGGATAGTATTCGAAGCTATCTAAGCAAGGTATTATTTCATTCCTGTTCATTCGAACGTTTATGCAGAAGTAACCTGCCTAATATGTTTGGTAGTTTGCGGATGACGATTGGCTTGCCGCGAATGATTTGCTCCCCACAACTTCCCAAGAGACAGAACCTGGGTCACCAGATGTACTACAAGCGCGGGTGCCAAAGGATCCATTCTTGGGAGCCAAGGCCAAGGACCTTAGATTAAAGCCAGTGACTACTGTCCTATCAAATTCCTCATGCGAGGCAGCCATCGAAATCATGAGAGATAAAGGCTTTGATCAATTACCTGTGCTAGCCCCTACCGGAAGGCGTTTGGTAGGTCTAGTCACTCTCGGAAATCTCCTCAGTCGCCTGTCTCGTGGCAGGGCCACGGGCAGCAGCCCCGTCTCCGATTGTATGTTCAACTTCTCGAAATTGTCAGAGGTAGTCACGAATCCCAGAGACATCATGCGGGCTGCCCCAGAGCTTGACCCGGACTCTGTGGATGGATCAGGATGGGACGCGGGAAAGAGGCGTAAATATGTCGAAATCACGCTAGATACACCTCTCAGCGAACTGAATCGTTTTTTCAAATGGAATAGCGCTGCGGTGGTTACGGAGAAGGGAGAGAATGGACAAATGAAGCCGGTGGCTGTGGCTACCAAGGTGGATTTGTTGACTTGGTTGCTACACCGGAAAAAAACGCATCCATGATTGTTCAGAGGGTTTATATATATATATATATTATTTCCCACCCTCCCTTCTCCCTTTGGTCTCTCCAGCTCACTGCTGGTTGATGGATAAATTTTCCAGTTTGGTTGGATTCAACGGTCTCCCTTTTTCTTTTCAACATTATGTTTATACCTTCCCCACTACCCTTGGGGATACGATGTTAAAATGTGTAAATACACACAGCATGGGTGATGGATTAGAGTTCTATTTGATTCAGCACCAAATACTCCGCATCTAAGGGGGCTATTATATTTCGAATGACCAAGACTCAAGGGACACACTGCACACCGTATATTCGTCTATTCACTCGGTAAATGAATGTGTCGGAAACTATTCGTAAATAAGACACCTCATAATCGATTGTCGGTGTATATTAAAATATACCAGCACGCCGTATGCATACAGATCATAAGCACATCCCAACCCACTCCTCCCAGCGCCGTATCCCACTCCCACGGTTGCCGGCATCATCACTCAACACCTCGCCCCCCATCACATCAACCTGAATCCCCATCTGCTCCTCCAGCATCTGGAAGCTAAACGGCACCCCCTCCTCATCACCACCCAGCATGCCTTGTTCCTCTTCGGCCAACACATCCACACTAGCATCCAACAATCCCTTTTTTCTCGACCAACGAATCTTCTCAATCTCAGATTCCAGCTTCGCTCTAACGGAACCTGGTGGCAGGGCCGTGAATATGTCCTGTTTATTAGCAGCGACCAGGACAGGAATTCGGGGAACCTTCTTGGACGATAGTGGTGATTTTCTGTGCACGCGGTTTTGCAACGTCATGAGCACGTCGTGTAGGTATGTAGCTGCGTCCCGTAGAAACTCATCGCTTTGGGACAAGGTTGCGGAATCGAGCATGAAAATTACACCGCAGAGCCCATCGGGACCCTTTCTTTTGGGATTTGATAGGGATGCCAACAATGCGATCCCCTGGGATGCGCGAAGTTTGCCATGGCCCGGGGTATCTCGAAGGCGGTAGGTAATTGGGTTTCTGGCTGCTTCTTTGAATGATGGGTCGTTGACTGAGCGGTATTTGTCGGAGCCAATATGCACGGTTGGGGGGAGAGTTACGGAGATAAACGAGGAGACTTGGGAAGTGTGTGTGTCTCTCGGGGGCTTTTGAGACTGAGACGTTGACCGTTGTTCCAGCTAAATTTATGTAGTTAATTCATGCCAGCACAGCATAGCAGAATTGTTTCAAGCGTGGGATCTGGACTTACGAGTGAACACAATGCTGTTTTCCCAGATCCACTAGGCCCAAGGAGGAGGAAATCTCTTGAGGCACTTTTAGGGGAGGATCTGTAGAGGATGAAGTGTAGGAAAAACGGGAGGGAGAAAGCAATGATGGCAGTGAGGAGGATTACGACCGGTTTCCCAGAGAGCAGTGTGGTAGCTATTCCACTGGGGGACCAATCCATAGTATGATTGCATCTACCCCGGAATTAATCTAAAAAAGGATATATCTATATCTATATATACTTGCACATATATCTCGAGAGAGAGACGTTCAACATGTTGGCAATTTGGCAACCGGGGTAGGTTGAAATCACAGATCTCGTGATCCGTGACATTGCCTAGCGCCGGTAATTCTGTCACCTCAGTACGTTACCCACCCAATCGTTCGACGGTGAATTTTCGGTATCTTTTGTATTGGTGTAGTAAGTTATTAGTGGGCTCTGTTTTAACTCATTTACCGGATGGATTTATTTTAAGTTGGACAAATGATATTATTTTAACCCGCAACTAGTGAACGAACTAGTTGGATATCAGATCTTTACTCTAACTACGAAAATAAAAAGTGATTCTGCTTTTTGAAATTGCTGGCCTTTGTTCCATCAGAGTATAGAGATGTATCTGGAGATTCTTGCGTAAAACTAACTCCAGTTTATTCATGCAGAGTGATGAGTGGTTGTTGGACCCAAACCCAAGACACGGTAGAGACGAACCACGTCCCCACGTAGCAGAACAGGGTTAAACTCCCGGATTGATCTCCCTCAGCCTTTGACGGGCAGTATCCATTCATATTCGCTATCTCAGACTTTAGAATCTCTCCATTAGTTACTCCAAAGTACTCAGAGCTGCTTTCTCTTTTCTCTTTTCTCTTTTCTCTTTCTCTTTTTTCGATTCTCTGTGCCTCTTTCGTTACACCTACAACCGGTCGCAATGAAACAGCAACAGCTTCTACTACTTACGCAGTTTGTGCTCGCTGCCTCCGCCACAATTGAGTTCACAGCGCCTCCAGCTGGATCTGTCTTGAAAGGCGGAAGTGTCCTGAATGTTGAATGGCGACATTTGGGAAATGATACGGAGTCATTGGCCTCTACTCTGTTTGATCTTAAACTCTGCGCCGGGGGTAACCGGGAAGATTCCTATGTATGCGTTCTGTTTCTCACCGTGTCAACTCAATTGCTATCTTTTCTCATACTTAAAACTACCATATTGACTTTGGCATGCCTCTTATACCACAGGATTGTTTTATGTTCATAGCCAGAGGCAGATCTTTTGGCCAGGGAAACTCCGTCTCTGTTCCAGTCCCCGCCAACATTGGTGGAAACGAGCCCAACGCATAGTAAACATAACCCTCCCAATATGTACCTCTCGAGGAATAAAAAAACAAACCGAAATAGAACGGATACACTGACCCATTCTCAAAAATAACTCAGCTTCCTCCAAATGATAATACACATACCTCAAGACCCCCAACCCGTCAACTCCCAGCGCTTCACACTCACCGACATGACCGGCTCTTTCGACCAAAAACTCTTAGTCGGCATAGAAGACATATCCTCCACCACACACGGGCCTCCTACCTTTAACGAACTGCGCAAAAGACAAGCAAATTTACCCTACGAGGAACAACAGGGTACCATCTTGTATGCGCCCCCGCCCGTTCAGCCACCGACGAGAATCTCCCTCAAAACCGCTGGACCCTTGCACCCCACGAGTTCCTTTAATATTGCAACTTCTTACCTGCCCCCAGCGACTGTCATGACGACCGTAACTGCTCTGCCTACGTTTACGGTGATGAGCATTGAGAATACGGTGGGTTGACCGTTCCTTTTATAAGCTTGTGGTTTATCATTTCATGTATTCGTTTTGACTGTTTGGCTGTTGCTGACTTGATGTCACTTTTCTGGATGGAATGTGCAGGCTGCTCCAGCGCCTGTTGATGAAGAGATGCAGAAGTTTTTGAACAGGTGGAAAGATTAACTTCGACAACTGCCTCTCCACCTTTTATCTTACTAGTTTTTGTGGCATGGATGCGTCTGTTATGGTTATGCGCTATGGTATTTAAAAACGGGCATGGTGTCCGGTCGATGGTTGCAATTGCACTGGCACTGCTTTGGAACATGCTGAAAGGGCGAGATATGGTGTGTAGTATGAATTTATCCTCGATTTTTTTCTTTCTTTTCGTATTGTTTAAAATGCTGATGAATCGTAACTTCGAGATATGCAAGAATGGATGTACTTTACGGCATGTTAGAGAAGAGTTAATAGCAAGTTTCAGTATGACTGACTTGATTTGTATACCAGTAAAAGCTATTCAAAAAAGAAAAGAAAAAGAAAAAGCAAGATCAGCTCCAATATGCATAGATATGACGGTTGGTCTGATCGGGAGATTGATAGGACGTATGTACTGAACCCAAAAAGAACGCCGATCGCTGTCCGTGTTCTATTTTAAATACTTTTAGTATTCCCTCAAAAACCCCTCTGATAACAAAGAGATGGGAAATCTAGTAGGTCTGAGGAGAAGAAAACAAAGGCATGGACACATTGGCATCATGATGTCTCATAAAACTCAAAAAAAATCTTCACTCCCACCTCCTGGAATCATGGGTTGAGCTTTACAAGAACTTCCCAATCATTCCAGCATGTTGAAAGGGATAGAAAAGAATCAGCAAAATAGGCAAACTTAGCCCAGGTCAAAGCCATAATCAAGCTGCCCGCGACTGGGGTCGACTTAAAAGCCTAAACCGTTCATCCGTCCCAGGAGTACTGGGCCGACTCGACGCCTCTGATGTCTGAAAGAACGCAATATTCTCCCTCAACGCCACATACTCACTATCCGCATACCCCAGCACAGACTGAATTTGCGTGCTCCGTAGCCCCTTTATCCGCGCAATCTCATTGCTGCCATAGTTAACCAGTGCCCGTCCGACTTCCCGCGGCTCCTCGCCCTGATGCGGGAAGTCACCGTTCAAGGCAGAGGTGGAACGTCGCTCAACCACGACCAGCCGTACGGATTCTTGTTGGCCGAAGTGACCTTCGACACCTACTACGCCAGCGGGGAGTAAGCTGGCTTTGTTCAGTGTGGCGTTGTAGGCGCCAGAGTCAATGTATATTGTGCCATGAGGAGCGAGGCCGTGTAGTAGCCAGAAGGAGCGCGAGTGGATGGGGGAGGTTGATGGGAGGAAGCGGGTGTGTGCGGGTGGTGGTGGTGACAGTGGAGAGATGGACTTTTCATCTCTAGTTTTCATTGTGGGAGAGGGAGAGGTGGCGTTGTTGTGCGGGTTTGATTGGAGGTAATTGATGATATCGCGGATATTTCCTGGCCGTGAGCTGCGAGTGATTATGGTCGTGACGCCCGCACTCGTTGCTAGACGTGCTGCGACTATCTTCGTGCTCATCCCGCCAGTGCCCAGAGAGGATCCTGCGGAAGATACGTCGACTTCAAGGTTGGATATGTCGGATACTACCTCTATCACCTGTGCGTCGGGGTTGGTGCGGGGATTGGATGTGTACAAACCGTCAACGTCGGTCATCAGGAAGAGATAGTCCGCACTAACCATAGCAGCAGTGATGGCAGATAGGGTATCATTGTCTCCAAATTTGATTTCCTACAAATTTAGATTTGTTATCTGGGAGCACTTGTCGTATAACACTATCTACACTCAGTTCATCACTCATCGTGTGATTACGTACCGAAACCGCCAGCGTATCATTTTCATTCACAATCGGAACCACTCCCATATTCAAAAGTTCAGTTAGGGTGTTTTGCGCATTGCGGTATTGGTTTGTCTGCACCGATTTCCTTATTAGCTTCCATTCAATGCATATAAATACCGAGCGCACTCACATCCGCAATGTCACTCCTCGTCAATAGGACCTGAGCAACTGGCTGCCGCAGATGTGCAAACAAGCTATCCCATAGACTCATTAGTCTGCACTGTCCAACTGCTGCCAAAGCCTAGAATTATGGTTAGCCACATATAAAATAGGAGAGATAGCAACATCAGATTCAAACCTGTATTCGAGGGAGATGAGCCGGCCTAGTGTCAACATCCATCCTCCGCAAGCCCACCCCGACAGCTCCCGATGAGACGAGGATAACTCGATGCCCATCCTTACGAAGCTTTGCAGCCGTCTCGACGATGAGAGTCAGATTGGACAAGATGGGTTCATGTGTAACTTCACAGACGATGGAGCTCGTCCCTTTATATTTTTGAATGGAAATACATTAGCTTTTGGTAGATAAGGTAAATAATAATAATAATAATAATAATAATAATAATAATAATAAAATAAAAGGGAAATAATATGAAGAGGACGAAGACGAAAATATTAATTAAACTAATCGCTTACCCAGCTTAATAACGATAGTAAAAGTCCTTTGACCTCCCATGTTGATGTTGATGTCGCCGTCTCCAGTGCTTTCTCCTTGCCCGGAAGTCTGGCTCCCACATTCGTGAGGCCTTCTTCCAGGAGAAGAGGAGGAACACGAAAATGAATCCACGGTCCAAGACACATATAACACCCCCCTAAATATTTACTGAGAAGCGTGGTGCTCCGTCATAGGGCGTGGGAATATCGAATCGCCTTCATGTTACTATTTGATTTTCGTCCCGCCTTCGACTTTCGTTTCCTTGAGCATGGATCTGCCGGCTGACACCGCTTTTTCGAGTTCATCCTTCTTATTGGGCTGCATATAATCCCTTACTTGACGGATTGCATGAGATCAGAGGAGAGAGGGATATAGGGAGATTTGAAATCACTATTGAACAATGGAGGAAAGTAAACCATCAGCCGCCAATTCGGGCACAGTGCGGCCAGCCAAAGACACCGGCTTCACACCAGGCGACGACATATGGACGCAGATGAAGAACATGTTCTCGATCCTGACGGGGAAGATGACAGACGAAGGACGGGAACAGTTTCTACTCGCGCGAGACATTCGAAACGAGGAAATCGATTGTAAACGCTGTGAGGACCAGCGCGACTATCTTATAAAATACAGTGAGTTGTGTCTGCCGCTCAACTGTGTATTTGGAGATATGATGCTTACCTCGTTTTCTAAATGTAGGCCCTATAATTCGCTTTCTGCAAGACAACATCAAGCAGCTAGGGGGGGATATATCTAGCTACAACATCCATTGCAGACGCTGCACACAGAGACAAGCCGGCGGGTTTGACCCAGAATACGGCATACGGATATGCGCCAACGCTATGAAGGACCAGGGTCACATAGAGGACACCATGGCGCATGAGATGATACATGCCTACGACCACTTGCGATTCAAGTTGGATTGGACAGATAATTTGAGACACGCGGCTTGTGCGGAGGTTTGTCGATTTCCTTTCCTCTCCCATATTGCGTTTGGATATACGTGTATTCAACAGGAGTCTAAACGTGTCCTACATTTAGATCCGAGCAAGTTCATTAAGCGGAGAGTGCAGATGGGCAAGAGAGTTCTTCCGGCGCGGCCAGTGGAAGTTAACACAGCAGCATCAAGAGTGTGTGCGGCGTCGGGCGGCGCTATCAGTCATGGCCAGGCCGGCTTGTAAGGACGCGGAACAGGCGAGGCAGGTCGTCGATGAGGTTTGGGACAGCTGTTTCCGAGATACCCGTCCGTTTGATGAAATCTATCGATGAAGAGTAATTTCTTGCACATTGTGGCTTTAAATTTTACTTTATTTTATTTTGTACTTTATATGTTTGTACAAATTACTAGAAATCTTGCAGAGCAGGTGGCGTTTATTTTTCGACTGATTGAGATTATTGATGAGAATGTATGGAGCATTAAAAACCGCCCATACGACGTTTATGAGACTAAACACACAGTGAAGTACGTGTACTATTGCTATGCAATCAACGTGCATTATTGATTCTGACACCGAACTCCAAAGCTTAAAAACAACTTGACGCTGACGCTCAATCGTACTCCGAACTTCCGTCAATATCATATCCATTGCAAAACTCCGTTTATAAACCCCAGAAGGATTACAAGATAAGGATATTAGACACAAAGCAATTTACTTCTATTTGCTCTCTTTGTTTCCTGAGCTCCGCTTTGTTGCCCGCTCGCCTTTAAGGCAATGTTTGATGATCCATGGGTGTTGTTGCACATCTTCGAGAGGGATTCGCTTTTCCGGGTCGAGAACCAGCAACTATTCGCCAAGTTAGCGACAGCAGCTTACATTAACATTGTGAGTTCTGAGTCTAACCTTTTTGATGAGATCCTTAGCTTCAGGGCTCACAAATGATGGTACCTTCATTTCACCCCTTGCGATCCTCCGCTGTGTCATAACCGGAGTGTCTTCGAACGGAGCCTCCCCGACGAGGAATTCATATGTAAGAACCCCCAAACTCCACAGATCAACCTTCTCGTTGTAGTAATTGTCCTGCGATCCAGGTCGAAGCATTTCGGGGGGCAGGTAGTCCAGGGTGCCGCACATCGTATTCCTCCTGTTATTTGGAGCATGGACACTCCAGCCGAAGTCGCTGATTTTGATTTCACCGTGAATGCCAACAAGAATGTTCTCCGGCTTGATATCACGGTGCATGACGTGCTTCTTATGTAGGTATTTCAATGCAGCAGCCATCTGGGCGATGTATTGCGCAGCCTTCCATTCGGGGAAACGGTTTTCTTTTCGTAGATGCTTGTACAATTCTCCGTTGCCCGCAAACTCCAGAATTAGAAAAACCCGCTTGCTGTCGTGGAAATGGCCATATAAGCGCAAAATGTTTGGATGTCTCAAATTGCTTTGTATCTCGATTTCTCGACGCAGTTGCTTTTCGACTTTGCCCTGAACCAACTCGCTCTTGTGCAAGACCTTCAGGGCGCAGACAAAGCCAGTTGATCGTTCCCTAGCAAGATATACTCGTCCAAACTTTCCCTTTCCTAGAGGTTTTCCGATTTCAAACATCCCTAGGTGGAATTTCTTTGGGGCAGATGGTTGCTCGTATAAGAGATGGGAAGAGCGTTGGACAATAGAAGTTTCCTCGTTGGAAATTCGGGAAGAGGATATTAGACTGATATTTCCCTGGGGTCTTCGGGGAGATGAGCCATTGGTGTTATTCTGCAAGGCGTACTTAAGCAGGTTTGAGCGGTTTGCATTGCTGTTAAGTTGAGCTGTTGATGCTGAAGAGCTCAAGGTGGTCGTTACACCGACCTGGTCACAAATTAGCCAAATCACTAATAAAACATTAACTGATTTACAAGAAAAGCATTACCTTTGATTTCTGATAGTATGTGGAGTTGCTAGGAGGCTCATTCTCGTCATTGACAGAAAGATGCTCGAATTGAGCTTCGAGAGTCTTCGACATTGCAAGCCCCGAGACAGATGAGATAAAAACGGTTGTGGTAAGTATTGAAGAGAGTTGGAATTTAAAAAGAAGAAGAAATAGAGGGCAAACACTTATAATAAATTACTTTGGAGTGCAGCTGACAAGAGCCAGATCCTTGCGGGTGTAGTGTGAGGGTGTTCTGTGTGTGTATAAAAATGATGATCCCAGGCTGAAGATGGTTTCGTTGTATTTACAACAATCACAGCCGCCGTCACCCCAGCAACGTTCGGATCAACTTTTTTCCCGGCACCTGACCACAGGGCTTGCCGGCAGCACGTGATCTAGATAGCGCGTATATCCCGAATGAGGATCACCGAATGAAGATATGTATTCGATGAGATATTAGCATGTGAAGGTTGACTATGTTTTGCACGGCGGCGCGGAATTGGGGGTGCTGGCCGGGTTTGACTGGTTGTTGATGCTCTGTCTGCTTCACGTGATCTAGATAGCTTCCCGAATGGGAGGATCAAACGAACGCGATACTTCGTCAACATCTAATCACTACATCTTGAGAGGGACGTTGATTCATTTAGTAACTACGGAGTTCTACGTATATATTATTATTATTATTATTATTATTACTTATTTAACACCTGGAGGCATGTGATCAGCTGACTAAGAATAGTCTGCCGTCGCGGCCACAGCACCTCCCTAAGGGTATCAGGCGTGCCAGTGCAGCAGCTAGTCTGCTGCCTGACATGTCTAGTCAGCTGAAGCCCTCTTGAGAGTCTATGTACAGAGTAGCCCCCATCCTGGAGGTTCTGAATGGTGTAGTAGCTGAAGATTACAGGACTGAGGAAGCCAAGGGCTTCTAGGGTGGTGTGTAGGGGTGATGAGAAATGTATATAAGAAGCATAGAAAAGAGAGAGGGGGAGAGAGAAGTCAGATGTTGAACAGGTTCTAGTAGCAGTGTTGGATGTCAATGAAGAAGCAGGTATTAGTGCACCAGATAGAGAAGGTCATAGCTTCTCTTACTGTGCTGAGAAGTCAGTCAATTGCTTTCTTTGATTCTCAGCATGCTTCAGAGGTTTTAATTCATTCAATGTTCTGGCCTTTTCAGCAAAAGAAGAAGTGCTTGAGGGTCTTATCTCAGCTGCAAGAGCAGGTGAGGAGTGCATTGTCATGTGCTCATCTGTGATGATAGGCTGCAAAGTCATCATGGTCTGTTCTAGCTGCCAGCAAGTGGCCTAGGTTCCTTCAGAGGAGAGTGAGCTCAGGAGAGGATTCTTTTGGCATTGGGATATTGAGGTTCTTGTATTGTGATGTGCTATTGAAGCTTCAGTATTGTTGCAGTGAGGCATTGAAGCATTCTTTAGCATAGAATTTGGCCCACATCAGAGTCAGAGTGTAGTGAGTGCATTTCATTGTGCAGGCTGACTTGGCTGCAGCATCTGCAGCATTATTGCCTGAAATCCCAGTGTGGCCAGAGCACCATTGAACATAGACCTGTCTCAGACCAGCTGGATCTGAGCTCTGTTTTGTCCAGGACCTGCAGAGTTCATTGAACTTAGCAAAGATGAGAAAAGATGTTCATGTGAATGTGTCTGTGTAAAGTCTTATTGCAGCCTCTTCATTGTCTAGAGCCACTATAATGTGCCATGTGAACATAGAGAAGGGGTTCTGTAGTGCTGTCTTAAGACCAGCAACTGCTGCAAGCACTTCAGCATCAAAGACCTCAGCAGTGTGGCTCAGAGGCAGCTTATCAAGCTTCAGAGATTGATTTGTTCCTCAGTATAGACAGTAGCCTCTGTCTGAAACTTCTTGACTGTCTTTGAAGCCATCAGTATATGTGATGAGATTGAGAGAGGATACAGCTTTCTGAAGTCAGTTTTGAAAAGCTGCTGGTCCTGCAGCTTATCTCACAGCCTCAATTTCTAGTGTCTTTTGCTCTCTATTTGGTATGCCAGAATTGTTTCAAGGAGGCAAGGACTCTGAGCCAGATGTGATGGCTGTTGTTTTAATGTTTCATCTAATTCATTTAAAACATGAGATGTATCATCTTTGGTGTAGAGAATGTGACAGATCAGCTGCAGCTACATGAATGGCTAGTCAGTCATGTATTCTTTCTAGCCAGGCTTTGACTGGGCCCCAGCTTGATTCACATAGAAGAACAGAGGTAGATGTTGTGGCAAAGACAGGTAGAATGGCTCAAGCAGCATTGTTGAAGACTATCTGAATCTTGTCAATGACTGCCTGAGAGGTTCACTTTGAGAATCAGATCTCAGCTTCATAAAACAGAGTGCTGAAGACACAGCTTTGAGTTGCTTGTCTGAGCAAATATGTTTGATTTCTGAATGAGACTTCATTTAGTGATTTAATGTGTTCTGTAACAATTCTGACTTGAGTGCACACAAGGTGAATATGTTCTCTGAAGAGTAACTTTCTGTCAAAGAAAACCTCTAGTCATCTGATGTAGTTATTGAGGGAAATTGTCTGTTCATTAAAGAAGATGAAGGGCTCTGAGTACTTGATTTTTTTATGAAAGTATTGAAGCTTCATCTTGACTGAGTCAAATGAGATTTCATTGTCAATACTTCATTTCAGAGTGTGATTGAGAGAATTCTGAAGCTGACTTCCTACTCACTCAAGGGAGCTTTCAGTCTTCAGAATTGCAATGTCATCTGCATACTCAAACTGGCCTTTGATAAGCTGGAGGAGGGGTTCTATGTAGAGCAGAAAGAGAATTGATGAGACAGAGAATCTCTGTGAAAGATCACAGAGAATCTGAAACATCTTCAATTGAACATCATCTAGTTGAATCAAAGCTAGTTGTTGATTGAGAAAAGACACTACCCACTTTATCAGAACTGCCAGCCAGCTCTGTTCCTGTAGACATCTTAGAAGCCAGCCTCAAAGAACTTCATTGAAGGTCTCTTTGACATCTAGAGTGATCATGCCAGCCAGAAGGTATTTGTCCCATGCCTCTTGTACATCACAGGCTAGTGCAGTGGTGAGATCTACTGCAGATCTCTGTTGAACAGCACTACACTGATCTTCTGCTAGAATGTGATGATGAAGAGTGAGATGGGACATTTGTCTAGCTATCAGACACTCCAGCCCTTTGCTGAGGCAGAATAGCAGTGCAATTGAGTGGTAAGACTTTGATAGAGAGTAATCTCTTTTTCCTGACTTTGAAATAATCACCATCTCAGCCTTCTTGAAGCTCTGAGGATGGATTCCTTGATCTATACAGTGTTGAAAGAGTAGAACAATTCAATTGCCTATCACTGGTCATGTCTTTTGAAGAACCTTGGCTGTAATGCCATCCAGACCAGAAGATGTGCTAAGTGTCTGGCAGATGACTCTGTAGACTTTCTGCTCTGTAAGAGGCATCCAGAATATCTCTCTGCATGAGATTGTTGATGTATGCTCTGAAATATCTTCTGTGTCAAGATGTCTGATCAGAAGTGCCTCATGCAGTAGAGAAGATTTGCCAGCACAAGATTGTTCTAGGTGTCCATCAAGATGTCATAAAGAAGGGGTGGGGTCTTGAGGTTGGTATTTATGCCATTTGACAATCTTGTAGACATCTGATAAGAAGAAAGCCTTCTCAATTTGCTGGTGATTTCATGCTCTCTTAGCTTTTCTAATTTCTGTCTGGAATGCCACTTGTTCTGATTGACAAGAGCTGTGTCTACATGCTGCATGATATACTCTTCTGGCTATCTTGACTGCTGGGGTTCATCATGGAGCATGATGACTCTTGAGTTCTGAGGTGAGAGAGCAGAAGTCTTGTAGAGCCAGTTGAAGAGATTTCATGATGTTCATCACTTTCTCATTCACATTCTCATAGACTGATGAGAAGAAGAAAGTGAGTAGTTGCAAGAAGTGATCAGCATCACAGATCATGAGACTAAGCTTCTTCTTCTTAATCAATTGAGTCTGAGTCTGTGATAATTGAACTGTTGTGATAAGAGTTTCATGATCTGAGATGCAGTGCAGTTCAGAAGCAATATGACAGATAGCTGAGTTGACAGCACAGAAGACAAGATCAAATGTGTCTTCTTGTCTATGTGTAGAGGATTCAGCCAGGTTGAGAAGCTGAAGTTCAAAAGAGATTGCTCAGTTATACAGATTCTCTTCTGCTTGAGAATGTCTATCAGTTGTAGAGTCTCATGCTGTGTGTCTAATATTAAAGTCTTCTAATGCCATCCAGAGGATGGTCTCTGTGGTGTGTGTAAGAGAGAGAAGGTTTTGAAGGCCTTGACCTGCATCTGTGATGCCAGATGAGGCATTGTATATGTTGTAGATATTAACTTTTTTGAAGTTAGAGATCTTAACTGAGACACAGACAACATTTCTTGAGATATCTGCTATAGATTGAGTTGATGCAAGAGCTCTTTCATTTCTGACATAGAGCAGTACTCTGAGCCTTTTGATCCAGTTGAAGAAGAGCAGAGTGAAGTGTTTGTATGAGAGATGACTTTTGAAGAGGCAGATGAAGAGATCTGTAGCTATTCAGAGTTTCTGAATGACCACAATGTCACAGACTCTTTCATCTGCTAGTGAGAGAGTGATGTCATGAGAGCTTGACTGTCTTTCTACATTGACTTGATATACAGTGAGTGTAGATTTGTGAGAAGAGCTGTGACTGCTCTTCATTAGTGAAGATTCAGACTTGATGTGATCTTGATGTCTGTTTGAGAGCAGATCATTGAGTCTGTCTGATTGCTCTGAAAGCTAGTGACTGATGTCAGCAGAGCTGAGAGAGGGGATGAGATGAAGTCTCTAGAGTTTAACTCTGAGTTGCTCTTCTCTGCTGAAGTTTGATGAGCTGAGATGAATGCTCTTCTGCCAGCTTCATGTATTGAGTGTAGCTGACAGTGAGAGATGTGTTCTATATGTTCAGAGACTATTTTGAGTCTTGCTGGACAGTCAATGCTGAGAGTGAGATGAGGGTCAAGGCAGTTGCAGCAGTGAGCTGATGTTTGACATCTATCTGAGTGTGCAGGACTGCTGCACTTCTTGCAATGTAGAGATCATGCACAGTTTCTTTCTGTGTGGAAGCTGTGACATCTTGTGCAAATTGAGATCTTTGACAATTTCTTAATTTTGTTAATCATCACTGAGTGACTGAAAAGATGAAGTTTGTTTGAAAAGAGATGTGCTTCAGAGATTCATACTTCAACTCAGATGTATTCTTCATGCAGATTGAAGTCCATGAACTTCTTTGTCCAGTGACAATGAGTGATTGAAGTCTGATGAGCAGTGTCTTGAATCTCAGAAAGAAGCATCTCTTCTGACACTGAAATCAGAGTGATATTCTGTCCTTCAAAGCTGTGTGTTGACTTCTTGATTGAACTGACTACAAAAATGATTCAGAATTTCTGTCACTCAATAAGACAGTCATCTACAGCAGCTTTCAGCTTATCTGCATGTTCAAGAATGAAGACTGTCTTCACTGAGAAGAGAACAGTCATGGTGATTTCTGATGAGCAGTGTCATATATCAGTGATCCAGGTCAGATCAGAGATCATGACACATACTTGTTCATGAATAGCTTGGGGGTCTAGGTCATGAGCAGCATGTGCTGCAGATAGTCTAATCATGACTTATTTGTCTTTCTGTTCTTGATGCAGGGAGCAGTTGGCCCACTGTACCTGCTTCTTGTGAGATTGTCTCATTGCTGAAACAGTCTGAGGGGAATTGTTTGAGAGAATTGTCTTAGCTGTCACAGCAGTAGCATACATCAATGTAGGCTTTGATTCAGTGATGAGGTCTTTAATGACTTTGACTATGCTGTGTCCCATGGCTTGCCTTAGTACAGCAGTCTGGCATGGTAGAGAGTTCTCATAAGTGCAGAGTATCAGGTCCAGTACTGCAGATAGCTTATTGCATAGCTCAAGCACTGCAGCTAGCTCTGCAGAGAAGAAGTTGTTGACATGACTCAGCAGAGCATTGAGCTTATAATTCACTGTGAAAGAGGAGTTCTTCGCGGTTAGCAGGACTGCTTGAGTGCAGTCAGTCACATTCTCAATGGATTCTCCTCCTGGTGAGAGGGCCGGGTGGGGATTGAAGTTGATATTGATTTGATGTAGTTGAGCTGTGGTGGCTGTTGTAGTGTCTGACACGTCCTGGGATGTGGTGTTTTGGGGCTGGGGGGGGTCATCCGGGGGTTTTAGCGGAGCAGAGGAGATTGCGCGGGCTCTCTTCTTTTTAGAGTGAAGAGGAGCCTTGGTGATAGCAATGTTGCTGTTGTTTTGGCTCATCGCAGCGAAAACGACCGAAGGTCGGCAGTTGATGTGTGTTTACCAACTACTATGTTCTACGTATATATTTCGCTAATCGTCTCTGCATAATGTGGGTGTGGGCCACGTGCTAGGGCTGTTGTATTTAGCATCAACCCTAAAACTACATACTTTTCCACCAGCACATGGATGGGTTTGACATTGACCACAACAACTGCTACCGGAGTTACAGCCAGATTTCGACATTGGGATTTATGCACTTCAGCATTTGTCACAAATAAAAAACTAACACACTACCTGGGGTGCTGGAGAGCTAGTTATAAGTGCTGTTAATTGGACAACTAGGTGATCGAAGAAATCCCATTCACCTATAAACAACATGGCCGCGGACAACCACCACGTTGATACGCAGTACCCCTCCGCCAGCCTGCCCAGAAACAATTCAATTACAAGACATGGATTCAAAATTTCAGCCCAAAAACTCCCAATCCTCAAAGCGGGCCCAATCGATGAGATGACCACCAAACTTGGGATTGCTCCTCCTGAGATGATATTTGGCGACAACCATATCACGATTGAGCACCAGCCCTCCGGATGGAAACTGGATTTCAACGCGCTCGATGCTTTAGATCGCGTGGATAAAACTGGTGAGACAATGCTTAAAGTCGCGTACTCGAAGGAATGGCAACAGAGCAGGTGAGCCCAAAAAACCCGAGTTCTCCCTACTATGCTATTTCCATTCATTCTCCCTGACGCGGAACCACTTTTCTTTTTTTTGAATAGAGAAAACACACATCAAGGAATTAAAGAAGTAGTCAAACCGTTTGATTGGTCCTATAGCACCGATTACAAGGGCTCCCTCTCTCCTGACGCAAAACCATTTGAACCATCCTCATCACCTATTCCTATTGAGCTCTTAAAGCGACCAGATCCAATCCTCTTTTTTGATGAGGTTATGCTCTATGAAGATGAGCTAGCCGATAATGGCATTGCTATGTTGTCGTGCAAAATCCGAGTTATGCCTTCTCGACTTTTGCTTCTGTCCCGGTTTTTCATGCGGCTGGATAATGTCCTCTTTCGACTGCGGGACACGAGAGTATATGTGGATTTTGAAACAGGAGAGGTTATTCGAGAGTATCAGTCTAAGGAAGAAGAGTATGACAAGGTGCGACAGGTACGTACAAGCTTTGAATGAAGATACTTGAAACCTTAGGTTTACTAACGGACATGCAGCGTCTGTCCACCTTTCGAGAAGATATTCCCGCTATAATGCGAGACCCGAACAGACTTTCTGAATTATTACCCTTGGTAGACACGAGCTTGGAGCATGTTTTCGTTTGCAGCTGAAGCAAATAGCCTTACTCTCCTCTCTCGCTCTGTTGAACTGAATCGATTCATCATGATGTATGATATACTGTGAATCCAACGTAGATAGTTGAAGCTGGCTCTTACACTTCACCGTTCCGGGCATCCGATTTGTGCGCTATAAATGGACCATTCCATTCCATTACTTTGGATTTGGTATTTAGGAGGCAGATGTCTTTCATCTTCCTGTGCCTGGCCATATAGATATATACCCATTTTCACCTGCAACCCACAGAAATTTAAGATAGACATTTTCTCATATACCCCCATGGCGTCAGCGATATCGGCACATTAAATAGTCCATTCAACCGTAAATATATCCAGCAATTAAAATTAATTTCATCCAGGTATTTTGCAGCGATTTTCTACTAATTTTCCTTGTTCATTAGTTAAAAGATCATGAACAGCGAAAGGTCGTCAGGAGCAGCCTAGCGTCGCAGGCAAACAGTGCAAACATCATATCGCAACTTTCGCTTCACAGAAATATTACGATCACTCAATGCTTTGACATCATTCTATCTTCTTCTACTTCTTCTCTTCTTCTTCTTCTTCTTCTTCTTCTTCTTCTTAAATGATAATAATAGTAATAGTAATAATTATTATAATAGTTTTCCCCTTCCATCTAACCGACAATGTCTTCAAGGCACTCATGTACACAGTGCTCAGATATACTGAGGCTCGCCTTCAAACCCCAGGTAAACTGAAATCCTTCTCAAGGGCCTACTTTCACATCGGTATTAACCGATCTGGTTTGGATCTTGCTGATCAGGCGTTATTCATAGATGCCTCCTCAGAGTCTCAATGGCATTCACAGAACCCTTAGTTCCCCTTACAATGCCTCTGCGCACATAACTTGGGTTACCCGCCACAAAACCCTCAATGCCTCCACTCGATATACATCCACATCCACATCCACATCCACATCCACACCTTCGCAGAACAAGAGCAGAAAAATCCTGCGCAACCTAAAATATGAGCCTGCTCATTGGTCGTCATCATCCTCACCCTCTCAATGGCCATCACCGATATCCCATATAGCCCAGTCTCTTCAGTCCCGCGCCTCGAGGACAACGGAAACATATACGGCGTATGGAGCTACGAAGAAGATGTTCGAGGCTTGCCAACTTCAGGCCGACTATACAATTCCTCAAGCTTCTCAACCTGGCGCAATAGTACCAAAGACTACCCATGGTGAGGATTTGGGCATAGGCGAGGGAGCATGGCATAAAGGTTGGTCAATTTGCTTCGCCGTCTCTGTATCCAAAGCTGCAAACATGCTTTTTTGTATGTAGCACAGATGGAAAAATTCAACCCAAAGAACATCCCCCAGATATATTAGAGACATGAATAATAAAACACTAATCATATAAAACATACAGAACTCGGCCTCCTCCCAACCTTCTCCACCTGGTCCCAGGTCACCTTCCTGCATATGTACCTTATAACCGTGCGTCTGCGCACTCTCCCCTCCCCCGAGAGCTTCCGCACTTACTCCCAGCACCTCCTCGACTCTTTCTCCCACAACGCGGAACATCGCATGACCATCTACCACGGCATGACTATGCGCGGCATCCGCAACCGCTACCTCAAAGACCTCTTCATCCAATGGCGCGGGGTCCTGGCTGCTTATGACCAGGGTCTTGTATCCGGAGACGCTGTATTGGGAGTTGCTGTGTGGAGGAATATCTGGAAGGCATCACACATGAATCCGAAAGCGGGGAATGAAAATCACCTAGAGGATATGGATTGGGAGAAAGTGGCAGTAGTTGTTGCGTATATGAGACGGGTGTTGGTCGGCCTCAGCCAGGTTCCGGATGAGAGTTTGGTGGATGTCGTTAATGGCAAGGCTGCTGATGGTGGTATCAAGAGCATTTTTGGAATTACTCGACAGGATTGGGCCTTGGTTGGGACTTCAAGTAAGGGGATGAATGAGCCGTTTGCTCCCGTCCACAACGGATAAAATGGAATCGTAGATCGATTGGTTGGTTTGTAAACTATGTAGCATTATAGCCTTGATGTACATACAACTGTTTGTGCATGTACAATTAGTGTTTATCGTCTCTATTTAATTCTAAAACATTTTGCTGTCCCAAAAGCCTACACTAAACATGCTGCAATGGCCCATATTTCTTTTGAATGAACTCGACCAGTAAGCTGTCAACATAAAATATACGCATAGGCGCTTGGGCAAACTTTGGTATGAGGAAAGAAAAATGATATAATATCCGTGTTAATAGCACGGACCTTCAGATCAGTAGAATTTCCTGAATTAACAACGAAAGCGAGGACATACTCCACCAATAATACTTCAAGTATCGTGACAGCAACCCGGGAAGCTTCGGCTCAGGGATACATCGGTAACTAACTACCAAACAAATCTTTTTTCACCAAGCCTCTGCAAATAGGATGATAGAAATCTTTGTTTTTCTCAAAAAGTTCAATGGCAATACTGCGGTCAAATTTCTCAAGTGCGCGGTACCTTTTTCGGGAAGCGAAAGGCAAAGAATTGTTAGCCCTGGATCAGTACATTAAGACAACGATAAGATCCATAATATAGTCAACTTACAAAGGACGGACATATTTCATTCGCCCTATGCTGCCCAATAATGCAGCCATGGGTTCGATGACGCTCCTGTCCCCAACTTTCAACCCGACTTGAAAGTACAGGTTTGAAACCTCCGCGTTTTCACCCTTCGCAAACCCATACACATCCCCCATCAACCTTGATTGCTCTGGTGTGAGAGGCTTATCGAATAACAGCACCTGCTCGAGGAAAACTACAATCTGGTTCGCATCCAATCCCTTAACATCAGCTGCAGTTGGCACAAATCCTGATTCAGAGGCTGTTAGCCATTTCTTCGCCAGATCGTAAACGACATCAACCAATGAGGTGTCAAAATCCGGTTTTGGCGGAAGCCCCGGTGAGAAGAACCACTTGTCCCAATCAAGGGAGGTAAGCAAGACATGGGCTTCGGAGTCGGACAAGAAGAAGTCGATTATGGTCGATTTGAATTCATAGGAATCAAGGGACAACTCTTTATATTTCGAGAAGTACTGTAGAAGTGTGGTCAGCTAGCAGTCACCGGAACATATTCAGCTCTGATACGGGACACGTACGTAAGGAATAAATTGGTCAAACTTGTCCTTGCCGATGAGATTTTCAAGGTGGAACAAAAAAATGAAACCTTTTTCATATGGTATGCTGGAAAACGCATCGTCTGGGTCTTTTCCTTTCAGATCAACGATGAGTTTGGTAAACTCATGGTCTTTACCAAAACGTTCGACTGACTCTGTTAGGGCTTTCCAGCCGATAATGGCCGAAAAGTGACGGTACGGTTCACCGTGCCTACACACACAAGAGTCGTCAGTAAAGGAGTAAATAAGTTTTGAGGAATAGAGTAAGGTTGGTGCTCACACTGCTGCCAGAATCTGTTAAATCGAGAAGTTAGTTAATCGAATATGTTTTGAAGGTTCAAAGAGGAAAGTGTACATACCCTTCTCTCTAAGTATGTGGTCCAACCCTCATTAAGCCAAAAGTGCTCCCACGATGCGTTCGTGACAAGGTTACCGCTCCAGCTATGCGCAAGCTCATGGGCAATAACATCAACGTTTTGTCGATCCTGCGGGTCCTGTCAACTGAAGCTCAGTAGGCAAAAAGACATGTTATCGACTACCTTTGAGATCAAACTAGGCGTGGCAAAGGTGAAAATGGGATTTTCCATTCCCCCGTATGGGAAGCTTGGAGGAAGTATCAAAACGTTATATTCTCCCCAGATATACGGGAAGATAATTTTCTAGAACTCCGAACTCAATTTCCTGTCCCTCAAAATTAAAACAAACATAGCGTGTTTTGAGATATCCATACATCAATTGCTTGCATGAACCTTTCTATGTCGGCTTCAAGTTCCCATTTACACTCCTCAAGTTTATCAGGGCTGGCAGCAACCCTGCTCCTGGGGCCGATAGGTGCCTCCGCAATCTCACTGTTCCACATGTCAGCTTGTGATAGCTATTCCCCTATTTCTCAAAGGGTTTCACTTTTGGCAGAGTAGGGGAACAACTCGGTTCTTACCCACTAGCAATCGCAAAAAGATATGCTGGAATAGGCACCTTCTGGTGGAATTGATAAACCTTGTTGGTAGATAGCAAAGATGATGATGAAGCATCCCTAACAGGTACACCGCTGGCAATAACTGGAAGGGGAGACGAGATATTGAAATCAAAAAAGGCCTTGACATCTGGAGTGTCCTGGCATGGAAATATGGATCTGGCATGAATGGCCTGACACTGGGTAACTATACATAAACATGTAGGCTATCAGCAATCCTAAACAATATCTCATTTGTTTTTGTATCTTCGAAAATAACAAATACTCACACATATAAGGGTGCTTCCCCGTAGATGTTTGGGCTGGAGTCAGCCACTGCAACGCAGTGCATTTCTCGGTTGTTTCAACAGAGATATCAATATCAATGGTTTTGCCAAAAGCGACACCCTCAGCCAGGGGTACCTTCAAGGCACTGCCATACGGCTCCTGGCGAGGAAGTAGTTCCCATTCGTTTTGCTTGCCATCAACCCTAACTTCGCGAATGTTAAGAAAGCTAGAATCTAATATGATCTCACGGCATTCAGCATTGGAGAGTGATTTCAACTGGTGAATGACATTTCCAGTGAGCTGCTGCTTATCAAATAGAATATCGAAGTTGACAGTGGTCCGAGAAGTGCGAAAGACATTGTAGTTAGAAAGGGTATTGGGATCCCTCTGTAGACTGATTGCTGTGGCCATATTGTTGTATTGTGGGGAAGGTTAGAATGATTCGCAATCGGAATTGTGGTCTCGGCAGCGACTTGGGATGCCTTGCGCGAGCCAGAAAGCTCCAGAGTCGCGGTTATGGCCTGTCGAAGACAAAACACTAATCGCCAGGAGCATCGGAGGAAAACTCAAATCAATGTATTCCCCGCGCTGAATCTTCTTTTAGTTACTCAGCCAGGCCCAATAACTAAACAGTTAACGAACGTAATCAATCACCTAACTACCAGACCATATCACCTACCAGATCAACCCCTATCATTCTATTTCACCAAATTAGGAATTCTATATAGAAATTATACAGGATAGATACTTAGATCTGTTGACACTACCTAACATTATGTCCAGGTGTATTACATTTCCTGCAGGCTGAGGGTTTTCACTTCCTAGTTCCTGGATTCAAATCTTCTTCATTATTATTATTATTATTATTATTATTATTTATAAAGGTTAAGTGCTCAAAAAATCTGTGTGAATTTTTATTCTTTTTTATTATTTTACTCTTCATTATGAAAGCTTTTCTTACTGCTCTTTGCTAGGAAATTGAGATGCTATCCAGAAGCCTCACAAAATAACATCCAAAGCCCTCACTGCCAGACCTTAAAATGAATCCCTGGTAGTCTATATTGCTTAGTTGAATGCATTCTCTATGACATCAGAGCTCAAAATTGGTCAGATTTCTCAGTATATCAATCTGCAACTGTCTAGCTCAGCAGTTAAATCTACTTCAGATCTACAAGAAATTTCTGCACATTGTCTAGCAGTTAGCTTCAGTTCTTTCTTCTATTCATTCTTGCCACATACTTCTTAGCAGTCTGCTCGCTTCAATTGCTCTGCTCACTTCAATCACTCTGCTGCTTTTGATTGCTCTGCTTTGATTACCCTGTGATCACTCTGCTCACTCTGATCACTCTGATCACCATGATTCTACAAATCTAAATCAAATTCAACTTAATGCTCTTGATCTAATGATCATTTGGGTTGAAAGCTACCATTTCTGTCCACATTCTTCTATGCTTTATTACTGTTGTCAAACTGGCCAAATGAATCTCAGCCTTGAAAGAAGATTCCAATAATAACAATGATTTTGATGTTAGTGAGATATGGAAGGAAATCTATAAGGATCTGGTGAAGGATAGCTAAGGCGATCAGTCTACTGATAAGCTTGATGGATTTTATATATTCTTTTCTTGCTGCTAACATAGCTGCTTTGAGGGCAAGCACTCTTTTAAACCGGGGGGTAATGTTACGGCGCAGTCGCTGGTAATATGGATTAAGGTTGATCCGCTCCAATCCACCTCTTTATATTCAGCTGCTCGTTCATTCCACATTCTAATCCCCAGTTTAGAATTCTCGTCGCAGCTGCCTAGATAGATGAATTGAAGCTTTTGTTTTGTTATTCATCTTGACTCTAGACTGAGCCATGACAGTGATTGATTACATTAGGTAACTATGTTGGAAGAATGCCGTGGTTACCCGTGTCACGTGCACCTACCGTTTTAGTAGCTTAATATTGTTAGAGGATTCCCCGGCTACCCGAGGTCACGTGTACCAATGTATTTATTAGTAAGCCACTGCCACTTAGTCGCTTAGTCAGCCTCTCTCATTCTCTTTCTCTTTCTGGTTGTTTTACCCCTACAACCTATTTTACTCGGTCAGAAAATCGATGCAAGGAATATACAGCTCAGTTTGATACAACATTAGCTGTTGAGATTTGAGATATCCTGATACACAGTTAAACAAACTTTTCAATTCACTCCCTTGCTTCCCTATCTCTTCTATTGCTGCCTGTGCCATAACATCACATATGACCACCCTTTCGCCTCATGATTCTGATATCATTGCAAAGCATCCTTTTAATGACTCGCTAAATTCGCTGCGAGGCCCACTTCAGGAGGCAGAGCAAGCATATGATGCCTCAGCTGATCCTAAGGATGAAATCTGTCAAAGGGCAATATCAAAACTTCTTTCTTTTTTTCTGGGGCAAGAGATAGCTGTTGAGCTTCAATCTAAAATAAGTAAACACAGTGTGGCTCGTGAGCTTGTAGATATCCATGAATGCATTCTCAAGGGTGATTTCAACTACAACGACTTTCGACTGTTGGCGCGGCTTATCATCCAAAAAGCACCAGATGTTGATATTTGGAAGGCTGTTCTTGATCTCACAGTTACTATCTCACAATCAATTCCTCCACTGACAAGCATCCCCCGTTTCTTTACTGGCACGCCAGTAAAAACCACCTCATCATCACAGAAAGACTCCGAGCAGACACGCGAGTTGGTGAATATGAGAATCTTTGAGGAGATATGCGACTGCACATTTCAGAATGTTGAGGGCTTCTTCAACAAGTACTTCAAGGGAAAAGACTGGAGTGACAAAGCAGATGCCATCTGTCAACATGTGCTAGCCCCAGACAGTGATGGGAACTGGGCCCAGTTTCCTGATCCTCCTATGCAGAGTGATGTCCTTACCTGGTGGTTTCAACTTCAAAAACGCCTTCTCTCAGAATCACGCAGCATCTACAGCACCACAGTGAGCAAAACAAATCTTACTGGTTCAAAGGCAAAACGGCAACTTGACCTTCTTCTGAAAGCTAGAAGCACAAGCCTCTCACAAGACAAACATGACTGGAGAGACATCCTGGTGATTGGTGAGCTGAAAAAATCAGAGAAGGAGATCAGGGCCAAAGATACATTGCTGCAGATAAGCTGCTATGTGCGTGATGTCTTTGCAGCTCAACCCACCCGGCGATTTGTCCATGCATTTACCGTCTGCGGGACCAAGATGGAGATGTGGGTGTTTGACCGCTCAGGCCCCTACAGCTCAGGCATCATTGATGTCAACACAGACCGAAGACAATTCCTTCAGGTGTTTGTGGGCTACACCATGATGAGTGATGAGGAGCTGGGACTGGACACCTTTATTGCTAGAAATGAAGACGGCAGCAAATCAATAACCATCAAAGAGTCTGAATCCTCAGAGGAATTGACACTGCGGCTGAGTGAAATGCTTACCTTTCAGCATGCCATTGTGTGCCGTGGGACGACATGTTTTCTCACAGATGATGGAGAAGTGGAGGGTGTAGCCAAGCTCTCATGGGTTTCAGATAAGCGGCGCCCAGAGGTGGAACTCCTCAAGCTAGCAGCTCAAAAAAATGTCCAAGGGATTGCCAGGATTATTGGACACAGTACCATCACCAGCATAGCTGACATGCGCTGCGGCCTGACCTTTGACAACAAGCACCATGACTTCAAAAGTGCAACCTCCAGTAGAGTCTCCTCACTTCATCAATCTCAGCCATCCGCTGAGCCCTGTCACTTGAATATTCATCAAACATCTTCCAGGAAATGCAAATATCCAGGCAAGGGAATGCAGGTGTCCAAACAACCACATTTTGCCAGTCAATCATTGAGGACCTCTCAGCAGAACAATGAACTTACTTTCTCCATTCAGTCAGTGCACACACCAAGTCTCTTTGACAGGAATGGCAAGGAACTCTATGACAACCGTGTTCTCCGCTGTCTGGTGATATCACCTGCTGGCCGGCCAATCTACAAGTACAAATCACCCTTGGAGCTACTCATGGCACTTCGTGATGCAATAAAGGCACATCAGTCTCTTTACCTGGACGGAAACATCCTTCATCGAGATATTTCAGAGAACAATATAATAATAACCAATCCTGAAAAGACAGATGGTCACTCTGGCATGCTAATTGATCTGGACCTTGCCAAAGAAGTTGGAAGTGAGCAAAGTGGTGCACGCTACCGGACTGGCACAATGGAGTTCATGGCAATTGAAGTGCTTCTTAATGTCGACCATACTTACCGGCATGATCTTGAGTCTTTCTTCTATGTGCTTATCTGGCAGTGTGCCCGTAACAGCTGGAGAAAACTAAATGAGCTACAGAGACAGAGACAGAGACAGCCACAAGACAGCTTGCTGAGAGAATGGTATACTGGAACTTATGTGAAAATTGCAACTTATAAGCGAGGCAACATGGAAGCAGGTGGATTTGAATTGGTTCTGCAGGAGTTTCCACTGGAATTTGAGTGTGTCAAACATCTCTGCAGGATCATACGAGGTGTGCTGTTTCCTTATGGGAAGGAAGGAATGATTGTTGGAACACCACAAGACCCAAAAATACTCTATGATCCTATTATTAAGGCGTATGATGATGCGATAGCAGTGATTGAAGCTTAATATGTTTAATGACTACTCTGTTATGATGTATAAGTATTGTTTATGTTAGTTAGCCTGCTTAATGTGTACTGTCTGATTTATACCAGTTTGTTTCTCATAGTTCCTCTTCTGCTTCATCATCACATGTATTTCTGCTTGAAGTGCCTGTAACCCAACAGAGAAGTCAATGATGTCAGGTCTTTTCATTCTGCATGAAATTCTTTGATCAACTCTTCACAACCTGGAATCAGGCCACTCTGCTGTTCCCAGGTAGGCTCCCACACGATGTGGTACTCCAGAATTGACTTGCCCTCTGCAGATCTGTAAGTCCAGTATCTTTCTGATCAGCCACTCCTCACTGGTCACACCACCATGTTTAACTGGGGTTGAAGAAGGTTAATCCTGTTTGTGGAGAGACACAGGTATGAGTATCATGAGAGGAGGCTGTTTTGCTGAGTGTACATGTACATGAACTTCAGTCAAGCTCTTCAGTAGTGAACTAACTATCATACAAGGCAACTTTCAAGAACAGGGGTTATCCCTGGGCTTGCAGCACTGGGACTATGTGACGATAGTCAGAACATTGTAGGCATAAGATAGTAGTATTCATAATAATAACTATCTAATATATAATAATAACTATGAAAAGAAGAAGAGAAAAACAGAAATATCCCATGTCCGCGGGCGTATGCGAGTTTAGTCATAAATGAGGCATACAGCCGTGGCAACATACGAGCGGAGATACCCACATAGTCTATTTGAAGGCAAAGCCAATTTTCCGCTGTATGTTATCATATAAACTGTAGACTCCTTATCTTTTGTGTGAATGTGTTTGATATCTGTAGGTTGCAATAATCAGCTTGTCTAAATATGCCAAGATAAACTACTTCATGTGATGGCGCTGGCTACTGGCTACGGCATGCATCATCCGAAAATGGTAATAGCAACTGCCTAAGCAACCACAGCCAGGCAAATCACCCTGCAAGCAACTACCCTGCAATCAACTACCCCACAGACACACTGCCTAGCAACCGCATAGCAACTGCTAGTGGGAAGGGGTAGATCCTTCCCCGGACCCCTGTTTTGTAGAGCATCTTAGTATTTTGGGTGAAGTAGCTTACCTAGCTGGCAATCAAACACCTGTTTATCTGTGCCTATCTCTCCAGTAATTAACTCTGCGGCAAACAACTCTTTGCTTACAGGCAGGCATTGATTGGGATTGGGCCCAGTCAAACCAGGGGCATTAAAATTGATTGGCATACCTTGCACAAGCCATCACCACACAAAGATACTTTAAAACTTGATAGAGACCACTTAAACAGATCACATGACTGAAGTGTCTGATCCTGTCCTAGTCTCTCAGATCAGCCCGCTGGTAGTGCCGCCATCCTGCAAAATGAATGGGGAATACTCATGTAGGTATACATAGTATGGCAAGCAACAGCACGCTTGCAGCATTACATGAGATATAAAAGAAGAACAGTACAGGACACAGAGGCAGTATTATTTGAATTTATATAAATTAAATAAATATTTTATTTAACATTATATTTTATTTTCTAGAAATAGTTTTTATTTTCTTTATAATTAATCAAAAACTTTATTTTCAATTTAGTTTTAAAAAAAGAAAGTTATATCATAACTCAAACTAGATTTAAGATAAACAAGACAAAAGCTTCAATTCATCTATCTAACTAGGTAACTGTGATGAGAATACTAAACTAAGATTTAGAATATGAAATGAATAAGCAGACAAATTTAAATAGATGATTGAGAATCAGAGTGAATTTATTATTATTATTATTATTATTATTATTATTATTATTATTATTATTATTATTCATTTAAGGTGTATTCAGTCAGTAACTTTGACATCTATCTAATTAAAATTAGAATTTAACTATTTTATTAATCTAACTAATAAATAGCAATCAATCCACACACTTATAGAGTTTCATCTCTGTTAGGCTCGGCGCTCGACCGAGCCCGACCGAGGCCCGGTGCCCGGTTAGACTCGACGTCGGATTAAGCTCGGCGCCCGATTAGGCCTAATCCTCTTCACGTGACCACGCGACCATGCGGGTGGTTCTTTCATCCCATCAAGCTAGTATTTCGTTATATAGCAGTTAGCAACGCAGAGAGAGTTTCCTTATGCAGCTCGCATTCGCACCCTAACAGCTTTTAATTCTCTCTATCTATCTTTAATTTATATTTTTTAGTAGTTTACTTATTATAATCACTCTGATTGCTCAGATTTAAATTTAATATTTTTAAGTTTGTATATATTTTTTTTATCATACACTTCATTAATTTTATCTTCTTAACAGAAGAAATACTTTCAAGAAGACTGTTATATATATTGTAAATCTTATAATTATTGAGTTGAAAACTATTATTTTCATCTATACTTTTTTAAACTTTATTTTTATTATCATATTGTCAAATAAATTTCAGTCTTTAAATAAGAATTTAATAATAACTATGATAACTTTAATATTAATAAAATATGAAAAAAAAAATTTAAAATCTGATAAATAATAATTAAAAAGATTAGTTTATTAATAAATTTAATGAAATTTTAATTTAATTTTTTTTTTTTTACTTTAATATAACTGCTTAATAGCAAATATTTTTTAAATTAAAATATAATATTATAGTGCAGTCACTGATAATATGAATTAAAATTAATTTACTATGCTCTGAAAATTGATCTACTTTAATAAAAATATTTAATTATATAAATTATAAATTAAATATTAAAATCAAAATTAAAATTTTAAAAAATAGAAAATATTATAATTTATAAATATAAAAAAATCAATTATTATATTTTATATAATAAGAAAAATATTTTACATTATTGAAATTATAGTTAATATAAATATATAAACTAAGTTTAAATAAAACTAATATATCTCAAATAGAACTAATATGATAATAAAATTAATAAAATAAAATAAAATTTATACTTTTACATCAATTATTATTTATATAAACTTTTGAAATATAAATTTATTTAATATTTTAATAAATTGATTTTTAAAAATAGTTTAATTTGAATTTTTTCACAAATTATATATTTACTTATTTATTTATTAATATTAGATAACTATTAAATTTCATGATTCAATTCAAGATATAAAATCAATTGGTTGATATAAACATGTTTCATACAGTGAGACGGGGTTTTTCTATCGTTTTCCAGCCAGGCCAGATACAGATACCGATCACATAAGTGGCTAGGCCGGATCGCGGAAGAAGCCTTAACGTTATTACCCTCCAGCAACTTCTCAGACTTCCTACAAGGTTTACGGTTGTTAGCACAGTCCATGGCTCGGAAACGTCAAATAGATTAAAAGGCTGGGAGCTCGAACTTTGGAACTCAATCCTTTTAATTTAGTTTGTTCCTTATATTTTACATTTCATTCCATAGTCTGTTTATGTACTAACCATCCTTTCGATTTTATCTTTAATTGCGGTTCGTTCTTTTGCTATCAACGATACATGTAGTAGTCGGTCGTTCTACCCGCCTTTGCTCCTTTCGCTTTGCCTCTTAAACGCTAAAACCCATGGCTGAAGCACGGATTGAACTTCCTGCAGATGCCGCTGATGTAGGTATGGGCGGCGCCACGGAAACCCCAGTTGATGTCGATAGCGCGGAAACTGTTGCAAACGGAGATGAAGCTGAAGGTCCTGCCGGGGCTAACAGGGAAAAAACAAATGTGCCAGTGCCAGAGAGCAAGGAATCCACATTTATCGAGTGAGTAGCCTGTCGGTTCATATGGCAAAAATGATTCCGCTGCATTGTGATGCATGTATCAGACAATCAGCTGGCTTGCGTGATGTAACTCCAACGGAACCTGCTTTCGGCCCAGTAGCAAGCACATTGTTTGATTCGACCTGCTTGTGTTAGCCAGAAACTGACGTACATTTTTATTTTTTTATTATTACATTTTTTTATTATTTATTTATTCATTCATTCACTTATTCATTATTATTATTATTATTATCATTATTATTATCATCATCGTCATCATCATCATCATCATCATCATCATTATTATTATTATTATTATTATTATTATTATTTTAACCTGTTTCATAGATACCTGAAATCCCCGATAGTGGAATTGATTGTCGGCAGAGGCGATGAACAAACCAGCCTAACAGCCCATCAGGCAATCCTGACGACTAGCCCCTATTTCAGAGACGCTGTCGCCCAATTCTCTGAGGATGGCCCTGTATGCCTCTCCTGACCTTTTATTTGAATATCTCTAGCGACGCTCCAAAGAAAATTTTCTGGCACTCCGCCGGGTATATTTCTGTAAGGGATGGGATGCTAACACGTCCACCTGCTCCATAGCGTCGAATTGTACTAGAGGACGAGATTTTAGATACCGTTGGTTGTTTCCTCCAATACCAGTACACCGGCGAATACTTCCCAAGACGCCTTGCTTCATCCGACGCACTCGAATCCGACCCCACAATGCCAGAAGTCGATGACACTGGTGACCAGCTTTTGAAGCATGCCCGCGTATATACCCTGGCAGAAAAACTCGGACTACAAAATCTCAAGCAGTTAGCCCACGGCAAAATCCATCGCATCAACAGCACAGCGCGTGGGGAAATCGCATATGCAAGATATGTCTATGGCAATACACCAGTGGACGATGTCACTATCCGGAAACCAGTCGCGGCATTTTGGGCCACCAGGAGCCATGTCCTGCGTCACGAGGCAGAGCAAGAGTTCAAGGCCATGTGCTTGGAATATCCCCAGTTTGGCTTCGACGTGCTAAGCCTCGTGCTTGACCAGAAGGAAAAGCGATCCTATGATAGGGATGTTGAAATACCTACGGTCAAGAGCAGCGCGCGAAAGAGGACAAGGATGCACCTCAGTTAAACAAACTTTTATTTTTATTTTTATTTATTTTTATTTTTATTTTTATTTTTATTTTTAACCTTAGTGTAAAAGCAGGTAGTAAAATTCTTATTTGATTCAGAAAGGGATTTCTACTGCCAGTGTTATACGTTCTGATTGGGAAATTGTTTCATCCTTTACCCCTTTCGACTCAACTTGTTGCAATCCACCCATTGTGCTACATTGATATTCGTCCAATCTGTGTAGACGAATGTTCCGCGTCAGGAGGTCCTCCCAGCCCGCTTTCCCCTCACCCCTCACGCTCTGTAGTATTAGAAGTTAGCAACTCCGCCCCATTCCTTATACCCACCCACCCGCTTTGATGTGCACTTCGCCGATGGCGCGGCTGGAAGCACCTGATTTCGGAGGCCTAATCCATTTCCCAACACCTCCCCAAACGGACCTGGCTATGGAAGTGGAAGCTTCGCCTCTTGGGGAGTGGCGCGCTGCCCGGGCTCAAGACGGCCTTGGAAGCAGCGGACACGGGCTGCGGCCTCCTAATCTCTTGCCTTTCCAGGTAGACTGTGCCTGGCTCCTCCACGGGACCTGCCAACTTGGCCGAAAGCGAGGAATGGCTTTTTGTGGACTGCGACGAAACAGACGAACATGCAACATCTCGCTGTTGTTCGTGTCCAAGTCTGGAGATGTTTCTGCCCGGATGAACCTATCTATCTATGTTTGGCGTTTTTAACCTGCGGGAATACATCTTCGGAAATGTGGACACGCTTGGCGGGATGTTCTCGTTCGTTCGTTTTCACCATATTGCTATGCTTTTGTCTTGGTTGCCTTGCTACTTTGGCCGCAGGCCCTACTCCAGATGATTTTTTTCAATCTTCGGAACCGATATATATCTCGACTTCCAGCGACTGGATGAGGTTTCTGGGAGAAATTGAAAAATCCGTGAGATCCAAGTTACGCTTTTTCAGTCCTAAAGGTCCATCGCCCATCAATAGAGAGGTGAATATTTTCCAAATCTTTCCTACCCCGCAGGAATTGAAAAACTCTGTCAATGGCTCAAAGGGCCTGTTGAAATTGGCCCCAACAGAAGTTCTTACTATATCGTGAGTCTTTCTAATATATATATATATATATATATATATACGTCGTTGACCCTGAATGGAATCTCGTTGTCGTTCACTCTGTTAATACTACAGCTGGTAGTGGCTATGGAAATTGGACCGACAGTGGATGGACTCTCAGGTTTCGTGGAAGCGTTTACAAGCAGCCTAATATATCCAACCACATGCTTCATGCTCTAGCCAGTCTATTCTTACTCGGCGCTTCGCTGAAGAAATTTCCACCTGCACATTATGCTCACGCCCTCAACACAACACGAAGCGTATTAATGATTAAGCAGAGCCACAGCAAAGTCTCGTTCCATGTGACCCCGGACATGGATCAGGACGCTGCAGGTGCTGGTTTGGAGGGGATCCCAATAGACGGTCTGAATATTGATATTCCCGGGCTCACAAATCTCGAAGGTGACTTCGATTCGTTCATCGAGATTAGGAATGTGTCCGGGGCCTTCCCGATACCTGGAAACGAGACACGCAAAACCCAGCGTCTCAAGCTATATTCTCGGGGTACGGATACTGGAAATTCTACGGCTTACCTTATCCCCCCAGAAGGGCTCACTCTCATCAGCGATATTGACGACGTTCTTCGAGTGTCCAAAATTTTCTCCATACAGGAAGGTCTGGCTAACCTCTTTGGCCGCCCTTTCTTTCCTTGGATGAACATGCCTGAGATATTTGCAAATTGGTCCCACAGCTTGCCAGATCTGCATTTCCACTATCTGACAACATCGCCTGAGCAACTGACTCGCCCGTACATGGATTATATCTTCAGAACATACCCCGTCGGCAGCTTTGATACTAGAATTGTTAATTTAACTGATTTGAAAGCTACCTGGGCAATCCGCGAATTTCTGCTCGATAAAATTTTCCAGACTTTTCCAAAGAGGAAGTTCATAATCGTTGGCGACACAACAAATCTCGATATCATGTCAGGGTACCCGCAGCTAGTGACAAAATATCCGGGACAAGTCCAATGCATTTTCTTGAGAAACACATCAGCCACAGACTCTGCCAATAGGGTCCCGTACAATACCAAAGGATTCAAAGGGCTGGATCAACAGATGTTTATGTTTTTTCGCGTCCCGGTAAGTGTTCTTCTTCTCTTGACAAGCCATAGGTTGGCAGAAAATAGCGTATAGCCTGCTGATATCTTTCGCACTAGGACGACCTTAAGGGGTTAGATATAGAAAATGGGAACTGTTATAACGAATCCGTTCCTCAAAACCTTACCTTTGGATGGCAAGGTCTCCCCTTGGGTGGTGGCCCACCTTAACCATGGTAGAAAAGGGTATATGCGCTGAGATTTGGACTGAGACTTGATTCTGTTTTATTATTTTGAATTTCCAGTGTTTGTTTTGAAGTTACCTATAGTTATGAGTCACTACCTAACCTGTTATTGCTTTGCAAATGATTATTATTATTTGAAGTAATGCATGACCAGGTTAATTATTACTTTTTAAAGAATATGGTATAAAAAATTATTACTTGTCAAAATATAAGCATATAAAAGACGTATTAATTAATTTATTGTGACTATTATTATTATAAATATATATATATATATATAGTATATAATTTAAATAATTAAAATTTACTATTTTAAATATACTTATAGTGAATAGGTAGTTACCGTTTATTAGCCAGCTCAATGCATAACTACTGTTTAATAGAGCTACGGCCCCCGCGACTCCAAAACACGACATCTCTCTCGTCTTGGCCGTATTCCACACCCTCGGGAACCACAGTGTATCCATGTGATGAGAGCCTCACCTTGAACAGTGCCCCACAGCTCCCTGCCTTGTAGAGGGGACAGCAGTCAGCATCTGGGCCACGATCCATGGCAAGCTGCCTCTGGAAACGAGAACGGAAGCTGTGTATCTGGATTCGGCCCTTCTGGTGATCCTGGTAGTTGGGGCACGATGGATCAAGAGGGCTACCATCCTTGAGCGCAAGAAGACATTGCTGAGAGCAGTAGGGGCGGGTCTTAATGGCTGGTGTTTCAATGACATTGGGCATCCACTGGGAGCCACTGACTTCCCTGCATCCCGGGGCACCTCGCGGCTTTGCAGCTGACCCAGGTCTTTCCCTTCGCGTTCGACCACGAATGCCAGATTGCAACGGCATAACCGTAATGCACCTCTTTGTGAACCACGTAAGAGAAGAGCTGAGTTGTGACTGCAGCAACAAGCCGTCTACAGCAGGAGTCAACATCAGCAGAGTCCTGACCAATCACATCCTGAGCAGGACGAATCTCTTTGGTCAGTCCTGTGGCCATCTCAGTCTGTGTGAGTTTGTGAGGCACCTCTTCACTCAGCGAATTCTCCTGCGGATGCCCCAGATTTGTATAGCCTTCAAAGATGATGGAACCTCGCAGCCCAAGTACCTCCCTGAGAACCTCATTTTCCATGATTCAGTTGACTATGATGCGAACATGATTTTCCACAGTGTCTCGTTCATAGTATCAGAGATCCAATTCTGAGGTGATTGGGCTTATCGAACGATGAAGAGAAGGAAAGTTAGGAAATGTTCAGTCACATGACAGAGGCGGCTACTGGCAATCTTTATTCGCAACAAAAGTTGTTGGTTGTTGTTTGAAGCCGCCAGGGGCTGGCTTGGTAACCTTGCATCATTCCTTGCCTGGAGCTAGAAGATTTATTCCCAGTACGCTCAATCGCAGCTGGACGCCACAATGGTCTTTTTGAATCTAGTAAACTTGGACGGCAAAATGATGAAACCAATTTCTCCTCCCTTGGTAGAAGAGTCTGTTGTTTAATGTTTACTGTTTCTGAATCTACTCTAGAAGAGACGATGGTGATTAAACCTGTCTTCTGTTTGATACTCTTTTTCTTCTCCATCTATATTCAATTTGAGGATCACCGTTGGAAAATAAAATCCCTTCACTTAAGATATTCATGATCTTGAAGTAGTATTTAATTGTGATGCCTGCTGGTGGCCCTCCGTCGTTCGGCCTTGGCAGTTACAGCGCAATCCGGCAAATTCGTTGTTGGCAAAGCATCCCGCAAGCAAACTACGGATTAACCCAACCCTCGACCGCTATTTATTCCCCGCCACATCCCTTACTATCATCTGCATCCTCGTCATCCTCTTCCTTCTCATGGGGTGTGTAGCCAAAGCAATTCCATCCGCCTAGGTCAACAGGCAATACCAATGCGTCTATTCTCCCATCTTGCGGTGCTGGCTATCCTAGCTTGTGCAGTACCTATCACCGCTATCCCCTCGTTCTTAAGCAACAGCTATCCTGCTCATCCGGCGGAGGGCATATCTCTTTTCCCGCAAACTCAGCCACAGGCTCCTCTGGGTCTATGGACCAGGCTCCGCAACACTGTCATCGAGAGATTATGGCGTGTTCCGCCGCAACTATGCAAAAACAGACCTGGCCATAAGGGCAAATTTCCTCTTTTCTCCGCCCCTGCTTCTTTGAGGGCACGATACGGCGATGATGTCGTGCTGCGATTTACAATACGGAATGCAGAGGAAGTCAAAGCACTTGCTGAGGCTTCCAATATTCTATTCCTAGATGTTTGGGCCTCTACGGATGAGTGGGTCGATATCAGACTGTCCAAGGATGTGGTAAGTATCTGAGTTGGGCATGCATTATCTTTTTGCAAAAGTGATGGTTATATCGAACACTTTTGCTTAATTAAAACGTCTCCTGCAGGTCCCGTCACTTCTTGGCTTGCTCCCAAAATCACTACAAACATCCCATATCCCTTTAATTCATGACCTACCTCAAACCATATACGAATCATATCCTTCCTCGTCTCAACGTTCCTCATATGACGTGCAAGGTTTCTCGCCATCTACCAAGCACTCTTCCGACAAAACGAATATATTCTTCCAAGATTATCAGCCGTTTTCGGTGATTGTTCCTTGGATGCGCTTACTAACCTCGATGTTTTCATCGCACGTGCAAATGATTAATATCGGGTCTACATTTGAGGGTCGTGATATCCCAGCTCTGCAGATCGGAGTGTGGCCAGCTAATAACCCCAAACCTCGCAAAACCGTTGTTGTTTCAGGAGGATCCCATGCGCGAGAATGGATCAGTGTTTCGACGGTGAATTATGTTGCGTACTCTTTAATCACCAACTATGCTAAATCCAAGCACGTTGCTGAACTTCTACAACAATTCGACTTTATTTTCATTCCAACCCTCAACCCGGACGGCTATATCTACACATGGGAAGTTGATCGCATTTGGCGGAAGAACAGGCAAGACACGAGCCTGCCCTTCTGTCCCGGTGTGGACTTGGATCGTACATGGGGGTTCAAATGGGATGGCAATATCACGGCGGATAACCCTTGCTCAGAAAGCTATCCGGGAGAGGATCCATTTGCTGGAATCGAAGCGAAGCAATTCTCACAGTGGGCGAAGAACCAAACGGCACAGAACAATACTGAATTCGTCGCCTTCATCGACCTCCATTCCTATTCTCAACAAATCCGCTATCCATATTCGTACTCTTGCCAACCCGATCCTCCCAACTTGGAAAACCTGGAAGAGCTGGCCATAGGGATTGCCAAGGCTATTCGATTGACGAACAGGGAGACTTACGAAGTGAGCTCCGCCTGCGAAGGGCTCATGGCATCCCAGGCAAAAGTCAAGTCAGATGATCCATTTCCCCGCATTGAAAGGACGGGAGGCAGTGCTCTGGACTGGTTTTATCATGACTTGAATGTCAAATATTCCTACCAAATTAAACTTCGCGATAGAGGCAGCTATGGATTCCTCTTGCCTAGAGAAAATATCGTCCCCACGGGTCAAGAGATGTTCAATGCCGTGATGGTATTGGGCAGATTTTTATCCGGGCATGATGGGTTCGGGCCCTTAGATTGGGAAGATGAATCCCAGCGTCCCAAGGCCGACGAAGATGATATTCCTAGCGAAAATGAACTTGATGAGAATGACGACTCTTGGATACCGTATGATTACAGGAATCATGATGATCAAAATGAAGGGGAAGGTTATGACAATGACGAGTGGGGTTTTCGCAGGAGGCGTAAGAGGTAAAAATTTTGGGAAACAACCTGAGTTATTTTTGCATTCCCCTTTGGCATTTTCTGGCATATTTTCTTTGTATGGTTTTTCTAAATACCCTTATTTGCTACAATATTTGACCATTTTTCTCTTTGGTATATGCGTATGTTGAATTTCACGCACCACCTACCCAATTTCATTTACTTTTTAATGGCATTTTTGGTCTGAACACATCCTCGCCGATGACAGTTGATGCTGTGTCGCATATCCAGATTGGGCAGCTTATTCTTAAGCCTTGTTTTCTGCCTTTTTAGATCAGTTTCTTAATCGTATTTCATTTCATCTCTCCACTGGCCTTCTAACTTGTACCAATTGTCATAAATAATATAATATGTATGCACACATACATACGATATTCTTCCCCTTAACATTATCTTGAATCGGATATCTCTACAAAATGTACGTACACGAAATTAAAAATCTGCACAGAAAAACCATGTCATAACTCATTATAATGTGTGCGTCCATCAACTCTAAATTCGATATCAATTCCATCAATCTTAGGCGGTAATTACTACTTATATATATCTCCCCCCTCCAAATCTTGCGGGACAAACTGGCTCGTAACATTCGCCGCTCTTGCTATCCTTGCCCGCGCCGTCCTCCGCGACCGCTCGGGGTCAAATACCCTTACCTCAACATTTGCGGTTAGTGGTGCTGCGGGAAATGAGGGTGATGAAGGGGGTGACATATTTCCTTCTCGAGATATTATTGAGGATGCTCTTTTGGGATCGTTCTCGGGTCCCAATTGAACTGTGAGTCTTGTAGAGTGACGCAGTCCGTGTGATTTAGAAGATGTAGGCGGGGAAGCTACTGCTATCTGTGGTCGTTGGAGGGCTACGTCTTTGGTTGCTGTTGGTGACTTCCCTTTATTGTGGATTGGTGGGAGGTTGTTATCTGGGGTGGAGATTTCGGAGGAACTTGAGGAGTCGGGACAGAAAAGACGGGGTCGATTTGGGACAGTAAGGGTATTGAGCCCGAGCAAACGCCATGCGTGCGCGAAAGAGGAATGGGAACGTGGTGATTTTTCAGCATGAGCTGGTGGGTTAGGACTGGGTTGGGTGGGGTGAGGATGGGATCTGCTTAAAAGTGTGAAGGCGGCTAATACCAAAATGTACTCTGTGGAGAGCAGGACGATCCAGATCGGTATGAAAAGAAGCCTCAAGGAGTTGAAAATGATACCCATTAGAGCCCGGGATACATGAAGACTGTTACGATAGGAACGTCCGAAAAATACGATTACCGCCCCTTTCTCTTCCTCTCTGCGTCTCTGTTCCTGCTCCTCCGCTTGCTGTGCGGCTCTTTTCACCCTCCTTAGAACTTCCTTTCGTCTATTATTTCCAGGGAGATGTAAGCGAGCTTCTTCTTTGTCTGTGATATCATCATCGCCATCGTCTTGGTCGCACTCGCTTTTGGAATCAAAAATCCCGTAAAAACGCAGTGCGGCATCAAGTTCGGAAACAGGTAAAAGAATTGTGGCAGTCTCAATCAAGAAAAGTATGTATACCCAATGGCTACTCTGTTTGGAAGCTTTTCGTACCGGTGGCTCTGCACTTATATCATCTTGATACAGGGCGAGGGCTCTCTGTTTCCAATCTTTTCTGTGATGGAGTTTCATCCTTCCTCGAAGACCGAATGTGGCTTTGCGGACTGCAGAGTCGAATGAGGCAGTGAGTGCGTTGAGGTTGAAAATTACGAGAGCACTGACGATTGTGATGATAGGTAAGGTGATGGCGAAGGCGTTGACCGTGCTCGAGTTGGACTCGATGAATTGCATACTAAAAATGCCCTAAACGAGAGTTAGGATTCTGTCAGAATGGAATGTATCGATGGAGCACAGCCTACCGTGCCAAAGGAAAGGGGGAGGAAAAGCAATGTGATGTATGTTAACAGGCGAATGTTTTCCCCCTGGCGAACGGCAGTTCGGCTATCAAATACAGCAGCGGTCGATTGGAGCTGAACAAATTAGTTATCATTCCCAAAGTTCTGCCATTATTGGATAAATTTGTTGGAACCTACCCCCTCTCGAAGATCCCTTACATCCTGTATACCGCGTCGGATGCGAGCTATTTTGGGTTTAAGGAGTTCGATTCCCTGTTCGATGTTACTGACTCCAGCATCCCAATCTTCCGGACTGATCCTTCCATCCTGAATTTTGGGCAGGGATTCGATTTTGAAAGTTTCCCAGGTTGCGATTGTTTGCTCTAGGGTGCGCTGGTTTGTAGGTCAATTTCGAATTCATTGAGAGCAGAAGTTAGAGTTAATCCGTATCTCAAATAGTTTATATGTTTGAAGAGCCCAGAAGTATGTTTTGGACAAGGAGAACTGCGGGTCGTCGGCCATCAGATCTACCAAATATTAGTGTTAAAGTTGCCTATGTACTGTGTATTCTTTGTCTGAACAAATGGGCACTACCAACCACTTCTGTCCTCCATGAATACGACATCAGACTAAAGATTGGAAAAAGTTAGTCAAGACATAAGACATTTCCAATCTTGGGGATGAAAGTACCGGCGATTTCATCTCCGCGTCTAGCGCATCGATGGCATTTTCCCATCTTGATCTTGCATGAAACAAAGCCACAACAATCCAATACAGTAGAAGTTGGCCAGGGGATTGACCGGGATCATAAGATCGAAAGAACCGAGCGCCCGTTTCTTTCGCATAACGAGGTTTAAAATAAGTGTCACCTAACTGGTAACAAGTGAATACCTCGTCGAAATGACCACATAATAAGAACGAAACAGTTTCTTCGTGTATATAACGATGCTTTGTACTCTTCCGCTTCCCGAATGGACACGACCTTCGAATCTGGCGGGGATCAGGTTTCACTGTACCCAGTTCGAAAAAGTCCAAGGTGACGTAATAGAAAGAAAAATGGTATTCGTATATGTATGAAGACCAGCTCTACAAATATTAGGATATGGCTAAAAAGGAGATATTCTCTCGCAAAAGGGTATTTCATGATTCTTTGAAACGTTCGTACCGTGTTTCGCAGCTGGAGCAGATTCACTTTCGCCCAATTCAAACTGTTCAGATTTCTATCGACAAATGCCGCGATGTGACTCATATCTAGACTACAAATAATACATCAGTATGGCGGGTTACTAGGAAGGGGACTTTGATACATCTCAGACCTTGAAGATGTCCCAAAGATACAATTGAGCACCAGCGGCGAAATATCCGTTACATGTAGTATCCGAGCAAACTTTTTAACATGCGCAGTACCCTTGACCTTTTCCGCCGGACGATCTGCGTCCGGCACCGTTGCTGGAATCGTCTTCAGGGCGTCAAATATGACAGACAAAGGAGCATGGCCTTCATTGTAAGCCAGATGTCGCGGCTGATATCGATCATTATCCACCGACAACTCCTCAAACATGACCCGGCAGCGTAACTTGAAGTCCAATGAAGCCTGCTCTAAGAGCGCAAAAAGCTTTCGATAGGCAGCTCTGTAGCTCCACGACATCCACGGACGAGGCTGCGTGAGCAGATTTTGAATGGAGAGGGATCCGCGCCCTTTGTAGTATTTTCTTACAAACTGCTCATCCTCTGCTGCGCCGGGTTGAAGGATGACTTTCCAAATGTCTGAAAAGTCAGGGGGATTGGCCTGGTTGGGATTAGCAAACATAGTATCATACACTACGACGAGGAATATGGACGTGTATTTATTCGATAGGGTTACCTCGGCGAGATTTCCAGAAGTCGTTAACGCTCTCGTGGGATTGCTCATTATTGATCACAACATACCACTGACAGAGGTGGTGGTCTGGTACTGGAGGTTTGGCAGAACGTGGATCGGTTAACTTGCACGGCTGAGGGGCTTGATGCTTGAAGTAGTATGACGAGTCCAAGGAGCTTGAACTCGGGAGGAAGCCCGCACAATTTGCTTGCATCTGGCTGAGATAGCCTTCTCTTCCAGGAAATATGCAGTGACCAGCGCCGCAATGAGCAACTGTCAACAAATCCTGAGCATGATGCAGATCTACTTAGGGACCATACCGCATCATCCCAAGCGACAAGGTTGTTGTGTCAAAATGATATTTATTTTCGGAGAATACCTGATCCCCGTTCACACCTTGTGTCTTCGTGTGTCGTGTGTTGCATGTTATGTGGCGTGGAATTGATATCTTGACGAAGCTCACAGGGGAACATTTAGTTAAACTAAATATTGGCACATCAGCTGAGCTAAATATGATTTTAGTCTAACGCGGACTGAATTTTTATCTGCCCAGGCGGTGGAGATGGATTCATTCCTTCATGTGGAGAAGTCAAGCGTTTTAAAATCATGTCATTATTTATTTGCAATTGAGAATTTGCTCTTTTCGTGGAGGGATGAGAAATCGCAAGTTGACCAGAAATGAACCTGGCTTGAACCTCATCCTTCATCTACGACCGGGGACCGGTGGAGATAATTATAACCCCCCCCCCTCCCCCCTCCCCCGGCAAGCAGCCCCAAATCAGCTACGCAAATACATACTTGTTATTCTGCGTAGAACGCAGGAATCAAAACACTAGAATCGACTCGAGGTTGTTGTTGGAACCGTATCCAATTCGTCCAATGAGATTCCCTCCTGAGACAACTGACGGCCGGATCCATAGGTATGTAAGTTCGTGTCCTGGAAGAAAGGCTTAATGCTATTCTGAAGGTTCACTCACTGCCTTCAAAGATGGAATCTGCGGCCCAAAAGAATCAACAGGGTACCATTGTAATTTGTTTATGGTCTGATAACGCTTCTCACGAGGCTGAGCTTGCTCATGGGAGAGTTCGCGAACCCAGTTAAGTTCCTGCAAAAATCCAAGTCTTTAACCGAGGAAGAGTGTGGCATATCCCCTGCATCGATATGCGCTGATGAATTAGCCCGAGCAGCTTGTCCCTATGAAGCCGGCGAAAAATCCATCCTATCCCTGCCTAGGTTTTGCAACTTCATTCCATAGCCTCTCCTATCGCGAGGTCTCACGATGTACAGTGCAGAGAGACCATCAAAGGGCTGTGTCGGTACCAGGTGTTGGAGTTAAAAACATAGATAACTAAACAACTATTTACCCTGAAGAGTGTGAAAGGCTTATGCATTTCCCCTTTTTTGATTCAATTCCTTTTTTTCTTCTTTTTTTTTTCCTTTTTTTTGGGGGGGTTTTTTTTTTCCACAACTGGGCTTTGAGACATGTGCGTGAAGAGGTTTCATAATTGAATTGATTTGTAACAAATCACTTGTGATTGTCATTGTGCAAAGCCTTGCAGACTCCCAAAATATGGTTTCATGCTTCCCCTTTTTAATTTACCTTAACCAGTTGAATAACGGTCCAACAGTCATCATGGACTCTGATAGGATGCTTGTTCCAAAGTCAAACGAAACGATTGTATAGCTTACTAATACGAACCCGGCCAATAAAAGAGTTTACTTAAGAATGCTTGCTTGGTTGTTCTTTGAGCTGTAATTCTCCGTCAGGCTTTCTTTTCTTTGCAAAGAAGGGGGCTTGAAACATGTTCTACTCTGAATTGTTATCTGTTCTATGTAGTCTCTGTGCTACAAGAACCACCCACAGTAAGGAGTGACTAATTAGTGGAAAGAGAATTTTAGTGGATAAGCAGGCTGCTGCATCCAGGATCAAACTGAGGAGGAATAAAGCGAACCTCTTTGTAATGGCTTGGCTGGCCTGACGTTGGTTTCCGATGACTCTCGACTTAGGCGAAGAAGGAGTGGTCTGGGGAGCAGGCTGGGGGCCGGATAAGTTATAACCACTTGGAGTTGTACTCCGTAGTTAACTAATTAGATAACGAGTTTATCTGGTGGAAGAAGTTTTGTATAGTTAACTATATGGAAAACACCCCCGTTTGCAAGCCCAGGCGACTTTGCTCCAGTTGGTTGTGGGGACCCAGCCCAACGGGGAGGGCTTGGGCTTGGGCTTGGGCTTGGGCTTGTCTTCTTCTTCTTCATCTTCTTCTTCTCCCCTTTGGGCCGATTACGTTATCTCTCTGGGCTGAGCTGGGCTCAATCGGTCAACTAAAACTCCACTGAACTAGTTACACTAGCTGACTAGCAGCATGGTTATTCCCCCGGCCTGGAGAAGGAGGTTGAGCTCAGCAACCACTACACACCATAACTACGTATCTCTCTTATCCAACCTCCAACCTCGACCACAGCACAGCACAGCACAGCACAGCACAGCACAGCACAGCACAGCACAGCACAGTACAGTACCTAGGTATACACATCGACAACTACTCCTCGCTGAAGAATCTCGCCGAAGGAACCTCGCTGAGTGGTTGCTGCTGGAGTTGGATGCGCCTCCCCCGTTGTCAGGATCCTATTCCAACGTCACTCGTTTGATTGTCACCCCCTCTTCCCCCCGTTGACCCCATGTTCAGTACACAAAGTCAGTACACACGTCCCGGTTGTCTTCACCAACGAATCGGCCAGCTTGCGACTGCCAGAGATTCTATGTCGATCCCATTGGAGAGAACTGCACGCATGGTCTAAGGGTCTGTCTGCTACCTAGCCCGCATGCCATGACCCATTGACTATGCGCAAATCCACCTCCATCATGCCATGGAAGGGGTGTCGTCCTGGTGCTGATGACCGAAATTCGCAACCACACCACTCCCTCAATCCGGAGCCTGCCCCTGCGCGCCATAGCGAACATATTCCTCGCTCCAACTCCGCCATGGACCAGCTCGCTCCCCGTCTTTCAGAATCTACTGCCAATTCACCGCTGGCCGGAGAATCCCGGGCTGCTGAGAGATCTGAGAGATCCCTGTCCGACAATGGGCCTGCGGGATCCGGAGGAAAATCAGTTCCTAATGCCAAACAACAGGGCACCACTATATTCAACAGATTCAGTCTGATGAGGTTCAGGCACGCGTCGGATCCCCAGTTATCAACGTCGTACAACGAAGCGGAGACACCTCCCGTTCCTTCTCTACTCCCTCGTAAGTATAACCTCCCTTCGTTCTCAATATAGAAACCCCATATGGTCTAGGCCCTAGCTCTTCTCCCCAGTGTATCTGACTACTGACTGTTTGGTGTTTCCCTATATTTAAAGCCCCTACAATAATTACTACATCACCTACCATCACAGACCCTAAACCCACCCCTAAGCGGAAGAACAGATTCAAACTTGGAACGCAAAAACCAGTTTTGGGACATGCGACAGCCTCCCCCCCACACCATAACCATACACCTAAAAACTCCAACTCTTCGAACGGAAGTTCATCATTTCGACAAATTGCTGGGATGGGTAGCCCACAAACCGCCCCTTCGAGTCTCAGAGCCTCTCATATCAGCTTTGAATACCAGGGTAGACTATCAACTACTTCCGTAGGGAGCAGTGGGGCCTTACGCGCCCAGGGCGACGGCATTTCGTTGCCTGGCACGCGATTCTCGGAATCTTCTAGATCAGACGGCAGCTCTGCGGAACATGGAGTCTATTTGAAAAACGGCACCGTGGCTGGCACCAGCTCTCTTTTTCGCCTTCCGCGGCTGAAACGCAGCCGAAGCCCACTTTTCCCGTTGCCTGTAAAAGTCACCCCTTCGAGCCAAGTGTCGCAGCCATCAGAGCCCAAGAGAACTCAGACTGGGAACAACAAAAGTCTTATTTCTACAGATCAGAATCGTGACATTGCTCCATCGCTTCCACCACTTCCGTCGCCATCGCCTTCACCACTAGATTTTGGAACTCCAGGTACAATCTCTCCGGGAATGCCTTTAATTCGAAAAGACTCGAGGTCGTCAGCACGCTCCGCGACGTCATCAAGTTCGCCGAAGCCACCGACTCGCGTATCACGAAGGGAAAGGTCGTCTACTATGAGCTCCCTTGCTGATATTCAGGATGTTCCGCATCAGTTGTCCCCGGATTTAGCTCCATCCAGCCGGACTTCGACATACACTGCTGCCAGGAAAAGTTTCGGTGATCTTTTCGGTCTCCCAGGTCGGTTTAAATCCAATCCCGACCAAAACGGGACAGGCGATGCCTCCCCATGTTTTGGCGCACCTGCCACACCCGCGTCAGTTGCGTCCAAGTCCAATTCCTTCTCCATCGCCCGGGATTTAGTTTCGTGGCCAGCTAGAGAACAAGATGATTCTCCAGCCACTTACCTGTCGCGATTGGAAAGCTCAGTTCGTCGCGGTGTAATTGCTACTATCTTGTCTCAATCTTCAGAGGAGTTTTATTCTACAGCTTTAAGAAAGTACATGCGTGGATTTTCTTTTTTCGGTGATCCTATTGATATGGCCATACGTAAGCTTCTTATGGAAGTAGAGCTGCCGAAAGAGACACAGCAAATTGACAGGGTGCTCCAAAGCTTCGCGGACCGTTATCATGAATGCAATCCAGGCATATATGCCTCAACAGGTACGATATTTTTCGGCATCTTGTGGTTTGGAGAATGTTTTCCGCTAATAAATTATCAGACCAAGCTTATTTCATTTCATTTTCCCTATTGATTTTGCACACAGACTTCTTCAATAAAAATAACAAGAGAAAGATGCAAAAATCAGACTATGTCCGCAACACACAAGGAGAGGGAGTGGCTGAAGAGATACTTGAATGCTTTTATGAAAACATAGTTTACACACCATTCATCCATGTGGAAGACGAACTTAACCTGAGTCGCCTCTTGGCCCCCAAACCACGGAAACCTTTGTTCAAAGTTCCCAGTGCAGATAGCCTACCGAGCCTCTCCCGTGACCCTGTTGACCCGTATGCCCTGATATTGGATGGCAAGCTAGGCTCACTACGGCCTAATCTCAAGGAGGTCATGGAACTGGAAGACGTATATAGTCCATTTGCTGCCGGCCAAACTCCAGATATGGATGCCCTGCATCGCACATTTAATAAATCATCGGTACTGCAGATTGTTTCCGCGAGATCAAGGCCCGATGCCTTCCTTACCTCAAGTAGCATTGCGAATCCTGCAGAATCGCATCCTGGACTCGTGGATATCAGGGTCGCTAAAGTCGGCTTGTTATGGCGAAAGGATCCTAAGAAAAAGAAAACCAGATCTCCTTGGCAGGAATGGGGTGCCGTACTGACAGGTTCACAGCTTTATTTTTTCAGAGATGTACAGTGGGTGAAGTCATTAATTTCTCAATGCGAATCGCATGACAAGCACGGCCGGCGCCGAGCGGTCACCTTCAAACCTCCCATTACAGATTTCAAGCCAGATGCTATAATGTCAACCCATGATGCAGTTGCTTTGTTAGATTCTAGTTACAAGAAACATAAGCACGCCTTTCTCCTCGTCCGCCGTGGTGGTTTTGAAGAGGTTTTCCTCGCTAATAGTGAGGCTGATATGCTGGATTGGCTTGCCATGATCAACTACGCAGCCACTTTCCGCACCACAGGAGTCCGAATGCGAGGAATGATTGGGGCCAATTACGAAGGGCATGAGGATAGGAAATCAACTCGCAAGGATTCCACAACTTCAGAAACGTCAAATACACCTGTCCCCGACAGCCCGGCCCCCAATCGTAGAATGGATCCCGGCTTAGTCGAAGAGGTTTCAGTGGCACGTCGGGAACTAATGTCACAGAGAATCAGGGAGGCAAATGAGAAACTATTTTCTGCGCAAAAGGAGCTCGACGAATTATTAAGAAACGCCAGACACCTCCAGGTCCTAACTCCTATTCATCCTAGAACGAGGGACCAAGTTATCCTAGCTGCTGGGAGAATGTCAGCAAAGATAAAGTGGGCAAGGCTGGAGATCTCACGGACAAAGTGTCATCGCGAAATGCTTGTTCTTGATCTATCCGGTGAAGAACGTCTGCACTTGGAGAAACAATCGCTCAATACCTTAAATTCTATACTGGTCTCAAATTTGGACCAACGTCGCCCGTCAAAACCAGAGTCAGTTACAACCGCAGAACAGATATCCTTCAAAAATGATGGCACTTTTGGGCCTGTTCGGGCTGTCACTCCGGTATCTCTCGAAGGAGGAGCGGGCCCGCCATCCCAAACAATTTCTCCTCGCGCAAGGCGACCAAGCACCCTTACATCTGTTGTTCCTGCGCAAATCAGTTCCGTTCAAAAGAAAACTTCCGCTGCTGGTTCCAAAGAAGATTCCGTCACTTCTTCATATGTCGATCCCACCACAAATGTCTCGCCACGCCAGCTGTCCGTCAAGAGTTCTGTGCTCAGTAGCACAGTCGATGATTCAAGTAGCGTTCACGTACCATCTGGTCGTTCAACTCCCACGCGAAGCGTCAATGATGAGGAAGAGCGTTTCTTGCGGGAAGCTGGAATCCTTACTACCAGACATTCGCCTCATTCACTAAAGCTGACAGATGCTCCAAATGAGGATGACAAGGAAAGGCTACACGACATAGGGGCAGAATCCAGTTCGGGTGATCATCGCAGCAAGGCTCGTCGAGGTTTGCATCGTAGCCTTCGCGAGGCACATCACATCCCTCTTCCTCATCCTCATCCTCATCCTCATCCTCATCCTCATCTTCTTCACCATCATCATCGAAGCAAGAAAGGAAGGGAATCAAGCATCACGACATCTGCCGCTGATGATGGTTCCCCCGTTGCCGAGACGGAAAGTCTTGCCCGCGGAGCGGGCAGTTTTACGCTACATGGCAAAAAGGCATCCGTTGTCAATTTTGGATCAGAGTGGCAGAATATGTCTCATGAACAACGGTTAAAGCTGCGCAAGCCGATACAATATGAGGACTCCAGGGTTTCTGAAGTTTTGAATATTGGCGATGGAACTGAGTCTCTGGTTTCGGACTCTGCCATCAGGAGGCGGGCAAACTCTCTCCGATCAACTAGCACAGCAACTGCTATGAGTATAGGGAACCAAGATGCTACTGATGGAACAAGCGAAGCTCCCGAGGTTTTCAAACCTCTAGTTGAGGAACACACGAATGTTAACGAATCTCAATCTAAATCCGTTGATCCCGTTGTCGAGGAAGATGCCTCTCCTATGCAATCCAAACCCGGCGAAGTCTCTCCAACTTCGCAACCTCTAAAACTTGATGAGCACAGCAACAATGCAAAAGAAATATCCATAAACTCAGATGACCAAGCCGATGCCACAGACCATGAATCCTCTACCCCCAAAAAGCGCGACGGCTCCTGCCATCGTAGCAGGTCACAAGAACAGCCCAACCACACCACTCCTGAACAAGCAGTTAGTGCATGAATTGCACAGAGATCAGGAGCTTCGGTCATCCAACCATCTCCTCCTTTATCTTCCGACTCCATTTAACGCAGTTTTACTCTTTCCACACTACTATACCCCGTCGTTGAAGTTTTCTTTTATCTCTTGTTCCTTGTTCTTTTTCTTTTTATTTAAGTGCCCCACCTTCCCCTTTGTACTCCCGATTACTAATACCTTAGACTCGATATGTGATGATTGATCATGATGGATTGACTCCAGCTCTAATTACCTACCAATATTTACACTTACTCTCTCGCCCTATTCAGTTACGTCCTTTTTTCTTTGTCTTTCGTTCACCGTATTTTATCTCAACTTTACCCCTCTTATCACGTTGGTCTAAACATGCGCATCTTCGTCCAGGAAATGAACAGATGATTTGTTTATCCAAATTCCAACGTCATCTTCTTATTCCGTTTCGCGTTAGTAACGCCCAGCCATTTCATTTTTCATTCTAAATATTTTTTACTTTTATTCGTCGAGTGGGACCAGAGCCTCATTCCAATTATTGTGTCTATCTGAGATGGGAAATTTCGAAATTGGGGGTTAGGAAGCAAGCAGGTTCCTTTTTATATGGCTTTTTTCTTCCTTTCCTTTGATCGTGTTCTTTCACCCTCTTGTGTTTCCGCATTTTACAAAAACCACTTTCGATGTTTCTCATTTTGTGCTTGCCCCCTTTTGTTCCTCCCCCATTAAATTGGCTAATTAAAAACATGATTTCTCAAAAAATTTTCGATGCTTTTATTTTTCATGGTTAGAATGAGTCTCTCGGATGAGCTTTCCTACCGACGGTCGGTTCACACGTATGTATGTACAGTTGAAAGTGGTTTAAAATCTCGGCCTGAATAACCTTCAGTGTACCATCACAGGTGATTATCCAAGATCGAGCCGGCCATCCCACTAAGTGGGTCAGCAAAACTGCAACTAACATAAAATGTGCATTTTATCTTAAGTATCTACATCTTTTGAATGATATTAATTATTATAGATTTATAGATTTTAATACTATCTTAATTTTTATACTAGACTTTGAAAAATGCTTTGAAGTTATTATATTTTAAAATTTTAATTTTATTAACATAATAAAGATTATATTTATTTATAAAGTTTAAAATTACAAAAAATTTATTAAATTAGCTAATTTAAAAATTTATATAAAATTAAAATATAATATTTTTAAATAATTTAATTTAATTTAAAATTATTATAAAAGTTTTAAAAGTTAAATATATATATTAATAAATTATTTTTTAATTAAAATTTATCAATATATTTTATTTTTTTTATTATTTAATATTATATATATATTGAAAAATATTTTTAATTTAATAAATAATATATTTAAATATTATTATTATTTATTTTAGATATATATAGTTAAAAACTATAATATTTATTTAGCTGAACTAGAAAAATCTAATCAATAAACTTAATTTAAAATATATAATTATAAATTTTTATCATAGAATAATATAATGTTTAAAAAAATTTATAGTAGATAATAATTTTATATAATTTTAATTTAATAAGTAATAAAAAAAATTTAAAATCACAATCATAAACAGAGAAAAATAAATATTTTAAAAAAAGTATTAATAAGTTAAATGCAAATAAAAAAAAACTTTAAAAAAAATATTAATAAATAAATAAAATATATAAAAAATAATATAATATTCAAATTTAATTTTACTAATTATATACTTTAAATATAAATCTTATTTAAATAAATTTATAATTTATTTTTTAAAGATAATTTTTATCTTCTTTTTCTTAAAGCTTTGTTTATTTATTAAGATATAATTCTTTAATTTTTCTTTTAATATATGATTAAAAAATAGTTCTTTATATTATATTTTAAATTTCAGTATTACTTTTGATTATTAAATTTATTTTTTCATTTTGTACAATATCTATATAAGAAGATTATTAAGATAAATAAATTCAATATTTTTATTTTTTAGCTTGTTTCTTTTCACTGTTCTTTGAATAAAATCAAAATTTATTTAATCACTTTGAATGTTTTATTTTTGAAATTTTTTTAATGCTGTTTGACTATTTCAACATACATTATAGCATAGATGCTTGTAATATAAATTAAAATTGATTTGCTTCACTCTGAAAGATTGATCTGCTCTGAATTTCAATCTCTTCATATTCAGTTGCTTGTTTATTTCACATTTTAATTCTTAGTTTAGTATTTACATTACAGACTATCTAGTTATATAGATAAATTGAAACTGTAAAGAGTTAAGCTTTAAGAACTAGAGGCTAGTCCTTCTATATAACAAGAACAAATTGCTTGAGAAAGGGAAGAAAAGAATGAGATGAGAACTTGAGCTTAAGCAAGCTCACATAGCATGATCATATGCACACATGCAAATGATGGCTAGGCTGAGTCAGTCAGCCAGAGTGAATCTAGAGATTCAACCTCTTATAATACCCCTCTTCTCCCTCTTTGTTATGGGTCTTTACAACTATTTAAAGTCCTCTTTACATCTAATTTTGTCTGCTGAGAGGCTTTCCAAGTGTTCAAGGCCTTCACTTCTTGTAGAAGACTCATGCCATTTCATGTAGACTCAGCCCAACCTACTCATTTAATGAGGTATTGCTTTTTTTTCTCTGGTAGATTTATTCACTCTGAATTTTCTCAATCTCAAACTCAGATTCTTTCAGAGTCTCTATAGTGAGTGGCTGCCAGTTGATTTGCCTCTGACTAGGCAGGGAATCTGTCATTGCAGCATGTAGAAGCTTTACATTAAAGACATTGTGAATGCTGAGTAAGATGTTCAGTTAGTAAGCATGAAATTCTATCTTTTCTAGCACAGTATATTGATTGTATTTTGCATCCAGCTTCTTGCACAGTTGATTAGTTCTCATGTTCTCTAAGCTCAACCAAATCTTATTTCCAGGTTGAAAGCTTGAAGCTGAGTCTCTTCATCTATTCATGTATTTCTTTTAAAATTGCTGAGCATCTGTCATTTTTACTTGAGCTCACTTCAACACTTCACAGATCTTTCTCATATAATCATCTGCAAACTCAATGGAATTATGTGGCATTTCAACAGAGGATGCATCAGCTATATCAATGAAGAAAATATGAAAAAAATGTGTTAAAAAGAATTAGCTCACATCTGTTGAGGCAGCATCTCTATTATTAATGACTAGCTCTGCTAGAGGGAGTCATTCACACCAGTCATTCTGTTGAAAGCTAATGTACTTGCATAGATAGATTTCCAGAGTCTGATTCATTCACTCTGTAGCTCTGTCAGTCTCTGAGTGATAGACTGTGAAGAGTCATCTCTTAATGCCTAATTTCTCACACATCTGAGTTCAAAACATGCTTGTGAAAGCTGACCCTCAATCTGATACTATCATCTTAGAAATGCCATGTTGAGAGATGATATTGTGAAGGAATACTCTAGCCACTGTCTCTGCATCAGTTTTCTTAACTGCTTTTAATATAACCTTCTTGATCAGTCTGTTCATTATAATCATGATGTTCATGTATTCTTTAAAGCTCAGTAAGTTCATGATAAAGTTTATGAAAAGCTCTCTGTCACTTGCATTCAGAAATGAGAAGAGGCTTAAGCAGTTCTTGATGTTGATCTCTTTATGTGATGTTTGATCTGCAAAGATAGCAGTTTCTGATGATTCTTCTCACATCAGCAGCATAGTCTGATCAGTAGAACTCACATCTTAGAACTTCTGTCATTTGCTCTTACCCAGGATGACTGATAAGAGGTGAGTCATGAGCCTCATGTACTAATCTGATTTGAAGAGATTTGAAGTCTGGTACTCACTTACAATCTTGAAAGAGAAGCTCTCTGTTCTCATTTAAAGAGCACTCAGAGATGGAGATCTTAATGCTGAGTTCAGAAGAAAATCTGAATCTTCTCTTATGAAGAGTTTGCTTCAGACACTGCAGAATCTTGTCATTTTTATGAGTCTCATTTCACTGAGTTTGAAGAGACATCTTGAGTTTCACACTGGCAGCAGCCACTATTGATTCCATTTCAGATGCCAGTATGTTAAACTTAAGTAGTTGAGCTTGCCTCTGCTTGATTCTCTCATCATCAGCACTCTGTGACATGTTCTGCTCTCTTCATGATAGAGTGTCTGATTCAGTGTTCAACTTCTCTGGCTGATAATCAATTCTGAAGTTGAATTGATAGAGAATATTCATTCAACATAGCTGTCTTTCATTTAGTCTGCATGTAGTCATGAAGTATTCTAGATTCTTATGATTTGTGAGAATCTTGAATTTCTTTACACTTCATAGCTCAGTGTCTCATTTCTTTAAACACTCAATTATTGCTAATAACTTCTTATCATGAATCTCATAATTGTATTTCGTAGGTGAATGCTTGTAAGAGAAGAAGGCACATGAGTGTAGAATGCTCTGCTTGTCATATTGTAGCAGCACTTCTTCTCAGATGTAATCTGAGAAGTTCATTTTCAATATAGTCTTACAGTCAGAGTCAAATTGAAGCAGGATTGAAGTGGAAATAAACATTGATTTTAGACACTTAAAAGCTTTCTCAGCCTTGCTCATCCACAAAAAAGAAACATTCTTGTGTGTAAGAATTGTCAGTGAGGTTGTGATCTTTGAGAAATCTCTGATAAATCATCTATAGAAATTGACAAAGCTTAAAAATCCTCATACATCTTTAAGAGTAGTAGGTGTCACTCATTCTAAAACAGCTTTAATCTTCTTCAGATTTATTTGTATATCCTTGTCTGCTTCAATGATGAATTCAAGATATTTTATGCTGTTCATCTTGAACTCACTTTTTCTGATGTCTGCCTGCAAGCCTGCTTCTTATAGACACATAAGCATCTTTTGTACATGCTTACAATGCTCCTGTAAGCTTCTTGAGGAAAATATCAAGATGTCATCTAAATAGACTGAGCAGAAGTTGTTCAGATATCCATGTAATGCTCAGTTGATATATTTTTGAAATGTGCTCAGAGCATTGACCAAATCAAAGAGTGTAATCAGCCACTCAAATAGTCTATATCTAGTTCTAAAGACTGTCATCTACTCATCACCTTCTGTGATTTGAATTTTGTGAAAAGCTGCAATAATGTCCAGCTTAGTGAATTATTTAGTCTGTTCAATTTACTGTAGAGTCTCACTGATTAATGATAGAGAATATCAATTCTTTCAGATGATTTTGTTAAGAGCTTGATAGTCCACACAGAATCTTAGCCCATTCTCAGACTTCTTCACAAATAGTACAGAGGTGGCTGTGGGGGAGTTGCTCACTCTAATAAAACTCTTATCTAGATAATCTGTAAGAGTCTTTCACAAAGCCAGTAGTTTCTCTTGAGACATATTATATAGTGGGCCTCAAGAGGGTTGTTCCACACTACCATCAGCCTTTTTAATCAGTTCAATTCCATGATCTCTACCTGGGCCACAAAGTGGGTATAGAGTATTGATGGCTTTCTTATCAAATACATTCAAAAACTCATGATAAAGTTCAGACAGCTTTTCTCTAGAGTCAATCTTTGATTTCACTTCTAGAGTCTTTTGAATGTCAGTCACACTGATGGTGAAGATCTCAATGTTTCACTTCTCTTGAGTGCTTGCAAGCCTAGAGAAGCTTACAACAGAGATGGGAATCACATCAGCTTTTGCATTTAAACTAGACTCTACCTCTATGCCACTCTCTTCAAATCTCACAATTCTTCAATGAGAGATCACAGTTGTCTTTTGCTGGGCCAGCCAGAGGTCATCTAGATACATATCATAACCATGTAACTCATTCATCATGTAGAGAAAGGCTTATTCAGTTATGTGAACGCCTATATCAATTAAAATGCCAGTCACTATGCTTGTGGAGAGTCTCATGAAGTCTTCAAAGCCAGTCATTTTAACAGAGGGAATTTCAATGCACAGAAGCTTATGTTTGTTAATGTAGAATTGAGAAATAAGATCATAGACATTACATTCACTGTCTATCATTGCTCTAGTTGAAAAGGCATTATCTATTAGAGCATTGACAGTGAAGGGTTTGAATATCATTTTAGATTTAAATCCTCTTCATTGCTTCTTCATAAGCTTCTTATTTCATTTCTTCCAGTGTCTTTTGATTGGAGCTACTCTTTTTTCCAAATCCTCACTCATATTCACATCATCATCATTCAGTACCAGCTCTGAGATCATCTTATCTATTGTGAGAGTGGCAAAGCATCTGAAAAATTTGAACAGACAGCTCTTAATCATATGATCTTCAGCTCTGCATCTCAGACACAGATCTTGCTCTTTTCTTTGATTAACCTCTGTCTGATTTATCAATTTAATGTGATGAGTGCTTGAGATCACAGCATCAGAAGAGAGATTCATCAGATCATCAGCAGAAGCTTGAGACTGATTTCATCAATTGAGAACAGCATGACAAAGTAGAGAGTGTGAATTAGACATTATATGATCTGAAGAAGATTTGCTCTCACAACATTTAGATCACTGTCTTAAAGTCTTAAGCTCAGAGAGTTGATGATCAACTAATCTAAGCTTCTTGCAGTAATTCTCATAGAGAGATGGTTCTTTTACACCCACCATGCCTTCTCTCAGCTCCATGCTTAGAGTGGATTTTAAATACCTCTTTTTAATGTGATCATCTCATCTGTGACTGTCAGCTTCCAGCAGTAGCTGATTAAATTTGAGTAGAAAGTCAAAGAGAGCTCTTCTACTCTATTATAGATTGTTGAGCTTTTGCATAGTCTTTTTCTGTCATGCAGAATCACTAAAAAACATGTGTGTCTGCTCCAGTAAGCTCTCTATCATGAAGTTGATCTTGTTCTTATTATTCTCAACCTAGGGGTAAACTCAAGCTGCTGCCATTTCTTCCAGTTTTGAGTACACATATCAAGTACATTTCTCATTATTGCCTAAAGCTTTCTCATCAACCTTAAGCTTTGATTGAAGCTTTAGCTCTCACTGAGGGTAGTGCTTCAGATTAGAACCATTATACTTCTTGCAGTCTGATAGCTTGGTCTTTGATCTTCTGACTGCAATGAGTGGTTATGAGTTCAATTGAGAGAGGGTTGATGTGAGAGTGTTCAAAGCTTGTTGTAGATTAGCTATTTCAGCTTGCTGAGCTGCTATTAAATCCCTGTTCTCACACTGGACCTGTTCCTGCTGTTGGAGAAAGGCCATCCATTGTTGTTTGAAGCTGCTGGGGGCGTCCCTGCTCATTGCTTTGCATTGATCCATTTGTGTATTTGTTGTACAAGTCTGCTGCTTTATCTCATTCAGCTAGACATTTTCAATGTTGCTCATTCATTTGTTAGCACAATTGCTAACCCAGTCTATTCATATACCAGTGCTATCACTGAACTTTGTGATGCAGGATTTAAGGCTCCCAATAGCCTATCATATGTCAGCACATTTGCTGAGCTTCATGATACAGAATTAAGGCTCCCAGTGGCCTATCAATGAAAGGAGTGAAGCAATTCGTAATGTAAAGGGTTAAGCTCTAAGAACTAGAGGCTAGTCCTCCTATATAACAAGGATGAATTGCTTGAGAAAGGGAAGAAAAGAATGAGATGAGAACTTGAGCTTAAGCAAGCTCGCGTAGCATGATCACGTGCGCACGTGCAAACGATGGCTAGGCTGAGTCAGCCAGCCAGAGCGAATCTAGGGGTTCAACCCCTTATACATTTTTATTTTTAAATGATCAAAGGCATATATAACAAATAAAATAAGTAAAATTGAGAATTTTTATAAAACTTCTACTTCAATATTAATTTTTTTTCTATTTTAGTATATTAATTAGAAGCTGTATATTTTTTTAAATTATAAAATAAATGATTTATTTTATTAAAAACTTTGATAACTTCAGATCTTGCAAAATTGTGATTATTTTATTTTTTGAACCATGATTAAAATTATATTTTATAACAATAAATACATTAGTAGAAACTAAATCATCATTTTTAATTACTTAAAGATTATGAAGTGTTGATAGAATTATACTTATTACTGAGTTTTATTATCTATCTCTCATTTGTTTATCATATAATAAATCAGTAGTAATAACTATAAAAAATAATATAAAATCAATTAATTTTTAAATTTTTTTTAAATAATATAAAAATAATAGAATTTGATATAATATAAAATAGAAAGTTTTTATTAAATTTAAAATAATATTAGTAGTCTTTTTTCAGCAGTTTTTGTTCAGTAGAATAAATAATATATATTCTTTATTAAATATGAATAAAATATAAAAATTCTTTCTCTAATTATGAATATATTTTTTAATTGATTAAATAAAATATTAAGTTAAATTCAACAGCTGTTTTAATTAAGTTAGTAAAAATTATTACTATTAACTCATTTTTATTAATATTAAATTGTGTTTACTTTTTCTTATCATCATAATATTCATATATAAATAACTTATAGACTCTGAAGACTTTATAAATAAAATTCTCATGAATAATTTATATTTTTTTAAAAAATATTAACAGTATGATTTTCATTTTGAGATTTATATTTTAATGTAGAAACTTTGCTAAATCTTTAGATTTAATATAATTAAAAAATATATATTTATAAAAAAATTGCTTTAGTATTTAGTTATATATTTTTAATATTATATAAATAGTTATTTTTTATATCTTTATATATATTTAAAGATAATAAATTTTAATTCTAATCTCCTCTAGTTTAATTTTTATTAATAGATTTTTTATATATTCTAAACTAAATTTTCAAAAATACTTAATTTAGAAGAAATTTTATAATTTGATAGCTGATTTATATAAAAAAGCTGCTTCTCTTGAGCATCTATGAGCTTTCTTTTATAGATGACAGTCTTGAAATTAACTTGTCAGTAAATATGACATAAGAATAATCTGATGAATTCCATATTTTACCAACAATAATAGTGTAATTTGTATCTTTCTTACAGAGATATTCAGCTATTGCAAGTTTGATATTCATGTTATTTGACATGACATTGACATTTGAAGCTTGGGGGATTAGTATAGAAAAAATCGCGTCCGTTGACCGGCGGATTAGATTAATTATGTAGTTAAACCCAAGAAAGATTTCGATATCTGGAGTTTAATATTTTAACCTCCCGTCTAACAACCTAGTTCCCGTTAAATAACCTCCAACTCGAGTGCCAAGGCTTTGTCTCCACAATATCCGTTCTTCGATCAGCTCCAAGTATTCACTTCATTCTTGAATGGTTTCAGTTCAACCGACATGCTAGAAGTAAAATAAATTCTTCCCACCAGAGGACCTGCGTCCTACACAAATCGTTCGGACACCGAAAAAGAATTGTCACGGCCTTCAAGTTGGGTCTAGACCAAGCAAGTTATGCATCCAAGGTGCGAAGCAGCCTTTCAGTCTGCCCTGCCAGGGGCGGCTTGATGGCAGTGCGTGCTGACGATAACACAGGTGATGACCAGGGCAGGAATAAGGGCTCACGATTCAACACATGGTAACTATTCGAATCGAGGATGGAAAAAGAAAATAATAAAAGAAGATGCCATGCCTTTACATACATTTTACTCCTTCCTTCGTTTCGACACATTCAAGGTATAGTTCAACACTGCCTACGATATATACGCTTTACTTACGTTCGAAAAACTAGTCTTTGGAAACTAGAGGTATGGGTAAGCCTTACGAACTCTTCAGCATTGGATGTGGAAGGCGGATTGAGCGAAGTGCACGAGAGGAGTGGAGCCAGGTGAGGGAGAGGGAGAGTTAAGGGAATAGAGAGGTTCAAAATGGCCAAGGCAAAAGAAAAGGTATGAGATAACTTGCATTTTCTTACTGGTCTACCTCTGCATGTTCTGCATGCACGATAAGCGGCTCTCTCTCATCAGCAACTGATCCACATTCAGTCATTGAAGGCTGCACTGCTGCGTTGAAGCTTAAGCTATTTCGCCGCTCTTGGCCCTGTCTTGAAAGACATTTATCAGCGCCCCGCGTGGTTTTCCAGAGATTTGATGGCGATTATACCTTGATTTGTCTGCAGACTGCCAACTTGCTCATAGTTCATGCAATATGCTAGTGACGCACATCTCCTCCCGGAAGACATCCTAATTCAGCTTCCAATGTATCCCGCAGACTCAACCAGGTGTCAAAAACGGATATTGTACCTGAAGAAATGGCGGGTACTTACAGTGCCCCGCCTTTTGTCAGATACATAATGATCTGTATTTTTTTAACATTATACGAGAGGAGTAATATGGGGAAATACCAGATCGTTCAATAACTCCAATCTACAGACGGCCACCCTTGATGAAATAGTAGCTATGGGAACCCTCAGGTTAACTATATATCTACGTATCAAGTTGCGCTCACCTGACAAGCTGACCGTTGAACGCAAGGCAATTTCCAGCATTGTTGCCAAGAGTACTCGGTTTCCGCTCAAGTTGTTGCCTTAACACGCGGCAACTGTTGATAAAAATTTCCAAATCTCTGCTAGGCATCACTGTGACCCTTTGCGAAGATTCCCCGTTATGGCGGCCCTTGGAGAATGTTGAACAGAGGCTTGTTGAACATTCATGATGTGAACTTAATTGTCTTCTAGGAGATTGTTGAGGTAAAACTCAGGCTTGCAAAAAATTCAACCATCAGCGTAAATCCATATTATTGCCCAAGACGAAAACATTCAACTTGGTTTCAACTTAACCAAGTTCGAAAAGGGGCAAGAGCAGAAAATATGCCCACCAATGTGACCCTCGCGACTTTCACGGCACCTTGGAAACATGCACGAAAAGTTGTAAGTCCCCCCCAATATCCATGCCCGAGTGTCTGGGATACTATTTACGTTCCATTGCCTCCTTATAATAGTGAAATTCGAAAGCGAAAAAGAAGTTAATATTGTTTTAGTAAGGAGAAGAAACTCTGAAAACAAAAGCCACACACTTGCAAAAATATTAAATAAATGGTGGAATCGCTTCAAGAAAATGCCAGTCCAGACAGATTCCGGCTCTTGTGTTCCTTTGGATACAGAAACGGAAAGTGGACGGTCTGACGGATCAGAAATCACTCCAATACTTGACCATAATATACCTGTCGATGTAAGGGAGAGCTATGCTGCTTTCATCATAGCAGCAATTTTCTATGTCCTGAAAATAAACTTTTGGTGTAGGACGCTCTTGGGAGTATTATGGATTACCTTGAAGGGGCACCATGTCCACCAATCTTGCGGTGAAGTTATTTCGCTGAAGGAGACGCTACAAAACCCAACGTTTGAACTGAACTATAAAAGTCAAAAAGGACGATTTTACAGGACTAAGGACTAGCTGGCGAACCATTGAAATCCATCTTTCGGGTCTTTTAATTCTTCGAATTCGACTCTGATGCCAAGTGGCACGCTCCCCATTGTCTTCGGGATAGGCCTGGAAATGGATTATCAGAATCACTTGTTCCTGAGCTACCGGCTTCCACCCCTGTTGACTTTCCTGATACAAGCCCAAGTACAAAAGGCCGAGTGTCATTGCATCAAAGATTTAGTCCTCCCCTATACTCAACTTCGGGAATAAGAGTCACCTGCAAAAGCTCTCCATGCGGATTTCAATATCAAACTAGCTCTATACCCGCTTCAAAAAGCTATCTGGTGCAAAAAGAGCCGTCTGTGGAAGGTCCTCCAAAAGCAGACAATAACGATTCGGTTAGTCCTTGGAGCCCGACCTTCTCAAGGGCTCGTCTCCGATAGCGCATTCTCACTTGGACAAATTGCCTGTTACACCTCGTCCCATTGCCGGGAATATAACGTTCCACCCTCAGGAAGGCTGCGTTGATGGAAGAGATGTCTCCGATCAGGATACAAAGGTTAGGATTTTTCCACCAGAAAAGCATAAACATGGAGTTCGCCAGAAACAACCGGTCATTCCGAATATAAAAGTGGAGGAAGTTTTCAAGCGCACGAAGCAACAAGTGCTACATCTCAATATTGTTTCGATTTTGCAACTGGGGACAGTGGCGGAGGCCAGGAACCCTGACACGAATGTGGGAACAAATTCCCAGGACGAAGATGACGAGGGTAATAACAACCGGAAACGCAAGCGGTTCAAGAGCCCAGATCCCGGGCGAGCCAAACAGCAATTCGCATGTCTCTATCATATGTGTGATCCATAAGTCTACCATGGAGATCGTGATCGAAGGTACCTCGTATGTTCTGGGACCAGCTTTGCATACATTTCATCACTCAGGTATGTGAAAGAATACTCATTGCTAGTCTTGCGGTTTTTTTCTTCTCTACACCTGCGATGGCATTCTCATAAACTGAACGTTGTGCTAACAATTTCGTAGGCGTCACTTTTCTCGGACCCACGGTGAATACGTTTGCAGCGAATGTTATCGGACATTTGAAAATAGCCAACTTCGACAGGATCTTGCTCAAAGCCGTTATGAAGCTTCATTGCTCTTAGGAGGAGATATGGGCTTCTATGTGGCGGGAAAGATTCAGAGGGGCGCCCCTACCCAAATCCCCATGTGAGCAGAATTTGTCTCCTTTTCCCCATTTCTCTACAAGCTATCATAATGCATAATTCGTTAAATTCCGCGACGTGTATTCGAGCAGGGGTACTAACCATGCGTAGATTGGGGGCCATCGTCTCCACCCTTGTTACCTCGATTGAATACTTCTGTTGAAGGATTTCCTGCGCGATTGAGAGATAATTCAGGATCTTCGAACACTTACAATTCGTCTCCATCTAACTCTGGATTCACGAATATATCTCAGTCTTCAAATATACAGCCCTACGAGATCGATAATTCCCCACTCAGCCCCAACTCGAACACACTCCGACAAGAGAAATGATGTTACCATTGAGCGTCGAAATTCAACAATTGAGGCGCCGTAATGAAATGCTTGAACATCGAGTTTCATTCTTAGAACAGATGGTACTTCGCACTCCCTTGTTTCTTAGAAACGCCACTAACAATGTTCTGGCTCATTCGCCATTATCCTATGACTGTTCTTTCAATAATTTGCCAAGTGGAGAAGCCTTTAAGCGACCTTTCGACCACAACCTTTCTGAGGACCGAGGAGAAGCTACAATCCCCAATATCATACAGACACCAATGTTGATCAACCTTATCCCCATTTCATCTTAACTAAGGACGAAATTGACTATTCAACGATACTCCCTCCCATGATGAACCTGGATAGATCAGAGCAACTTGGTGGTTCACTATTAAAGTCAGAGATGCCAAAAGCATCCGAACCATTAAATCAGACAACGGGACCCGACTTGTTCGATCTGCTAGAACTCGCTGTCATAGATCCAAATATCGAATTATCTTAGTCCGACATACAATCTCTGAATTTTCCTTAAAGATTTTCCTTTTTGCCGAGGATTGTTACCAAGACTTTGTTCCATTCGAAAGCCATTGTTGCTTGTACAAGGATTATTTTGGATGTACATCTGGACGAATTCGGCGATTTTCAGCTGATCTGATAATTTCCTGTCAAGAACTTCTCGTTCACCGTTTACGCGGAGCCATCATGATAAGCTCAGTTTCTTTCCTTCCCTTTACATTTCCATGACTTTCTCCTCATCGAGACACCATAACTCAGAAATCTGATAAAATACATTTCCAACAACTACCTAAGTTTAATTAGAGTAGAAAGGAATGGAGAGATAAATAGAATGCCAATTTATCATACACTTAACTGTTTTTCTTTATTTGTACTTTCTTCTTCTTCTTCTTTCTAAGATCATGAGACAGGTTGCAACGGTAGAATTGATCTGAAAACTGTGAACATTTGAGAAAGACAGCATATAATAATAATATCAGAAAATTCTCATATTTGTGTTGAATGATGACAAAATTAAAATTAAAAAACAGCTAAAGAAGCTTAAAGCCGACTTTTATAAGATGTGATATTTGATTTTCTGACAAAGAATGAGTCGTGTGTAGTTATTGACAGGGTATAATTCATTGTCAGAGCAACAGATGCTATTATCTTTTCTCTCTCTCTATTTTATCTCTTCTCTTTCTCTTCTATCATTGTTCTATATGTATCTGTTACTACTCTTCTTCCATGTCATGCTAGAATCCCTGCACGAAATAGATAAATCTTCACTCCTTATATCACACATATCATACCTAAGAAGTTCTAAAATTTAAGAGTTCCGCACTTCTGTACAAGTGATCACGCATCTAATACAGGTAAACACAGAGCCACTCACAAAAGGTCTCAGGCTGCTTTTCTTTTAAAAAAAGAAAGAAAGAAAGAAAAAAGAATGAAATAGGAAAAGGAAAAAAAAAGAAAGAAAGTATATTGCGTCTAACCAAATACTTACATGCAGAACATATAACCAGGGAAATTCGACGCCAAGATGTTGCTTAATCTGTCAACATTGATTAACTCGACATCGATCTACGAGGCTAAAACCTGCGGAGACAGAGGACAGGGACTCGTCGCGAATGAGAGCTTTGACGAAGGAGAGTGTATCGTCTGTGAAGAAGTGATGGTCGCCGTGGGGACTCTTGAGACCACGGGAGGTTCAATCGCTTCATATAACAAGTATCTTGCGCAGCAAGTGAAAGCCGTGGCGAATCCGAGTTTCAGTCGCAGGTTCTTCGAGCTTCCCCATCTGCCGAAGGAAAAATGGGGTCCGTTTGCAGCTGTTTTCGAGCGAGGTTCCATCCCAATGCAGATAGGGGCCGTGAGAGGTCGAGTCCTTGGTTTGAGCTCCGCGTACCTCAACCATGCATGTCTTCCAAACGCCCAGCACACGTTGTTTACAATGAAATGCAACGATGACAGGGAGGAGAGATATTTCCTGACCGTATATGCTTGTAAGAAGGTTGCGCAGGGGGAGGAGATAACAATTCCATATGACGTCTTGTACATGGATAGAGCCAGCCGCCAACAGTTCCTCCTGCAGGAGTATGGGTTTGAGTGTGCTTGCAAGCTCTGCGGAAAAGAAAACTCCAGAATTGAGGCTGGGTTTGAACTTATCTACTTAAAGCTCCCAATCATCTTCACGGAAAAGGTAATCGATGCAGAACCGGCAGGTATCCTGCAGATGGCCCACACGCTTTTAGACATACACCTCAAGGCTGAAATAACTGATAATCGATTTGCTCGGATTTGGGAACATTGTGCATTCGTCTGCACGTGGCACTCTGATGAGGGGAGGGCAATGGTGTTCTTGTCAAAGGCTCAGAATGCCTTTCTCAAAATCCAAGGGGCCAACGGCAAGGACTTCTTGCGAATTAAAGAATTGCAGAAAGATCCAATGAAAACTTCGCATTCTGGAAGTACGCAGAGAGGACTCTCTTCAAAAAATGATATGGATATTATCCGCAGAAATCAAGAGCGAGACGTGGAAATCCTGTTCATGCTTGATGCCAATGACCTTGGAGATTACATCAAGCTTTCCGAGTATGAACGGGCGCATACTAGCACAATGGAAGCGGGAGATGAAGGGGATAATTGTGAGAAAAGCTCAATCGTAGATATCGACGAGCTGGTAAGGGAACTCCAGGTGGAAAAAAAAGAACACGATCAGTCTCGTCACCGACATGCCAGCGGCGCTGAAGCTAAGTCGAAGAAAGCAAAGCGCAAGGGCAGTGAGAAATACAAAAAGAAGGCCAGGGATAACGTTGGTGGAGGAGATGTTGATGGTGATAAGAATCAAGAAAAGGGGAAGCAATCCTAGGGTCTAAATTGAACTTCAAGATTAATTCCTTGTTTTCCAGTTTCCAAGGACGTATTTGACGAGCAATTAGAAGTTCCAGGGCAGTTTCAGAATTATTAGTTGTAAATTTGCGTTTTAACCAGTAGCTGTAGCTCAGATTCAGAAATTTATGATGGCTAATTAAGTGGAGCAGTATTGATTCAGAGAACAGCTCTTTAAAACGGATTCTCCTACCTAGATCGTTGGAGATGGGTAAGCATTAGTTATCTTGGATATTTGCTTGAAAACATCACGGACCAGTAATACTATAGCAACTCTGCTGAAGTCATGACTGCTTACAGGAAGCTTAAGGTAAGTCTGGCTGTCTGGCTATTGCGAAGCCCGTCTTAGGAACAGCTGGAACGAAAATGGAACTGAATTTCCTCGGCTCGGGCCGACAACCGACAAAACTTTATTTACATCGGCAAGCCGAAGCCGAAGCTGACACTGGGACCTTAACCTACTTCTACCAAACATGCAAGGGATTGATTCTATCCCCAGATATATATTCAATAACGTTTAGAACAAAGTGGATATGAGAAAATACGGTGGTTATTTTGCCATTAGCACTATAGGTTGATATGCTTTCCGAAGGAGATGAAATATTAAAAGAGAACAGCAGTCATTTAACTTCCATAAAACTGGAGAATTAGGTTTCACCAATTCTCCAGTAGATTGATGATTTCAGAGGTCTTGAGGGAGGCAGTCGTAGAAATCATGGGAGATGGCATTTAATCGAAACAAAAAAGAATGTTTGTTGAGCTGTGACTGCGTAGATTTGCAATGAATCTTGCTAGAGCACAAGTGCCAGAGCTCCCCAACGCCACCAAGTCCAGCTGACCGAATCGAATGTCATTGGAAATATCTGTAAACAGCCCATGTTCCACCTTTGATTCCCCATCTTCGCTATACTTGCCAGACGATAAACCTCAGTGACAAGATTGCAACAACCAAAATCAAATGAAGAGGAAAAAGTCAAAATTGAAAGCAAAACGCAAAACAAGGCAAAAATGGAACAAAAAGCCAAAAGGCGAACCGTGTTCCATCATTTAACAAAACAATAAGTGTCGCAAAACACAGGCCATGGGGTGTTACATTTCATATCCCCCTCTGCTCTCCGGGACGAGATATAAGTATCATAGCCAGTTTTGGTGCAAACGTTGTTGCCTAAGAATCGGGAGCACTACAGTCGACAAACATGATTTGAAGTTCAGATATGCGGATTATAATGGCGTCAGGTAAAGGATACTGCTAACTGCACCTACACCCACTTTCCTCCCTGTGTCTCCAAGCATCGAGTCAAGAAGTTGATATCCTCCCTGTTGTGATCAATGGGATCCGGGCAGTCGCGGTCCCTGGGTGCAAGGCTGTACATGAACAGAATTTGATCTTTGTTAGAAAATTAAGAAGAACTCGAAGAGAGACAGGAAAAATGCACCCTCTGGTGGAATTGTGATTTGCGAGACACTGAATCGCAGTTAAAGGACGATGTTATGTGTTCAAGTCCCACCGTCCAACATCTCCTTTCTATGCCAGCGATTTCCTGAACCTCTATAAAGGATGTTAGGCCTTATTGACCTTTTAAAAATAGATATGATCATTGCCAACATAGTTGGACCAAGAGCTGTTTCTTTTGCCGCTTCTCTTCCAAAGGCGAAAAGTCACTCCCCAATGAGTCTAATTGAGGCCCATGAAATGCCGGCGTTAAGATGATGGCCCCATTTCCAACTTTGGAGGCATATTGAAAACGCAACTTGTTGACAATCATCTGAAAAATAAGTCACGATGGAAGTAAGAATTTTAAGTGATAGGATTGCAAGGCCATGAAACAGGTTGACAAGTTGTTTGGCTGCAGCACCGAACATCGCTATCAGTCGAAACGTTAAACGTGCGATTGGTTAGTTGTTATACCTCGAGGCCAGTTACTAGCAATAAAGAATAGTTAAAATATATCAAACGAGAATAATGTAGAATCCAATAAGTGAATAACTAAATATATTAATAGATCAGCGGTCCCCCCCATTGGCCTTACATAAGATGGCTTAAAAAGCTTAGTCACCCGTTTTGAGCCCCGGGAGCAATTCCATTCGATACAATGCTTCTATGGAGTTGGAATCTGTTCTTACTGATCGTCTAACTTCCACAAATGACTATGTATCTCTCTGCAAATTGCTAAAAGGCTATACTGTCCTTCTCAATCGCCTCAGGGACACTCAAAATCCCGCCTACAACCATGGCGCATTCCAAGCGCAACACCTCCCTCCCCCATTTTACCTCCTACGAACGCTCCCTCCTCCGCTCTACCTGGGGCACCCAAAGCACCCGCCTCTCCCGAGAATCATTCCTCCCCTTCTCATCATGTCGATTATGCCTTCTCCCCGCTCGTTCCCCCGTCGTTGCCTGCGCCACGAACGGAGACATATTCTGTCGCGAATGCGCCGTCAATGATCTCCTCGCCCAACGAAAAGAGATTAAACGGTTAGAGAAAGAACGGGAGCTAGCGGAGCGTGATAGAGAAGAAGGGGAGGGACGATTGGCTGAGGAGGCCCGGGAGAGGGAATTGAGAGAATTTGAAATGGTCAGCATGGGATTAGAAGAGAGGAAGCGGAAATTGGATTCCGATGCAGGTGGTGGGGGAGATGCTAGTCCCAATGGGGAGCTGGCGAGGAAGAGGAGGAAAGGGTTTGAGTTGGATGAAAAGACTATGAGGGATATTGCGCAGGAGGAGAGAGAGAAGATTCGGAAGAAAATTGAAAGAGAACGGGTGAGATATTTCCTCTGCTAGATGGCTTCTAGAATTTTACGATGTCGAGCCTATACTGACGAATTATCCATTTTACTTGCACCATGCCAGATCCAATCATCAAAATCTCAGCTTCCCTCCTTCTGGGTGCCTTCACTCACTCCCTCCGCGTCCAACGGTCCACACGCTAGCAAACCCGTCAAACTAACACCCTTGTGTCCCGCTTCCACCCCTGGAAACAAACATACCTATTCGCTAAAGGGCCTGGTCACGGTTAATTTCACAGAGAATAAAGATGACCAATCTGGCGAAACGATAAGAATATGCCCAAGCTGTCAAAAAGGGTTAAGCAATGGCGTGAAGGCTATATGTACGTTTTACGGTCACGATACTATTCCTTATGCAAAGATCCCCATTGAACTAATCCAAATGACAAAGTGACAAAACCCTGTGGGCATGTAATATGTAAACCATGTGTCAACAAATTCATGACTCCGCATCTCCATCCCGATCCGCATTCTACTGACCTGAAGGATACGGAAACGCACGACAAGGTGCTTTGCTATGTATGCGAGACGGATGTTACGGAACGGAAAGCAAGCAAAGAGTCAAAAGATGGTAAAAAGGAGAAAGAGAATGACAAAATCCGTCCTGGCTTGGTTACGATTAATAGCGAAGGGACGGGTTTTGCTGGCGGAGGTAGCAATATAGCGAAGAAGGCTGGGACAGCTTTTCAGTGCTGATATCTAGAAATTTTCTCTCCTGTTTATGTATTACAGGTATTCCAGCCGCAGCACAGCTGCTGTCCCGGATTCGATTTTCATCACGTAACGAAATACATAATACTGCTTGACGTCAGAATTAATGAACTAGGAAGCAGATATGATTGGATCCCAATATACATCCATGGACTCCCAATACCGGAAAGAAAATGATCAAATCTAAATAAAATTGAAGGGCAAACAAAAGTACGCTATCTTCAATCCCCATTAAATCCTGCGCATACACCCATAACAGAACTAGAGACGTAAGTACGCATCATTAATGCAATTAAGACGAGCGCAATGCCTTGATATCATTGCTACTCTGCACAAACTGCCTGGCAATAATCTCACACTTGACCTCCTGACACAGCTTCTTCCTCCGTTCCGCAGGAAGCTTCGATGCAAATTCCAACCCACTAGCCCTCTCCACAGCCTCCAACGGGACCTCAAAGTCCGCAAGACTCTTCTCGTTCGGAATGTGAGCATTGGGCAGGACAAAAGCACCTAGGCTGACTTTGCCACCAGTAACGCCATCCTCTGCAAAGATAACCTTGTAAAAATGCGTAGGCACAGCAACATTGGGCGGATTCCCGATAACCTCATAGGTAACCCTCCACTTCCCATCCACCGGATCGCGCTTGGGCAGATACAGGGGACCCGTGACAATTCTCACAGACGGATAAACCTTCGTCAGCCGACGGCAAAAATCCTCGAAATGGGCCCAGTAGTCACGATTGAATCCCTCGCCAACCTGGGGGCACATATTTGCCAGCGAGAAAGTGGCGTCCATTGCGATCTGGCTCCATTTGGCGTCTGCGGCTGGCACCTGGTGGCCGCGATCGTAGCCGGAGCGGAAATAGTCGGATAACCGGGCGCGGAAGGCTTGGGGGATTGTTTGTTCTTCATAGAAGTTGCTCTTTTTGCGATCCGCGTTGTTTTGGGCGAGAGATTCGGGGGTTAAGTGTTCGGCGACCCAGGAGGGGTTGCGGGTTCGGCGGTCGAAGGCGCTGGCGAGGGGGAGAGTGATTACGGGGTCACAGACGGGGCCGGGGAAGCCGTATTGGAAAAGGCCGACTGGGTCGACAGGTGAAGCTGTATCGGGGGTTATGATCTTGGGGTGTGGTGGTATCAGGAGTGAGGTTGGTTGCGATGTAGTTTGGGGTGGGAGACGGGTAGAAGGAGGAGGGGTGCCGAGCTGCTGTTGGCGGGTTCTGGAGGAGTATATGAGAGCAGTGACACTGGCTCCGGTCGCTGCACCGGCAGCAGCTATGAGAGCGAAGGTAGCCTTGGACATGGCTGGGGGGGGGGATTTTTAAATTTTTTTTTTTTTTTTTAATTTTGTTTTTTCTTTTGTTTTATTTATTTATTTATTTATTTATTTATTTATTTATTTATTTATTTATTTATTATTTTTTTTTGATGTTTCTGGTTTTTCTGGTTTTTCTTCTTTGCTATGATCGAAGCACAGAAAAGGAATGACAACAGCAAAACAAGAGCAAAGACACAGCAGGAAAGCGATTGAGGTACCGTACCCTTCACCAGCCTTAGATGAAGCTGGATGAAGCCGGCGATGGGCTCTTTTGTGATGGTCAGTTAAGCTTATGGTTACTTGTCAAGCGCTGAGGCAGGAAGAGCCAATCAGAGAGCAGAGAAGGAGTGAAAGTTGCTCTGACCAATCACCGGGCGGCGTGCATCACCGCCCTTTGAAGCCACGTGACATGAGGATGACTAATCACAAGAGCCTCAGTTCGGCAACTACCAAACTAACTAACTAGTTAACTAGTTAACTAGTTAGTTACGGAGTAGTTAGTTAAGTAAACGGTTGGGGTCACCTGACATCCTTACAAATAATAGTGCAAACCACATGATTTAGGCTCATCGGCCTCGGACCTTGCCTAAAAGGGAAGGAGGCAGGGTTACGTTACTTCCTTCCTCCGAACAAGCACTTACTTTTGAGCCAAAAATCCCAAGGAATATTTTATTATCAGCTTATATTTAAATTACAAACGACTGCTCTCTGTCTTTCCTCTCTACCATATCTACATCTATATATATACCGTCCACTTCTGCCCATCAAGGCGTTTATATTATCCATCTTAGACTGTTCCTTTCGCAGCTGTTTTGTATCTTACAGCCAATGCACGGTTTTTGCGTACCAAGACCTGCCGCCAACTGGGGTCCCTGGGTGTGCTGCCGCAAAACAACGAACGACGCGGAGTGGGCTTAGGATCAACAAGCTCTCTGATCACACCACCCATCCTCCTTCCTCCATCAATATGGCTTTGGACAATGATACCCGGGGTTGGATTATGAGCTGTGTCAGTGGTGTTGGTAGGTGATTTGATGCATTCCGGATTGTTTGTTTACTCTCTCTCTCTCTCTCTCTCTCTCTCAGTCAAGCCCTGGTTGCTAATTCGGCCTCTTCCTGCTATCTTCTAGCTTGCGTTCTAGGAGCCAGTATTATTTGCGTGGATCTCATTGCTAGGAACTGCTGTGGCTTTAAGAACTTTAATATTGCAAACAGCAATGTGTTTCTGTCATGTTCCCTGAGTTTGAGCGCAGGTGTATTGGTGAGTACGGGGGTTAATGGATTATCGATCAGTAACCAAAAACTAACGAGCATGAAAGATCTTCACGTCTCTCTACAGCATGCTTCCAACGGCAAAGTCATATCTTATGCAAGCCGGACTCGCTAGCACGGCTGCTAGCTTCGTTCTCATCGGACTCTTTCTAGCTGGGGTAGTCATCATACAACTAGTTTCCTCCTTCATTCATCGCTATATCCCTTCGCATGTCGTTGACTGTATGCACACGCATCAGCACCACGTCAAGGGTCTCGAAGATGGAGTTGATAGTACCGGAGTTCATTATCACTCCCAACCTATTATTGCGGCAATCACGACGCCCACTCCCCCTGTCACCGAACATACCCCGTTGATAGGCCCGGGGACACTCTCTTCTACTCCATCCATGCCATCTCACAGCCACGAAACTCCGCTTGCGAAAGCGGCGGCGCTACCTCTCGCTTCCAGACTAACTCGTAGATTCACGTCGTTTGTCGGTGGGGCCAAACCCTCCTGTAACAAGGACGGACCCTGTTATGGCCTGTCGCACGCCTGTGGGAAGGAGTGCGCTAAGATTATAGATCAGAGGAGCATGAGGCATATGAGCTCCCGAGAGAGCGTTATGAGCGAGCAAGCCCTCGAAGCATGCAGTGGTGGTGCTTCATCAAATATACACCCACCCTCACACCCCACCTCCGAAACCCTCCACCACTCCAGGCCGGTCTCAAGAGACGAAAATACATCCCTCCTAGGTATCCACGGCCTTACCAGCTACCTCGAGGACCCAAACCAACAATCTATAGAGGCTGGAGTGACCCACCACCACCATGTGCCCCAAAACGCGTTCCTATCCATCGGCCTCCAAACATCCTTAGCCATCGCCCTCCACAAGCTGCCCGAAGGCTTCATCACCTACGCAACAAACCACGCAAACCCAACACTGGGTTTCTCTGTCTTCATGGCACTTTCCATTCACAACATCACAGAGGGGTTCGTCATGGCCCTCCCGCTCTACCTAGCCCTGAACTCAAGATTAAAAGCCATGATTTCGTCCAGCCTTCTAGGCGGCATCAGCCAGCCCGCCGGAGCTGGGATTGCAGCGTTGTGGATCTGGGGTGCTGCGAAGGCGACTAGTGGCGATGGCGGAACAGCTCCAGGCACTGATGAGGTTTCCTGGGCTGTTTATGGAGGCATGTTTGCTGCTACTGCGGGGGTGATGACTAGCGTATCGCTACAGCTCTTCTCTGAGGGGCTGGTGTTGTCGCATAATACGTCTCTTTGCATCGGATTTGCGGTGTTGGGGATGGGGATTTTGGGGTTCAGTTTTGCATTGACTGCATGAAAAGGATGCTCCAGGAGACTCTCTCTCTCTCTCTCTCTCTCCCTCTTTTCTTTATTTGAGTTTCCTTTTGACTCTAATTCGCGTACCATTGTGTCCTGTTCTGCTTTGGCGTTGGCATTAGCATTGTTGGATTCAATGGTTATGAGCTACGTACCATATAACGTGGAGTATTCATGAGCAGGTGTTATCAGTTTATCTTCAAGCAACCACCTTTTTTCACCCCTTCTTTTTTGTACGAATTCAACGTTAAAGACTCGAGACTACTGTATCCGACATGCTTCATCAAACGAATATTTGAACCTGATAGTTAAGATTGCTAGGTGTACATGTTATAATTTCCACCGAAGGTCTGGTTAATCGTGGATACAAGTAAAAGAAGGCAGAGCGCCACATCCTCTGATAAATTGCCAGTGACGGTGAGACAACCATGTTCAACATATTAATGAAGACCTCAATCATCCTCGTTGCACTCATGAATAAGCAATATTCTCCCATCCATCCACCCAGCTCCTACTTCTCCTTCTCCCTTTCCCTCTTCCTCGCAAGATACCTCTCCCGCGCACTCTGCACATCCCTCTCCGTCTTCGAACTCCTAGTCTTCTCCGCCAGTTCCTTCGCCTTCTTTTCCTCCTCCTCTGCTTCCTTCCGCATCCTCTCCTCCAACTGCGCAGCCAACATCCCCGTCTGTCTCGCTCGCTGCGCCGCACGCCCAGACCCACCAATCTCCAAACCACCCCTTCGTCGGTCCGCACCACCCCACCCAGATTTCTCAGACACCGTCGCCATCCTCGCCTTATTAGGCTTATGCACAACATTCAATCCAGCCGTAAGAAGCTCTCGCTTATCAACAATCTGCCCCTCATCGTTAAGAATAATATTGGCGCCCCGGGCGTTCAGTTCCGCTGCAATCTGCGAATCAGTCTTCTCGTCCTCATCTACTTCCTTCTCCATCTCCTTCTCCCCAGACGCTGCAGTTGCAGCCGCCTCCGCCGCCCACCTAACCATCTCCTCATGCCTCTTCTCATCCCGCTCAAGCATATTCTTATAAAACCCCACCATCCCCACCCCTTCCCTCCTCCTCTCTTGCTCTTCCCTCTCCCTCTCTGCCTCCTCAGCCTCGATCCGCCTCGCCTCCTCCTGCTGTGCCTTATACGCCGCCGTCACAAACTTCTCCTTACCAGCATACTCCTCGCCTTCAGCTTCCCGTTCGCGCTGGAGTTGTTTATCTCGTGCGCGCAGCTGGTCGCGCTTACGGATCTCTGCGCTGCGGAAGAGGGCGGTCATGTATTTGGGTGTGGAGACCGCTTGTGCAGATGAGGAAGAGGTTGTCGAAAGCTTCTTGACGTGGAGGGAGTCGTAGACTGCATCGTAGTCGTAGATTGTTGAGTCGAGGGATTCGGCGGTTTGGGCATGTTTTTTACTGCTGTGGAGGCTGGAGAGGTTTGTGTAGTTGAGTGTTTGGGGAGCGGGGGATTTTCTTTTGGAGTTGGCGGGTCTTTTGGATGAGGGTTCATCGCTGGGGAAATTGCTGTCATCGTTCAGGTCACCTATGGTGGTGATTTCGACGGAGCCATTGGTTTCTTTTGGTCCATCGCCGTCTTCGGAGTCTGAATCGAAGATTGTCTTTTTGCGCTTTTGCGGGTTGACCGTGTTGGCCTTGGGGAGGGAGACGGGTTGGGGTTTCTTACCGGGGAGGTTCAGGCCATGAGAGAGGGTTGGATGGGACATTATGAGAATAATCCGGTGGACATGCAATTAAGCAGATATTATAGTGTCAAAAACCATCAGTCAATGGGATGATGAAAATATTAATCCTCAGGCCTCTGATACAGACTTGTATATCGTATGAGAAAGCTAATCTCCATATTTATCACATGACTTGCCTCCCCGCCCGCCGCCGGGAACATATGTTAACAGTTTAAAGTATTCATTCATTCCCGGAAGCGCATAACTAGTTATTTATTTGCTGTTCGTGCTTGAAGAACACCTACAACGGTTAAATATTCCATGCGCCAAAACACCCAACACACACTCACATGTCACATCCCACATCCCCTTGCTGTAAAACTAAGCTAAAAGAAAAAACTAAGCGGGATGTCATATTACTTCACAATTCTCTCCCCAACCGATGTCCCGCTCTTCAGCCATTCCTTCGGTACCTCCAAGGCGGGCGGAGATGGCGTTGCCCGCTTCTACTTCCCAGACAATGCCCCGTACATGAACCAATTCATCGTTCACGCCAGTCTAGATATAGTCGAGGAACTACAATGGTCGAACGGCGCCATGTATGTTCTATTCCATCCATAGGACATCATAGCCCATCACAGTCCAATCGCTCATCTCAAATCACACATCTCCATCAACCTACACCTCTATTTTTGCTAAGACTGCCCTCTATATACACAAACTAACCCCTGCATCACAGGTACCTAAAACACATAGACACCTACCCCCCAACCTCAGCATACATCTCCGCCTTCCTCACCGGCTCAGGCGCCCGCTTCCTCCTCCTCCACCAACCTCCCCAGGCCTCCTCCGCAACGGCAGCGGGAAGCACATCCAGTCCCCTGTCAGCCTCCGCAACACCTACAACGTCATCCCGCGCCACCTCGTCATCGATAGCAAATAACCCCACATCGCCACAGACGGAAGAGGCTATCCGTCAGTTCATGAATGAGGTGTACGAGAATTGGGTGAAGGCGGTGATGAGTCCGTTTTATAGACGGGGGATGGAGATTACTAGTCCGGTTTTTAGGGGGAAGGTGGCTGCGGCGGGGAGGAAGTGGTTGTGAAATTAATTTTTTTTTTTTTTTTTTTCTTCCATTTCACTTTTCTTTTGGATTTCAATGGCTATGTGGTGCTTTAGGTATTGGGCTGGGGCTGGGCGTATTTTTGCAAGTAAGTGTTTTATTTTGCAAGCGTTTCCATCTGTTTGTTTGAGATGGTGTGACTTGATTCTAGGGAGTTTCCTTTTCTTCTGTCTGTCTGTTTAAAAAAAGGGGAACATGGATCATCGTGGTTGGTTTTGGATGTGCCTTTGGATGCGAGGTAGCAGCAGATTGTGTTTGAAGCATGGTATTTTTTATATGTCATAGATACCCGAGCTTTCGATTGCTAAGAAGGTCAGATAGAACAGTTACCTCATTGCCACAGTCAACATTGCCATACCCATGAAACAAAAATAATTTATAACGACTGAAAGAAGAGTTCTCTTGTACAGTATATAACAAAAAGGTTCAAAGACCCCAAACGAGAAGTGGAAGAAAGTAAGTACGGTCCCAAGAACAAAATGAGAGAAAATAATAGGGAAGACGGTAGAGACGTCCTCTGTATAACAAACACAAATATAGACTGAGAAATGAACACAGGAATACACCAAGGATCGGAAAGGAGGCCATCAACATACCAACAGAGATGATTTAGAGTCCCGAAAGATATTTAACAAATACTGTGTTATAGAGCAACAGGAAAAGGAAAAATCAAAAGGAGGGGACAGGCGCCCTGATAACGCCAGTTTCCAGATACACGCTAAAGCCGCACAGATTTTAAATCAAAATCCTCCAGTATATCCACCCACGAAACTATTTCCTTTTGATTTTGTTAAGTTGCAACAGCCGACATCTGCGGAGCAAGTTTTTTCACCGTGATGGCTTTGAAGTTCTCAACGGCCTGAACCATATCCTCCAACTTGGTGGTTGCTCCAAAAACGCCTCCTTCCATCTTTATGGAGTCGACAGCGCTCATGTGGAGTGACGGATCAGCCGCAGCTGTGCCATCATCAAGCATGATGCAATCGAAGCCTCTATCGTTGGCCTCTCGCATGGTGGTGAAAACGCGAACATCCGTGGTCACACCTGCGAGAACAAGGTTTTTAATCCCCTTATTGCGCAGCAGCAATTCAAAATCTGTGTAAGTGAAGGCTCCCTTGCCTGGTTTGTCGATGATGGGTTCACCAATGGTGGGGTACAGTTCTGGAATGATGTCGTGTCCTGGCTCTCCGCGAATAAGAAGTCGCCCTAGCGGTCCGTCTGAACCTATGCCCATGCCAGAAGGGTTATTTTTCGAGCGGAAGCTTTCCCGGTTGGAAACACTCGAAAGATCAGAGCGGTGGCCTGGATACAATTGTAAGCGGCCTTTTGTTAAATACAAAAGAAAAAAAAGAAAAGAAAAAAAAAGAAAAGAAAAGAAAAAGAAAAAGAAAAAGAAAAAGAAAAAGAAATAAAAACCCTCAGAGAAAAATTAATACCTTCTCGTGTATGATACACAGGGAACCCAGCTGAGCGGAAGGCATCAAGCAATCGCTGAAGCTTAGGAATAAGAAGCTGTGCTGGCGTAATATCGTACCCTTGGTACGCCATGTACCCTCCTGGCAAACAAACTGTTTGATATTGGAGTTAGAACACTATCCAATGCAAAACTTAAGAGAGGCTAATGAAACATACAATCACGCTGCATGTCAATAATCACGAGAGCAGTTGTAAATGGAGTAAATGTTGCATCATAAGGCCAATCATACGGAGTTGCCGTGACTTGACCCTTCTTAGCCTTTGCATGAGGATTCTGGCGAGGCTTTTCCACTATGGGACCATGGTTATGAGTCGGGTTTAAAACTGTCAGCGTCCAGATACCCGGATGTCCCGCAGCAACAAGCATAAATGGACAATCCATAAGCCGAGATGTCCGTCTCCGTTTCCGGGTTTCTTCAGTGAGTCCATTCCTAGGTCTATACTGGCCGCCACGATCACATCGCAGCCACACCTTTGCGACCCTGCCTGGTTTCTTCTCCGTGGGTGTACTGGATGACTTCACGACAATGTTATAGCCGTGCGCTTTACCGTGCGCCTGCACAGCGGCAAGCAAAGAAGCTCTGTCAGGATAAGTTCCCTCCTGAGGCGGGATAAGCTCCATTGACAGATCAGGAAGATCCTGAAGGTCACTGGGAGCATCAAGATTCAAGTCTGATGTGTCGGCCATGATCTCGTGATCTGGCGGTGCCAGCGGGACAATTGCTGTCCACGCGATGTTAGTATTTGCATTGCTACATTCACGGAGCAGGAGAGTAATAACAACGGGGGTTTATAAAGGGTAAAATCAAGTGCGTGGCAGCAATGATATAGACGACCAGCAAGCTTGAGGGTTAGAGTGCGTGGACATAATGCACAGGCTGGGATGAGCGTAAAGTTGAAAGAGAGGTGGGGGGGGGGGGGGTGTGTGTGTGGCGCAATTCAGAAGCTGCAGGGCTAAACTCCCATCGCAACTACGTAGCAATGCTAAGAAAACAGGAAACAACAAGCGTGGAATATTAAGTGGTGGACTTACTGGGAGACTACTGTTGATGCGATGTCTGTGGCGGCGTGGAGTTGGTGGATAACTGTGGAGGGTCTGATATGTGCACGACGCGAGTCCATGAACCGTGGGATTTGGGGGTTTAGAGGCGGTCATGTGATGTGGGTGAGGTAATCCCTTGACACGGGCTGCTTATGGTCTAGCGTGAAACCTTGATGATAGCGCAGTCTATTTCTATTTATGGAATAGCGTGCGTTGTCATGGAGCCCCTGAATGGTTATGTAATCATGAGATGCAAACAATCAACAACCACGGCCTTACTTCGCTCCAATCCCAACGACCAACGACGACAACGATGAAGACGACATAGGCGACACCACTGTATGGGTTCCAGCAGAATCCCTTGTTTCAAATAACGGGAGACCCTCACCCTAGCGGTGGACATTCCGGTCAGGCTCGGCTAGGAGTCAACTTGCGACCTTGTGATCGGATCCCGAGGGGCAAGGCGACGCTTCTTGCCTCTCTATTGATCTTACGCCTTCGTTATCGACATCTCCTGTCTACATCTCTGCGCAACGCCCCCTTCCGAGGGACCCACTAGGCAACAAGGATGCCCTTGCCAGATGAGCCTCCGTCCTCGCCTCCAAACTCTTCCACGTCCGCACAGGATGCTATTGCATATTATAAATCCCAGTACGAACAGCTGGAGGCTGAACTGGCAGATTTCCAGTCTTCCAGTCGAGAGCTTGAGGTTGAGCTAGAAAAGGACATTGAAGCCTCCGAGAAAAGGGAACGGAAGTTGAAAGAGAAACTAGAAAGTGCTGGATATGAAGCAGAAGAGTGGAAGGCAAGTAGATTGTCCCTTTGTATGAGCGCAACCATTTGGCAGTGTTGCTAACCATTTATACAGGCAAAATATAAACAAGCAAAGACCGAAGCGAACTCGGCGCAGAGTGCCCTTCAGAAAGAGATTACAACGTTACGGGATGGGAATCGAACCCTGCAGCTAAAGCTCAGGGATATTGAGGTTGCAAATGACGATTTTGAACGCCAAGCGCGCAACACAACCTCGTCTTTGGAGGATCTGGAATCGAAGTACAACGTCTCCATAGAACGAGGAGTGCTGCTCGAAGAAGAAATAAAAAACGGAGAGCAGGAACGAGAGTCCTTGCGCATAGAAAATCAACGTCTTCGGGATGAGTTGTCCGATCTCAAAATCGAAGTGCATATCATTCAGGAGAAACTTCGAAAATCTGAACTACTCCTAAAGCAACGGAACAACCTTGCATCCCTCACTCCAGGCCTTCCGGTTCCCCATACTCCTGATGTTTCCGAACATTCCCCTGCTACCACAACCTCTTCACCAACAATTGCCACTCCGCCAACGAAATCTGTTTCATCCATCGTATCCAACGCTCAAACACCGCCTTCACCTCCCTTCTCGGAGTCCTCATGCACTCTTCCCAAAGCTACACCCACGCCTAGTGTCCAACGACCACGAGTCTCTATTTCGGAATCGAGACCTCCATTCCAATCAACCAGGACCAGACATTCCCGGGGCCCTTCCATACCCACTAGCAATGGTACCTCGACGCCGTCTCTCACGCCTCGCGGCTCCATAGCACGCCCCAGCCTTACTCAAATCCCAGTGCTGCCACGGTCTGGTTCTTTGTATCAAATTCGAGGACTCATTGGCAAGATGCAAAAACTTGAGGAACGAGTACAATCTGCAAGATCAAGACTCCCTGCACCACTTGAGACCCCTCCTAGAGTGTCTCCCCGACCCAACTCAGCATTGGGCCAGAACTACATTCCGTCTTCAGTAACTGTCCGAAGAGCCTCCAGGAAACGAACAAGTGGAGGTGTAAGCGTTGCCAGCTCTCGTGACGGAGAATCGACACCCTCCATTGGTCCTCAGGGTAGGAGTTCATTCGGGTTTCAGGGAACTCCGTGCCGTTCTGTCCAGGGTGATAGTAGCAGGCCCAGCAGTAGAGCGAGTATATCCAGTCGCACTTCAACTAGCCAATTACCCGCTCCCACGATAAGCTCAATCCCTCAATCGCGCTCTGAAAGCCGCCAAAGCCTCACTAGCTCAAGGACACCACTTGGACACTACTCAAGCAATCTAACGACGGGAAGTCGACGACCCAGATCATCCCTGAGCAATTACAGCCATTCGATGAGTATGTCTCATATCGATGAGAATGAGGATATTACAACCCCCACCCCACGGCGCAGCACGTTTGACAAGGCCGATAATGCGGCTTCTGGAATTCCTACCCCGTCAAGCTTCAAGAAACGGGAGTCGGGAGTAATTGCCAACCCTCCTCCTCCCCCTTCTATGTTACCAGCTCCGCGTCGCATTAGCGCCGGGCTCGATCGACGAGATGGGGATATGGGGCCTCCCCAGAGAAAAAATAAACTAAGCGAAGTAGGCGAGACTTACTAGCCATTGCCCATTCTTGATTTCGCTGTTTCTTCAGTTTTTACGTATTTTTTTTTTTTTGCATGTAGCATGACATCATTATTCAATACATTTTTTGTGATATCCAACGCTTCGATTCACGGTCACGGTTCTATGGTATCTTAACGGCTAGCATTTTATCTCGGAGTGCCTTGGCGATTTTTTTTTCCTCCCTCCCCTTTTGAAGTTCTTGAGCAGGTTTTTTCTGCTCTTTACTGCTCATTTCTTTTTCAATTGGTTTGCGTCGGGTTTATATTATTGGCTCTTTGTCTCCCAGATGGCCGATACGATAATATAACATGGGGTAAAGCTAAGGACACACCCATTTTCCATCCAACCTGCAATCATGACTCTACCTTCATTTCCTTAGTGTCCTTTTAGTCACTTCCTCTCTTTCAAATACCCCGTCCTCCATCCTACATGAGAGACGACCCCCCAGACCATCGTCCTCGACCCTTAATCGTTTACTACTCAAACACACTTTGTCTTCTTAACTTACCCTAACCTCCGATTAATGATCCCCTCATTTGTTCATGACACGCTCCCTTCGATATGTTGCCGTCCTTCTTTTCTCACGTTGATACTCCTCTGATAAATCTGTGATGAACCTTACATAAATCTCATGTACCTAAACAAACCTTTAAACTCTGTTACTCCGTCTGTCGCTAGATGTAATTACGTATGCTCAGCTTTATGAAAATTAATATCTCCCGTCACGTCCAGTTTTAGGCCTGGGTTGGGCTCTCCTTAACCCTGTCCAACACCGTTTTAAGAAATCCAGCTCGAAGCCTGTGCTAAGTGTCGACTAGTTGTGACTTTCATCCAACGCCAAGCAACTACAGTGTTCTAATTTATCAAGAACATTCTCGAAATATTTATTTCCTCCCCGTTGTAATATTCTCTCCAGCTAATGCTATATCGAGGCATTTTTGGCATTTCCAAGTGACCCGCAGATAAACAAGCTACTTCGGTCACCGAACGCCCCCCGTGGTAAGAAGATGATTCACACAATACATCATATCCCAAGACACCAACCAAATTAACCTCTTGACCGTAGAGAAGGGACTCCTTACTGCACAAAATATCTATACCCTTTGGTCATAACCAGCCAGCAAACAATGAAAAGAGACGAGGGGCTAAGATGGTTCGTTATAACTATATAAATAACTAACACAAGCTTGTGGGTCTCCTACTTTGAACGCTAGTTTTTATGCTTAAATGGTTTTCTCCACTATCTTTATAGCAAAAATGAGGAAGCGTTATTTTGGTTAACTACCAACTAACCTACTTCCTAATTCACACACAGAGTGGAAGATTCCTGGCAAAGTAGAGGGCTGTTCAGGGAGGCCAGATGGAGATATATTGTGTGATTTCAAGCATGTGACGACAGAATGGCAAGCTTGTTGATTGCCAAGGTTGCTAACTATGAGAAGTGCTCAGTAACTATTATACAACAATAGGCCTAACTGCAAAGTACAAGGTACAGAATCAACTGGGAAAACCAGCTAAAGAAGAAGAGAAGTATTAAAAGAAGCACTTCATTCTTTCAATGTATGGGCGCGCTACTGAATACAGCCCTAGCACTTTCTTTTAAAACAAAAAGACGAATTCATTAGAAGGAGAAAAGGAAAGAAAATGAAAGCTACAAAGATGAACCCGGTTATACAAATTAGAAAAAGAATAATCTAAGCAAATAGTTTTAATTGTAAGTGCAGAGTACGTCTCTGCCAACTTCAATGATAAAGTCAAAATAGATTGTGAATTTTACTTCAAAGTAATATTTGTTTATATCAGCCTTTAGCTTAGATTCTTAAAGTTATATGAGTATCTGATGAATATGCTTTCAATATTATGTTTAAATCTTATCAGTGAAGATTAAAATACCATTCATATGTACTGAAGCAGTTTTATTAAAAGATCTTATAAAGTTTAATTAATATATCTTTTAAAATATACTTAAAATATTCATAAAATTAAAAAAGTCAAGTTAATTTAAATAATATATATTATATATAAAAAATAATCAAAATAGTAAAATTTATAAATTATTTAACTTATTAATTTATTTAAATATTTTATATATAAAAAAATAAATATTAATTTTTTTAATAATTTAATTAAGTATATAATAATTAATATAAAATTATATATCTTTTTTAAATTTTTTATAAAGAAAATTAATATAATATAGAAAATATATTAATTTATATAAATTTTTTATCAAATAAACTATTAAATATTAATTTTAAAAATAAAAAATTTATCATAAAATATATTATTTTTTATTAACTTAATTTTAAAATTTATATAAAAATAAATTCTTAACTTCTTCTTTATTATATATATATATATATATAAAATTTTAATATTAACTGAAAAGTTTTTTGATAACTTTTATAAATTAAAATTTAGTTTTTTTTAAAAGTATTTTAAATATTAATTATATAAATAATTAAAATACTTATAAATTTTTGTTATATTTTTGATAAATTTTAAAAAAAAATAAAAATTTATAAAAATTTATTTATAATTTTATTATTTATAAAAATATTAATTTAATTAATTATAATAATATAAATATAAAATTATATTTAAATAAAAATTTTAATATATACAAATTATAAATATTAAATTTAAAATATTATTTTATTTTTGAATAAATATTCTATTTGTTCAGTATTACTTTCATTAAATTTTTATTTTATTTTAATATTTTAGTTAGTTGAGATGCTGATTGATTTTGATTTTATTTTAATTAAAATTATAATTATATAAATTTGTTTTATATTATAAGTTTTCTAAATATTATATTATTCTAAAATAAAACTTTTTAATTATATAATTTAGATGATATTTGATAATTAAATTAACAAAATAGTTAAACTCTAATATAACTAGATAGATGTCATAGTCTCTGACTAAACATCTCTTAAATGAAGAATAATAATAATTATTATTAATTCATTGACACCAAGTATCCTTATAGAAAAAATCAAAAAGACTTAGAAAAAAGACACTATTTTAGAGATTAGAAAATAAATATGTGGACCTGGAATTAAGGCTCGAAAAGCAGCAGCAGGTCTACATGTTTGAATAACAAATTAATTAAATTTGCAGTTAAACATTGCGTAATTGGAGGGGTGGTTATAAATGTAGATGAAGTAAGTAGTCGGTTATAACTAACCAACCAACCAGGTGTTTACCTTAGTTAAGTCCAACTAAATTTGTTGGGGGATGCAAACGGGACAAACCAGTACAGAACAGCCAAGCGCAGCCAATCAAAGAAACCATTGGCTTCTTAGCGTCCTGGTTGTGATGGGGCCAACGTCATCTTCTTTCGCATGCCAGAGCTCAACAACTCCAACGGCTCCAAAAAACTCTGCGGATGTAATTTATACACGTACATGTTCCAGAGAGGAAAGTCGGGCGAGAGAGAGGTGGGAATTTATTGTTAATCTTATCATTGCTCCTCCCCCCTTCCCCCTCCACTGAATGGTCTGGAATGTGTGATTTTCTTCTGGTAAAAGCTACATCAAAGCCATATCAGGAATTTTCTTGTTTTGTTGGTCGTTATACATGAAGACGCACGCCAATGACTGATGATATTGGGAACTGCTTTTTTTAATTCATAGCCTGAACAAGAAGGTTCAAATCTTGGAATATGCCAAAGAACGGTAAAACAAAGGTGCCAACCTTGGAAATTCCGAAGCCAAACTTGGTTTGGGGATGAGGGCTTGACATGGGCCAAGGCGACCCGGTAATTCAACGTTGTTGGTCACAATGTTAAAGATGGGACGGATGCGGGACTTGTGACAGCTGGGGCGGATGGGAAATAGGATTATTTACAAAGACAAACTCTTCGAGGTTTGAAAGGTTGCAGCGTAGATGGGGATGTAGTGATAGATGTGCTATTCAGCATTCAGTGAACCCTCTTAACAGAGTACTTTGTATATATCGATCCGGTCTTTTTTGCTGATATGAAGACTGCTTCCTTTTCCTCTAAAAGGGTTGAAGTTGAAAGTTCTCGTGCTACGGGAAATCGCGTATTGGTAACTTTAAAAAGTACCCTCCTTAGGAGCTTATGCGTAGTGGTACCTGGGTTGTGCGGGCCCACTCGAGACGTGTCCGTACCATATTACGCAGCAGGCAGCGCCTGCCTGCAAACCCCGATGTTGGTTGTGCTCCGTAGATATTAAGCAGTTATTTTCGTCAGTTTAACTTAGTTACTAGTTAGTCAGTTAACTAGTAGTAGTAGAAGTAGTAGTAAGTTGTTGGTCAGCCAAATTTCTCTCCCTCGTCCTCTCCCTCTCCCTCGTCCTCTGAGAGCCCTGTTCTTCTTCCACTTCACTTCTTCCTCCTGTGAGAATTTGATTCAAGGTCTCCTCCTCCCTCTTCATCGGTTCCTCTTCCCCCCTTCTCGTCTCCATTCTTTGCGAGATTGCCCTCTTTGTCAAAACCACTCACTCCTCATCTCCTCCCCCACATTGTCTGTCTCGTTGTGTAATTGTGTCCTGCCAATGCGCATTGTTTAGGGATCAGGCGTTGAGTTGCTAGATCTCTTTGGTTTTCGTTATAGAAAAAATATCCAATTATCCAATTCCAGCCTCCTATCTACGTTCACGCGGAACCACTGCGCAAAAAAAAGTTCTCGACAAAGTACCGCTCAACGGCATATCGACAAAGAGACAAAACGTCAACCTCATCAACCTCTCCATTCCATTCGCTTATACGAGTAACACAAAGGGAGCTTTTTGCGCGCCTTCATTACCGCCAGTTGGAAATATAGTTCTATTCACACAACCGTCATTATGGGGGTTACAGACACACCTGCGACCGCCACGAATGGCTTTGGGAGCTCATTCGCAGCGAAACATAACTTACCGTCACACTTTATCGGAGGCAATCGCCTAGATCTTGCACCTCCGGGGAAAGTGAAGGACTTTGTTGCGAAGAATGATGGCCATTCAGTAATTACTTCGGTGCGCTGACTTCCCTTCTACGTTTTTTTTTTTTTTCTTTTTTTCCATTATGATCTATCTGTAGATAAGAAGTTTCATATTTCATACCAATTGCTTCTTTTTCTTCGGACCAATATATGTATATACTGACAGATTTCAATTACGTATAATTTTTAGGTTCTTATCGCAAATAATGGCATTGCTGCCGTCAAAGAAATTCGAGATGTCCGAAAATGGGCCTATAATACATTTGGCGATGAGCGGGCAATTCAGTTTACGGTCATGGCTACACCGGAGGATTTAAGAGCGAATGCAGACTATATTCGGATGGCAGACCAATATGTTGAGGTACGAGGCGCCCACATCATTTAGAAATGCTAAAGCTTCGAACGGAAACATTTCATAAGAGAAACGAATAGAGCCACATAGCTAATTATATGATTTAGGTCCCCGGAGGCACAAATAACAACAATTATGCTAATGTAGAACTGATTGTGGACATTGCGGAGCGTATGGGTGTTCATGCTGTTTGGGCAGGATGGTAAGGGCACATTCTTTGATATAATTGGATTTTTGGGCGGGATTTTTCTTTGTTAACATCCAACCAGGGGCCATGCTTCAGAAAACCCAAAGCTGCCTGAATCGCTTGCCGCATCTCCGAAAAAGATAATTTTTATTGGCCCTCCCGGTTCTGCAATGCGTTCTCTTGGAGATAAGATCTCTTCCACCATCGTTGCGCAACACGCTGGAGTTCCCTGCATTCCTTGGTCTGGAGAAGGTATAGATGATGTTACAATCGATGAAGATGGTATCGTGACCGTAGAGGACCATATTTATGACAAAGGATGCACACATTCTCCGCAAGAAGGGCTTGAAAAAGCTAGGATTATAGGTTTTCCCGTCATGGTCAAAGCATCGGAAGGAGGAGGTGGGAAGGGTATTCGGAAAGTTGATAGAGAAGAGGATTTCATCAACTTGTATAATGCTGCGGCAAGCGAAATTCCCGGATCCCCAATCTTCATCATGAAATTAGCGGGTAACGCGAGACATTTGGAAGTTCAGTTATTGGCCGATCAATATGGAAACAATATCTCTCTGTTTGGTCGTGATTGTTCAGTACAGAGACGGCACCAGAAAATTATCGAGGAGGCTCCTGTCACTATTGCAAAGCCGGAAACATTTAGAGCAATGGAGCGAGCCGCTGTGAGGCTTGGGAAGTTGGTTGGCTACGTTTCTGCAGGAACGGTTGAATACCTCTATTCCCATGCGGATGACAAGTTTTATTTCCTGGAGCTCAACCCCCGTCTGCAAGTCGAACATCCCACAACAGAAATGGTTTCTGGCGTGAATCTCCCAGCTGCTCAGCTCCAGATTGCCATGGGAATTCCGCTGCACCGCATTCGCGATATTCGTCTTCTTTACGGCGTGGATCCCAACACCAGCTCCGAAATCGACTTCCACTTTGAAAATGAGGAGAGTACCAAGACTCAACGCCGACCGAAACCAAAAGGCCACACAACTGCTTGTCGTATCACTTCCGAAGATCCAGGTGAAGGCTTCAAGCCATCCAGCGGAACAATGCACGAACTCAACTTTCGAAGTAGCTCTAATGTCTGGGGTTACTTCTCTGTTGGTACCGCTGGTGGAATTCACAGCTTCTCCGATTCTCAATTCGGCCATATCTTTGCCTACGGTGAGAATCGCTCTGCTTCACGAAAGCACATGGTCGTTGCACTGAAGGAGTTGAGCATTCGAGGCGATTTCCGGACAACCGTTGAGTATCTCATCAAACTACTTGAGACACCCGCTTTTGAGGACAATACCATCACGACTGGTTGGTTGGATCAGTTGATTTCCAATAAGTTGACGGCTGAACGGCCAGATCCAATGATCGCTGTGATCTGCGGAGCTGTTACTAGGGCTCATCTTTCTAGCGAGGCGTGTATCGCGGAATACCGGAAGGGCATTGAGAAGGGTCAAGTGCCTTCCAAAGATGTTTTGAAAACGGTTTTCCCCGTCGATTTTATTTACGAAGGATTCCGATATAAATTCACGGCCACGAGATCAAGCAACGATAACTATCATCTCTTCATTAATGGGTCCAAATGCTCCGTTGGGGTTCGTGCTCTTGCTGATGGTGGATTGCTTGTTCTTTTGGACGGACGAAGCCATAATGTTTATTGGAAGGAGGAAGCCGCTGCAACTCGTCTGAGTGTCGATGGCAAAACATGTCTGCTCGAGGAGGAGAATGACCCCACACAACTCCGCACACCGAGCCCTGGAAAGCTGGTCAAGTACACTGTGGAAAACGGGGAGCATGTTAAAGCCGGACAACCATTCGCTGAGGTCGAGGTCATGAAGATGTACATGCCACTCATCGCCAAAGAGGATGGGATTGTCCAACTGATAAAGCAACCTGGATCTACTCTCGAAGCTGGAGATATTCTGGGTATTCTCGCATTAGACAATCCATCCAGAGTGAAACACGCGCAGCCATTCCTTGGGCAGTTACCAGATTTAGGCCCCCCGCAAGTCGTCGGTAATAAGCCTCCCCAACGATTTGGCTTGCTGCACAATATCTTGTGGGATATTCTCCGTGGGTTTGACAACCAAGTCATCATGGGAGCCACTTTGAAAGAGTTGGTTGAAGTTTTGCGGAACCCCGAACTTCCCTATGGAGAGTGGAACGCTCAAGTCTCAGCCCTTCACTCACGGATGCCACAGAAGCTCGATTCCCTACTTGCACAAGTTGTTGACAGAGCCAAGACGCGAAAGGCGGAATTCCCTGCCAACCAGTTGATGAAGACACTTAGCCGCTTCATCGATGACAATGTTACACCTGCCGACGCTGATATTCTCCGCACAAGTCTCCAACCTCTCGTGGACGTCATTCGACGGTATAGTGAGGGATTGAAAGTCCATGAATATAAAGTTTTCATTGGCATTCTTCAACAGTACTGGGACGTTGAACACCTATTCGCAGGCCGAAATATGCGCGACGAAGATGTGATCCTTAAACTAAGAGAGGAGAACAAAGATGACATTTTTGGCGTCATACAAACGGTTTTGTCCCACAGCAAGGTCGGGGCGAAGAACAATTTGCTCTTAGCGATTTTGGATATGTATCGCCCCAACAAACCGAATGCCGGCAACGTGGGGAACTATTTGAAACCTATCCTAAAAAAGCTGGCAGAGCTGGAATCCCGCGCAACTTCTAAAGTCGCGCTGAAGGCCCGCGAAGTTCTTATCCAGTGCGCTCTCCCATCCCTGGAGGAGAGGGTCGCCCAGATGGAACATATCCTGCGATCTTCAGTTGTGGAATCGAAATACGGAGAGACCGGCTGGGATCATAGAGAGCCTGACATCAATGTCTTGAAAGAAGTGGTTGACTCGAAGTACACTGTCTTTGACGTTCTCCCTCTGTTCTTCGGGCATCAGGACCAGTGGGTATCCCTGGCAGCGCTTGAGGTGTATGTCCGCCGTGCCTATCGAGCATATAAATTGAAGGGTATCGAATATCACAACCAGCATGAGAGTCCGTTCTTTATTTCCTGGGATTTTACTCTCGGAAAGGCTGGTGGTCAATCTGATTTTGGAATGGTGGCCGGTTCATCTCACCCGTCCACTCCCACCACGCCCACGATGGAAAGCAATCCATTCAAGAAAATCAGCTCCATTAGTGACATGTCATACTTGGTTAACAAGGGGGTCAATGAGCCAATGAGGAAAGGGGTTATCATTCCCGTTAATTATCTCGATGATGCCGAGGAGATGCTTTCGAGGGCACTGGAGGTTTTTCCCCGTGCAGAGTCGCAGAAGAGCAGCGGAAGCTCCATTACCCTATCTTTAGCGGCTTTGCGCAAGCCAACACCTCGTGTTGAAAGCATCGATGAGCTTACAGGCGTTTGCAACGTTGCGATCCGTGATATCGAGGATCTTGATGATACGGAGATGGTGTCGCGCATTACCAAGCTTGTCTCTGAAGTCAAAGAAGAGCTTCTCGCTCGCCGGGTGAGAAGACTTACATTTATCTGTGGGCATAAGGATGGGACTTATCCTGGTTATTTTACGTTCAGAGGACCTACTTACAATGAAGATGAGAGCATTCGACACAGCGAACCTGCGCTTGCCTTCCAACTGGAATTGGGAAGACTTTCCAAATTTAGAATTAAGCCTGTCTTTACGGAAAATCGGAATATTCACGTTTACGAGGCAATTGGAAAGGGACCGGAGAGTGACAAGGCTGTTGATAAGCGATATTTCACGAGAGCTGTTGTTCGCCCGGGCCGATTGCGAGATGATATTCCCACGGTGGAGTATCTTATCTCTGAGGCTGACAACTTAATGAATGACATCCTGGACGCTCTGGAAATTATTGGCAATAACAACTCTGATTTGAATCATATCTTTATCAACTTTACGCCCGTTTTTCCCCTTCAGCCGGCTGATGTCGAAAGGGCCTTGGCAGGCTTCCTGGAACGCTTTGGTAGACGACTCTGGCGCCTCCGCGTCACTGGAGCTGAAATCCGTATCCTCTGCACGGAGCCGACGACTGGAATGGCCTATCCCCTCCGTGTAGTCATCAATAACACCTCAGGATACATTATCCAAGTGGAAATGTATGCTGAGCGAAAGTCCGAGAAAGGGGAATGGATATTCCAGAGCATCGGTGGCACGACAAAAATAGGATCCATGCATCTTCGTCCAGTTTCAACACCGTATCCCACGAAGGAATGGCTGCAACCCAAACGATATAAGGCCCATTTAATGGGTACTCAATACGTCTACGACTTCCCGGAGCTATTCAGACAGGCTTTTCAGAACTGCTGGACAAAGGCTAGTGAAGAGCATTCTTCCCTCGCTGACAAACGGCCTGCTGTGGGCGAGTGTATCGACTACAACGAACTCGTGCTTGACGATTCTGACAATTTAATCGAGGTCGCGCGAGAGCCTGGGACCAATACGCATGGGATGGTTGGCTGGATGATCACTGCAAGAACTCCCGAATACCCGCGTGGCAGGCGCTTCATCGTTATCGCCAACGATATCACATTCCAGATTGGATCTTTTGGACCCCAAGAAGATAAATTTTTTCATAAGTGCACTGAGCTTGCTAGGAAGCTTGGGATACCTCGTATCTACCTTTCTGCCAACTCCGGTGCTCGTATCGGAATGGCAGAGGAGCTGATGCATCACTTCTCTGTTGCGTGGAATGATCCGGAGCGACCAGAAGCTGGATTCAAGTATCTTTACCTTACCCCGGAAGTGAAGAAGAGACTAGACGAGAGGAAGACAAAGAACGTCATCACTGAACTTGTCACGGAAAACAGTGAGGAAAGACATATGATCACCACTGTTATCGGTGCAGAAGACGGCCTTGGTGTCGAGTGCCTGAGAGGCTCTGGTCTCATTGCTGGCGCCACCTCGAAGGCCTACGAAGACATCTTCACGATTACACTTGTGACCTGTCGTTCTGTTGGGATTGGCGCCTACCTCGTTCGTCTGGGCCAGCGGGCAATTCAAGTTGAAGGGCAGCCTATTATCCTCACTGGTGCCCCTGCTATCAACAAGCTTCTTGGAAGAGAAGTCTATACATCCAACTTGCAGTTGGGTGGAACACAAATTATGTACAAGAATGGTGTTTCACACATGACCGCAAATGATGACTTTGAAGGTATTCAGAAGATCGTGCAATGGATGTCATTTATACCAGACAAGAAGAATTCGCCTGTCCCAATTCGACCATATTCCGACACTTGGGATCGAGATATTGCATATTATCCCCCAGCCAGGCAAACTTACGATGTTAGGTGGCTCATTGCTGGTAAGCAGGATGAAGAGGGTTTCTTACCTGGTTTCTTCGACAAGGATTCCTTTCAGGAAACACTTGCTGGATGGGCGAGGACCGTGGTTGTGGGACGTGCTAGACTTGGTGGAATTCCCATTGGCGTCATCGCAGTGGAGACACGCTCTGTCGACACTGTCACACCTGCCGACCCTGCCAATCCAGATTCAATGGAGTTGATTTCCACGGAAGCTGGTGGAGTTTGGTATCCAAATTCTGCATTCAAGACCGCCCAGGCTCTCAAAGATTTTAACTTTGGCGAACAGCTTCCTGTGATGATTCTTGCTAACTGGAGAGGGTTCTCTGGTGGTCAACGAGACATGTACAACGAAGTACTAAAGTACGGTTCTTATATTGTCGACGCGCTTGTGAAATACCAGCAACCTGTTTTTGTTTATATCCCGCCATTTGGAGAACTGCGTGGTGGTTCCTGGGTAAGTTGAAAGTCCTTAAAACACTTTATTTGTGTTCTTTTTCTTTAAATATACTAATCCATTGCAATAGGTTGTGATCGATCCCACCATCAATCCAGAACAAATGGAAATGTACGCTGATGAGGAGTCCCGCGGCGGTGTCCTTGAGCCAGAAGGCATCGTCAATATCAAATACCGTCGCGATAAGCAGCTGGATACCATGGCCCGTTTGGACCCGGAATACGGCGAGCTTCGAAAAGCACTCAACGATAAATTCCTCCCCGCTGACCAACTTTCCAAGATCAAAGCCAAGATGACCGAAAGAGAAGAACAACTCCTGCCAGTCTACATGCAAATCGCCCTTCAATTTGCCGACCTCCACGACCGCGCCGGCCGCATGAAGGCCAAAGAAACCATCCGCCAAGCCCTCCAATGGAAAAATGCCCGGCGGTTCTTTTACTGGCGTCTCCGTCGCCGTCTCAGCGAGGAACTCATTCTCAAACGCATGGCTGCAGCCGCTCCTTCGACTACTTCACGCAATAGCGCTGTCCCGAACATTACTGCCACCAGCCCTTCTTCCCCCCTCAAACCCGCCACGCCGTCAAGACGTGATGCCAATCTAAATACTCTCCAATCGTGGACTGGAATGCTGGATCGGGAGTTCGACTTCAATGATCGCAAGGTTGCTCTGTGGTACGAGGAGAATAAAAAGAAGGTGCTGGAGAATGTTGAGCAGATGAAGGTTGATGGAGTTGCAGTTGAAGTTGCCCAGTTACTTATGGGGAACAAGGATGGTGGGTTGAGAGGTGTGCAGCAGGTACTTAGCATGCTGCCCGTGGAGGAAAGGGAGGCTGTATTGAAATATTTGGGGTCGCCTTGATGGGTAGAATTGAGCGAGTTGATATGTTGCTTGCAACTTCAGGCTTTCTCGTCATGTTTCGCAGACTAAGGGATTTCAACAACCACACGAATATTATTTGGTTTCATCTTTTGGGGTGTAGGAGTGTATGGTGGTTTTGCTATTGAATTGTTGGGGTTTTCCTTTTGCTCTTGTACTTTGTTATGGTTTTTTGTTTGAGTTATTTTGTTTTCTCCTTTTTCTTCATTCATCGACATAGTCCTGTAAACGTTCGATGGACCTTAGATTTCTTTTGCAATCGCCCTTTACTTTCCCCGTGTTGATCATGTAATTAATCATATTTTATTACAATACCTGCTTTTAGACATTTCCTTGATTGGTAGATAGACAAACATCTTCTAATCAATAATGTCTATTATTGTTCAACATGTCTAAGATCAGTGATAGCGCCCATGTTTCATACGCGTTTCATATATAACGCCTACGTCCGTTTTCTTAAGCGAGAACTGACAGACTTAAAAGCATTAATCACTGTATACCAGCAAGATCTGTTACAGATATTGGAAAGTGAATATTTGAATTCACACACATATTTGATATTAATAATTGGTATAATATGCTCAAGTATACAAAATACAATACAAGAACATAGAAGCAGAGACTACGTAAAACAATCCAAACTTTCAAGTGATGAATTTAGAGATGCTCAATAAACCAATCAAGCAATCTTGTAGAAGAAAGTTATAAAAAACTGGAAAATGTCAATGTAGATAATTAAATTAAATATACCTTCTCTTCTCTCATATAAATAGAAATATATATATGCAAATCCAGCAGATGGGTATCAAAGTAACGGAAATACAAGACATATGTTTAAAACCACTCAAAAAAACAGTGTTCAAACACTGCACTGCACTATCATGCTAGCTGTCTCTCCATCGTAATCGGTTGACGCATCAACGGAGAAACAGCACCATACGCGGAGGTTGGGACATCCCTTAACCCCTTCATCCCCCCTCGGCTTCGTGTCTGCTCATCTCTATCAATACCTAGTCTTCCTAGCTCGACCGGAAGCTGGTCCATTTCGTGGTGGGTCATCCTCAAGCTTTTCCTCATGTGAGATTGGGATGCAACTGCTGGTAAGCGGCTGTCACCAAACGAAACATCATCTGCCCGCGTGTTATTGGCATTGCAGGTCCATTCCAGTGCCTCCTCGCTTCCGGGAAGGGTGACGCTGGTGGCACCTAGAGTACGGGCAATGTCGTCTAGGAGAACCTCCATCGGGGCGATGTAAGCAGTTCGGCTCTTTTCTGACCATGCGAGGACGTGTCCACATACTTGACCGGTGGATTTATCGAAGACCCAGGCCCCAGAGTCGCCGGGAACTAAAGATAGGTGAGTGAGTGTTGGTGTGAATTTAGAAAGGGCGTGGGGGAGCATGCTGAGTTGTTAGGAATTGGGGATGGGAGAGCCGTACCTCCAAAATTCCCATCGACACTAAAGCTGCTAGAGAACGACTGGCGCCCATGCATCTTTACAAGACTCATTGCTTTGGAAATTCGTCCACTTTGCAAGCCGCTTGTCCTGCCACAACATTGCACATACAAGCCCGCCAGATCCTCTAACTTGGCGACCTTGTCTAGCTTCGCAAATAACGCTTTGAGGCCTTGTTGCGTTTGAGGGCCACGACGACCGAAGTTGAGGGAGCTATTTGATTCTGACGTATGAACGTTCGTAAGTATCGCATTATTGACCTCCATCCGATTCTCGCCAATTTTGATAAGGGCCCAATCCACTTCGTGTTTTATGCCATTGCGTGTCCATCTCCTGACTCCCGACGAGGCGTGGACGTATCCTAGAGAATGCGAGGCAAGGTGTTCGTCGTCACGGTCTTCATAGGATGGGAAAAAACCGTCTTCCACATCATCAATCGCCGGTTGAGTGACAATTATCCTAGGCTCTTCTCCAGGATCTACTCCAGCAGTATCTCCGATAGATGCGGCATCAGAATCATCGTCGTCGTCAGGGTCTTCATCCGCGTCATCTGTAGAATATCCATCTGAAAGCCAGTAGTCATCATATGACTCATCAATGCTTGGTGCAATGGATCCTTCATCTCCATCTTCTTCGCCGTCAGATATTTCAAAGGGATAAAGGGTTTCAGGTAGGTCTTCACCACGCCAAGAGTAAGAGAAGCCCTCGTCAAAAGGCTCGGTTCCCGGAGTCCAGTTGCCTGACGAGCGGGGAGGCAAGTCATCATCCTCGTCGTCATCGCAGGGAGCATCAAGCATGTGGTGAACAGTCATTCCGTAGGGCATGCCGTCAACAAGAATGGCCCCTCCATAGGAAACGGGAGGTAAATGTTCGTCAAGTCGAAATGCTCCAATTGACGCTCCACAGAGAGGCTTTTGCTGATAGTGTGGGTTCAAGTCAGCTTGGGTGGTATCAGCAGCAGGGCAGTTATTCCGTTTCGGTTTTCTGCGTCTTCTGCGAGGAACCTTTGACCTCGTAACATCTCCCCGAATCACAATGAGATCCCAGTTTTCTCGATCAAAGTCGAAGTACTTTTTAAGAGCCGCTCGAACCCTGCGAATGTTGGTACAGGTGACGCATATTGTTGTCTTCGCGGTTTCTGCAGTTTCCCCAGCTATCATCAATGTTGCACTGCAGGATTCGGACGAGTCCTTTAGGATTTTCTGAAGAAGTTTGCTAAGCTTTGGCATAAGTGTCGTGTTCCATTCCCGTAAATTTTCATCAGGTATTTCGACATTCGACCATTTTTTGAACGTTCGTTTGCGGAATTTCTTCTCGTTAACAGTACACTTCTCTTGTAATGCTTTCGATTCACCGTAGGTTGTCCCACCACCCTCCGGACCAATAGGTAGGGTTACATCCAGCTGAGTACCAGTATTATAAGAGTTTACCTCTTTCCTTGTCGAACTGGATGGCTCAATAATGAGAGGTGGAGGAAGACACTCATCTAAATCTGAAGCTGGCGGTGGATTGAAAACATCTAGGCAAGCACAGCGCCAAGTGACTTTGCCAATTGCGTAAACGAAATTTTTGGAAAACGTATTCCACTCATCAGATGCACTCGGATCATGCCATGGGTAGTGGTAGGTTTGTTGAATCCTTAGTCCTAAATCTGCCATCGGTTCCGTTGAAAGGTGGAAGTTGGGAGCATCGAGACAAAGCTGTACCATTTGTAGATATGAATTTCCACATTTTGGCGCGAGTCTTTTGACGTAGACATTTTCGATTCGTGATTTGAACATAGCGTTGTTGTACTTCATCTTCCAAAGTTTACTGAGTGGCGTCCACAACCCAATCTCAAGTAATACCAAGCCTAAACTATAGAGATCATATGCCCATGAAGAATTGTCAGTAATAACACGACGGTCGTCGGGATGGCGGTACATGCTGGCTGATAAGGGTTCTGGAACAGCATTTTTGTCTTCGCTATCGAACTGAGCGAGCGACGTGAGGTATGGATGGCTGAACTCGGAACTCGAATCTCTTAGAAACCCTTCATTAGAAACCCGAAAATCAGGGAATATTAAAATATTGTTGCTGTTTATATTCCCATGTACGATATTTTGGCTTCTGAGATGAAGAACCGCAAGAACCAGATGATATGCTAAACGAAACCTACTTTCAAGGTTCGGGATAGGGGAGTCCGGTCGGTTATCTCCAGAATGAAACAGGGATACAAGGGGTCGAGGTTTGGCATCCCTCAGGATATCCGAGGGTTGTCTTAGTAGTGGAAAGATTTCAAGCGGAACCTGGTAAACGAACGCATAACGGGAATAAGTCATATCGATAAAATAGCCAACAAACTTGAGCAATCCGAGATGAGATACACGTGAGTTTTCGACTAAGCGCTGGAGGGTCTCTGATAATTGAACGAGTCGTTCTTTGCGAGGGAATATAAGAGAATTCGGTTGTCCCATCATCATCGGCGAGAATTCCACGAGGACTGGCACAATTGGTCCTTTCACAAGCGTTGCCAGCGCAGGAGGCATCGCAGGGACATCTAAATGTCCAATGACTCGAGAATTCGCAGATTCTGCAACCGCTTCATATGGAGGAGGATTGGAAGCATGAGAAATTCCGACATACGACAGATGAAGGGCAGATTTATCAATATAGAAATGCTTAGTTGGAAGAAAAGAATCAGGAAAAGTCTTCGGGAAATCAACTGTAGACGCATCAGCCAATGTATCGGCATGGAAACCCACAAGAGGGTCGGTTCCAAGTTCTTCAGGCTGGGGTTGCGATACGACCCTTTTCGATGTTGGCAGCGGCTTTTTATCCATTGATTGACCAGGTTCATTCCAAAGCGAATAAAACGATTCCTTGGACGATTTTGATGACTTTGACAGCGCTGGCCGATATTGGCCTTTTAAACCAGATTGGGAATTCGCATTCGCACTGCTCATACTCATGCTCATATTCCTTCGCGACCGCGAGAGATCATATAGTGTCTCGATATGCTGCGTCAACTCCTCCAACAACTCCTTCGACCGCGCAATCTCCTCTGGAGTCCATGAGGTCTTGAACGGGCAAACCGTCCCGGGCCCATCAAGAGACTTGACACCATCCGGTTGCTGGAGCCTCTCCGCCTCATTCAAAAGCTCCTGGATAGATGACATGACACTCGCGACAACGTCAGAAAAGCCAGCCTCACTCAGAGCCTCATCGATGTCATTGGGTTGGGCGGCGCTCGCATCACTCCAATCCAAGCCCCATGCCAGGAGCCTATCCTTTTGGGTCCGGAAATTGCAATTCAATGCCACGAGCTCCGGATCATCGTTGGCCTTTGATGCGCTAGAAACATTCTCGCAGGATGATTTGGTATCTGTATATAGTTTGGTGAGCCGTCTTTGAAAGAAGGCACCGCCATGCCTGAGGACAGACATGGATGGCTACGATTGTGAAAGCTTTCTATCCAGAGAGGAATTGATATGAAGAAAATCCTAAATTTCCAGAGCAATGAATACCATGTATATGTTCAAGAGGAAAGAATACGTCTTCATAGAGATATCCGATGCATCGTAAAGACGATTGTTAATGGGATGATCTTCATGAGAGGTTTGATGCGATCAAGTAGGAAAAGCAATAAAAGTTGCTGCCTAGCAACGGGCCAATCATTGGAACCCCTGGCTTAACGCCAAGGCTGCTGCTCCCCGATCCAGCCTAGCTCTGTCACGTGAACAGATCCCTAAGAACTTTGTTGAAGGCGAGTTTCTTGAATTTATGATTGTCTTTATACTTTATTACTCCGGTACAACTGCTCAGAGTGACACCTCGAAGTGCAAGCAGGCCTATATACGAAACCTGATAATATACACAATGTGAAACAGGAAAACGTTATGAAGAAAAAGTGAATGTAAAAGAAGTTGCAGTGTCGAAGAATGACTAGGAACAAGGTTTAAGTTGAGAAAAAAAAAAAGAAAACAGTGAAGAAAAACCGTGAAAAAGTGAAAGAAAAAAAATGCATGGAGGGAAAGTCGTCTGCTCATGGAGTAATCATCCGCCGGGGTACGCCCACGTCTTTCGCCCGCTTTTCGCCAAAGTTATGGAGTCGTTCCCCAATCAGATAAACGTCATCTCGGATGCCTGCTCGCCAACGAGCGATTTGCTTGCGGCATAGGTGCGCGGCCCATAAAAGGAGAACACCCAGTAACGACGCAGGGAAGCAGTAGCGGTATACCTCGGAGTGTACATTGGCCGGTGAATCCTGAAATATGGTGGTGTTTAGAAGAAGGCCTATGGGTAAGGGTCCCACTATGACCACTAAAGCAATCAAGGTAGCGGGAAGAAGGAATGCTCTGGTGGCCAATTTAATATCGGGATCCGCCCAACCATTGCGTAGGATAGCGTCGAGAGCAATTGCAGGGCGAGAACCGCGATACCATAGTATAAGTCTGACCGCCATTCGCACGTACAAGACTCCAAGCGTCCAGTCTTGTACCAAGTGGATGACATGGGCCTGGTCGCCTCCGATATAGGTGTGAAGTGGAATGAGAATGTAAAGTTCGGTAACCAGGGCGAAGAGGGAAGGGAGGAAGAGAGCGTATGCACCTCCGATATATACGAGACTGACGAATCTTACAAGCATATTATATGTCTGCGGGAAAACTTGCCGAGGAGATGCAAGGTATGGTTGGAGGTGTTGTCTGAGGAAGGCGACCACCTGACGACAGTGAATCAATGCGTATAGGGTTCCGCCCATCACATATATACCAACGGAGAAAGCATATATGTCGTTCACACGGATGTGGCTGGGGAATAGCGAGGAGATCATCCTTCGGCCAACCACTAGAGGAACTATAGTGCACCCAACCCCAGTGACCGCCGCAAAGACCCAAATCATAAAAATAAACACTGCAATCCTGGTCTTGAACATCGGAGGTACATAGACATGAGCGAACATGTTGTTCGACCTTCCATGTAGACCGTCCTCGCGATCCTCCTTACCATCAATACGTTCATTGTTCTCATCAACTGGAAGGAACACATGTCCCCCTTTAGGAATTCGAACCTGATCGGACCCCGGCGCCCGCACAAATCTTCCATCTCGTAGAAAATATTCACCATGGCCCTGGTTTTCATCACTGCGTCGACGGCCAAAAACCCCTTCACGCCAATTTCGGTATCTAGGTCGACCCTCCTCATCCTTGCGCCGCTCACCAAAGAGGAAATGCGTTAGCCTCAAGCTGTGAGCACATTTATGGAACCACCAGCTGTACATTTTATGCAGTCCATCTGATGGGCGAATCGAGCGAATCGCCAACGGCATAACAAAGTTGTAAAAGAGTAGATCGACAGGAAATTCAAGGACAGGTTCGTTGGAGGACCAGTGGATGGGAAGGACTTCTCGGAACGTCAGGGATAAGCCCCAAACAACGCCGCCAAGACACACAATGACAAGGGCGCCGTACACAAGGGCGCTAAAGGCGATTTTTCTTAATTGGGTTGTGACGTTGCGCTCAAGAACATCGCGTACAGGGTGGAATGTGGGGTCGTCGGGATCCCGGATGAAATCTAATATGCACCGTTAGTCTTAAAGTGAATAACAAAAGCACTACCCAACACGGGTTTACTCACATAGGACGCCACTCCGCATAATTTTTCGGCACATGGAGACAAAAAGGGCGAAATGGAACATGTAGCAAGTCCCGATGAACCAATGCACAAATAGCGATGTGAACGGCGAATCCAACGTAAACGTAATCCGCGACGTTAATGTTGCACTCTGGAATAGGGGTAAAAGTGCGATGTCAAGCAGTATACCGCAATATAATGGGAACACGATCATTTCAATTCCAATGATCAGGATCACCTTCATCACCCCACCAGCTTGTTGCAAAACGTCAGCCACAGCCCCCTCTGCCCGTTGCTCCTGGCGTGGTCCGGTAAACAATGAAGAAAATCGAAGATACAACATCCCAAGAACTGAGGCAAAAACATATCCAACGAGAATCGCAATTATTCGGTCTTTTGTATCCCACAGCGCCAACTCGTGGTTCAACGACAGGGCAACCTTCTCCTCAACTCCACCGATTTTAAGGCTCGACCAATTTCCTTTCTCCAAAAAGAATAGTGCAGACTTTCCAACGCCAACGATGGTAGCAGTTGCTGCGGAAAGCAGCTTCATAGGTTCCACAGGTAGGATGGACCTAATTAGTTTTTGAGGCCCTCCTTTCTGGAGAAGAAGTAGAGGAATATCGTAGAGAACCGCTTTCCCAACACTAATAACAAAATTGAAAACAGTTGCGATTCGATCCTGGTGGATCCTCAAGGCCTGGTGAGACAGAACAGAAAACATCGGCAGGTCTGATTCATGGAAGGTGAAGAATGCGCCTAGAACACCCTTAAGGCGCTGACTGCTCCCGTCAATCAGAGACAGCGAGGCTGCGGTAACAGCATTGCTGACGGAATATTTTGCAAGTGAAGGGATAAAGCGTCCAAATAAAGCGAACATACTCCGGAGCAGAACATTCCCCCAGTAGACAACATATCCCAAGCTTCCGAGTAGTGTGTCCACGGTGATATCGGCGATCAGGGAGACGAGTGCAACCGGAACGCCAACAAACAGCCGTATCGGATTCGTGAAGAGAACAAGAGCAATCTTACCCCACAGGTAAGGTAGCCAGATTCCCACCGCGACAGTGAATGACACAAGTAATGCGCTGAAGACACCGTTTTGCAGCAGACCGACAATCGGTCCCTGCATGCCGATGAGCTCCAAAATGCCTTCAAGGTCATCTGCATCGTCCACAGCATCAACATCGTCGGGGTCGGCGGGAGGACGCGGGCCATCAGCAAATCCCGGCTCGTTCATAGGGCCATGAACGTGGTGGTGATGGCCATCTCCAAAGGGGCCAAAAGGGTTCTCCTGTCCATGTTCTTCACGGACGCGCTCGCCATCCCGATCGCCTGCCCGATCTTCTTGCTCTTCTACCCTTGGAGGTCTGGGGGTGACGCCCCCCCAAAACCAATTCAAGGCACGATCAATCAGACTCTGAGGAGCTTCGTTGATTTCCATCGGGGGTGTTTGCTGAGGCGATGCAGCTGAAGGTTCGGGTTGGTCACCGGGTAAAGCTTCTTGAGCGGGTATACCAACACCGGATGATGAAGACGGTTCGAGAAGATTTGTAGTTAGTGACGGGCCTCGATTGTCTGGCCTTGGCTCTTCCTGAAGCATCGACGAGCATTCAGAATTTTCTTTGCCCATGATCGAAGGTGGTAGGTCAAACGCACGCATGGATCTAGATGGGCCTGCGGATTCTGAACCGAAGAATGCTGGTGAGTTGAACGATTCCATTTTTGGCAAGGTGGGTGAAAATGATTCTGCAGACACACCAGAATTCGTAGTTCGATCTCCAAATCTCATAGTAAATCCTCCTCTGGGCTCATCTTGATTTTCATCTTGTTTGTCTCCAGAAAGTTGAGCAATCTCGGATGACGAAGGTTGCGGGTTACTAGGATCCACTGGGACATGGAGTAAAGCGGATGGATCTAAGAGAGCCTCTTCCCCATTTTCCTGTAACTTGTGCCGAGTTTGGTCGCTAGATCGGGATGATTCGCCCACACGCTCTAACCTTTGCATGGCCGCGATAACCCAACCCAGTTCTTCCTGACGCCCCTCTTGCTCAATTATCCTTAAAATTTCAGTCGGGTTTCGCATGCCACGAGCCCATAAATCTTTAAACACATCTAATCCAGGCCACGGGACATTGCTGCTGCTATCAAGTGGTGCCACTGTTTCCTCGACACCGCACTCGACTCCCGGCTCCCAAACCATACCTGCTATTTCATCGACGGGACCGATAGAACCGTCTTCAATCTGAGAAGGTTGCTGTGGACCAGGTGATCCGGAGCTCTCATCAGTAGCATCAGGCTGCCGCGGTTGGTCCAAAGGCGGAGTTGTCTCATTCGGCTGATGCTCATTAAACCCTGGAACATGGGCAGACGCATCTTCAGGGACATTTTGCTGATGCGGGGCCTCCCGAGCAGGTTGTCCTGGTTGTTCGGCATGTCGAATTACGCCACCATCCGCCATCAGCTGCGCTGCAGCTTCTCGATCTGCCTCTGCAATATTAATCGCAGGTTGTTGCTGCACGACCCACTCTCTAATTAAAAACACAAGAATAAAAGCAATAACCACCGACAAAGTAATTATTTGTCCCTCAAAGGTATCTATTAAAATATTGTTGAGTGTGGAATAAGGAGTCAGCCGGTTTAGAAAGGAAACATCTGATAGCCAGGATGGCTGGCGAAGCCGTCGCATCGATGAAGAAGTTGCGTTAGTCGAGTTTGAACCTGCAGTCTCGACCTCAGATGAAGTAACCAGTGTTGCCCAGGTGCCGAATAGGAGTTTTTTTAGAATACTGTATAACAGTGGCTCACCGGCTGAGAAGTTGAGCATGGAGGAAAACGGTGAGACGAACTGTGGGAGTGTTGTTGTCATATTATGTGCCACTCCGGAAGGGGTGAGATTGTTTGATGCAAAGGTTTGGGCCGGAGAAGTTCCTTGGGAGGCAAGTCGATCGAGGTCCTCGCTCGCCGGGGGTACTTGTGAGGCTTGATAGATTTCCGAGTGAGGCCAACGCCCGTCAGCTAACCAAAAGAGACCACGCCAGATAGCTCTCATGGACCACGGGAGCCATCCCAGCCATACGAAAGCAACCAGCACAAATCGTAACCACGTAACAATTGACCGAGCACCCTGGAGAGCTAGTTCCTTAAGAAAGACCGGGGCGGGTAAATCCTGAGGCATATTCGGGTCGTAAAGCTTTGTAAATCTAAACTGAGTCTTGCAGAGCTCGCAGTATTTCTTCTGCGAATGGGATAGCCATTGCATCAGGCAGTCTTGGTGAACGAACTTGATACTCCCACTACATTTGCAGGGATAAAAGAGCTGCTCCTCCTCGGTGCCCTCGCCGCGACATATTCGACAAGTGTCAGGTTCGTCCAAACTTTTTCTCTTTCCGGGGGCATTCGTGGCAAAGGCAGGGTCGTTCATAATATCAGGGAGAAGGGTAGACCTCCGTTCCCGAGTTGCGGCAAAACGATTCAGATCCATGGCCCTATACGTCGAGAATATTCAAATAATAAATGAACGCAGATGACCATGTTATGGTAGGTTCGTGGTTCTGCATGCCCACATCCCAAAGTGCCGCCGCCGTCCGTACGGAGTTGAGCCAGAAGATAATAAATTTCAAGGCCAAGAATATTAGGATCTAGCAAGAGTTTCCAGGTCAGTTAGTACATAAAAAGGATATAAAAATAAATCTCCAGGAGGGAGCAGTAAAAACACCTACAGAACTCCGTTATCCTAAAAAAGCAAAAGGATAGCTTGACGGTGGCGAGCGTGAGACTTGGTGGTTGTCTAGACGTTTGACGTAGGTCTCTCTGTATGTTGGATGCAACAAGAAATTCCAGCGAGCAAGATATACAGTGGATTACTCAGCTACTGGTCTCGGATAATTTATTATCCGTGGGATATTTACTGGAGTCCCCCGGGCCTTGGCATTCATGGCAACCCTTCAGTCGGACACGTGACGTGCCAAGCTCACTGCTTCCAAACTTATTGCAACTGGAGAAAATCAGGGAAATCTCTCTATATAATACTCCGTATATACAATGGTTTGTTTGCTGTGAGACTGCGTTGGCAAAAAGACCCAATCGCCCAGCTGTTCTGTTGGACAAAGGACGAGAACAATACCAGGGGGTCACCTGACATCCCTAACAATCGGAGGGGCAAAGCTAGCTAGTCTCTATAGGCCGTGCAAAGCAGACGGTGCCGTGCGGAATCTCGCAGCCAGCTATCCATAATATCCCAGAATCCGTCCAAAACACGCTCCGTACCAAAATCTTATTATTCACCCCCCTGCTTCAGCCGTCCAGTCCCAGTAAATTTGCAGAGACGTTTCAAGGACACTTGTGCCTAGGGGTTTTGTAAGACTAACTACCGCCATATCCACCGTGGGAACATAATCCGGCGAAATAACCCCCTCATCTAGCTGCGTACGCGAAAATGAAAACGGGTGTCGATATGCTTGCTGCGGGCCGTAATCGTGTGGTCACTGTAGTGAGGATATGTAAGAGCCCTTATTGTTCGCCTTAATGGGGGATAGGACCCTCCGATATAAAATTAAGATCTCTCATCATATTGAGCAACCACCTCACTTCACGTACGGCCTCACTACAAGCCACATGTTTGGCTTCATTTGAACTTAACGATACGCAAGGATGCTTTGCAGATCGCCATTGAGGTGGGGGGCACCCGCGAGCCTTGAATACGTATCCAGAACACAGATTTCCTCTCGCCATTAAACGGGCCTGCCGTCAGAATCCATGTATCCAAGCGGCCGGTAGGTGGCGTTCGGGAACTCGTGCTCACCGTTCTTCGCATAGAATAATCCTAGTTCGCTTGTTCCTTTCAAGTAACGTATGCCGTGCAGCAGGGCCTTCCAAGTTTGGGGGATAGGGACTGCGTTCTTCTTGGGCCAGTAGGGAGGCCGCAAGGGCGATATCCGGCCGCAATTTGACAGCGAACTGCAGCAAACAGCCCACGCCGTGCTGAAAATGATGCTTCGTAAACCCCCCTGCTTCTCAGGGGACAGGAGTATTGTCGATTCGAAGATTCTCCTCCATTGGCGTACTGACAGTCAGTGACAGCGTCTTCCAGGTAGAAATCCTCCACTAGTCGTTCGATTTAATGTCGGAGTTTCAACTTGATGCCTCGCTCTTCGCGACTAACTTCCATACCCGGATATTTTGACGGTTCTTTCAACCTTTGTCTTTGATCTCCAGCTTTGTTGCCAAAAACCTCAACTAGCTAATCAGCGTCCGTTGGATCCTCTGCCAATAAATGAAGATCAGCCTCCGAATTATCTTCGTCGACATTCACATCAGCCTCACATCTTTTTAGATTATCTTTAGTTACCCGTTTCGGGTTACTTAATCATCTACATAAATTGCAATATAGAGATGCGTGCGGGTCATATGCCGCCAAAGGGCAGGGTCAGAGGGGATTAAGGAGCAAAATCAAATTGTCCCGTAGGAGGGCCGTAAGATAGTCGTACCAAAACTTTACGGCCGGGTCCAAACCAGAGAGGGATCCTTCAGCTGATCTGAGTAGAGAGCAGTAAATTCTATCATCATATTTCATACGTTTTTGACTCGGGGGGGTGGGGGGGGGGGGGGGGGGGCGGCGCCGGGAGAGCTGACCTCTCTTATTCACGAAGAGTATTTATTGAACTAGATCTAGATTTTTCTTCTGCAGAAGATAACTTTTCTATTAGATAATTGAACATTTGGGTACATTTTGACTCCCGTGATTTGATTTTGCACAAGGTTAAGAGACGTCGCATGTCTTAGCAGCAGCTCTAATAGATGAGGTTTTTTTTTTTTTTTAATCCCCTTTCATTCCTCTTTTATAAGGCTACAATAGCCTGGTCTATTGATTTTGTGAGCATTTTAAATGGGTTGATGGGTGTGGATAGATTTACTACTTCAGGTGTAGGAGGAGTTCGACTTCTTCCCCAGTGTTTCTGGTTGGGTTCTTGGTTGTAACTTTGTCAGGGGCTCGCTCCTTTTACGTCAAACGGCGACTTGCTGGAAAATGTTTGGGACTGAACGAGTAACTATTGTTATTTAGCCTTGGAAATCCCCCCCCCCACTCTCTGGCTAATGAGTGCTCGTTCATTTCATCGATTCCGGTTACCTCTATCATTCCGGACATCGCCTATTAAATTCTTATGATTGAGTTTACCTCTGGCCCTTGTGAATGAACGCTGCTTGATCTTATTTACTCTAAACAAGACAGAGTTGACGATGATAACTTGCTCAACAACAAATTCTTACCCTGCCAAATAAGCCGTTACGCACCATTCCCGTATTCAAATCCCCCTACCGACTGACCTGCCACTCTTCCAGCTTGCCTGGCAAAAATATTTCCCTCAATACCGATAAGAATTTCCCGCTCCTCTCCCTTCCCTGGAAGTGAGTATATTTACCGTAGTAGAACTGCCTCGATCGCAATAGACACCCCACAGCAAGTGAAGAGGAGGGACAAGGCTACAGCACTGGGCACTAGTGGAGGAGAACACCTAGGTACTGTCTTCATGCCTCTCGGACGAGGCTGAAGCCGTTTTGCTGGCTAATGCTGCTAGGCTCGACTCTGCGTCAACACTTCTTGCTCGGCGTGATCTGTTGCTCTTGTCCTCAATGAATACAGAGAAAGGACAAGACCGGACAGATCGAGGACCATCCCAGAAGACAATGCTGTCCAAGGCGCTACAGAAAGCGAATGCTGCCGTTCTTCTTGACAATGCTACAAACTACGAGGGTGCCATAGATGCCTACAACGACGCGTGCCAGCTCCTACAACAAGTGATGCATCGAAGTGGTGGTAATGACGAGAAACAGAAATTGGAGGAGATTGTATGTGACGTGACCCCTTCAGGCCCCGTGGGAGCTTAAAGCTCTTTGATCCCTCACAAAATCCGCAGCGTCAAATTTCTGACATCGATACGTCCAGCGTAATACTTACTCTAGTCGGATAAATGAACTTCGACGCCTTGGCCTCTCCTCTCAACAGGTCGATGATGGAAAGGCTTTACCCGATCCTCCTCCAAACGAGGAGTCACCGTCGGATGGGATTTTCACGCTTTTTCCTGATGCCGGGGCTGAGCGTCAGGATACCCATGTTCTCACAACCACAACTGCAAAACTTATTACCAGTAATCCTCCTTATGCTAGCAACTCCAGAGAGCAGCGCAGCCTGGCGCCCTCCCAAATCCCTCCCAGACGACAATCCCTCCTCCCCTCAACCTTCGATGAAGATGTTAGATTAGCTAATCCCCAATTAAATCCCGCTCCTTTTCGTGAACATTCACAGTCCAAGTCGCTGAAGAAAGATTTTCGAATAAAACCCCAAAGTTCAACCGAGACACTGAAAAATTCTCGTTCGGATCCCTCCACATTGGGGGAAATGCCTTCCTCGCCGAGCGCATATCCTCAGCGGGTCGATTTCACCAATCGACCCTCAACTCAAGTATCGAACCCGCTTCCCCCTTTGGTAAATCAGCATTCCCGTGATGCGAGCAATGGATCAACCTCCTGGCTTGACACTATTGACGAGTCTGGAGCTTCGTCAAACTCCTCAATTCGGTCAAGATCGTCGTTACTCTATATTAGACCAAAACTTGCTCGGAATACCAGCGGAGGTACTGAAGCAGAATTTGATGCTGCCCTGGATGCTGCTGTGGAGGCTGCATATGATGAAGGTTTTGAACCAGCTAATGATGCAGATACCATGTATACGGATGATATCGTATCCAATGTGAGGCGGAACGTTGAGTTAGCAAAACAAAAGGTTCGGGAGGTACAGTTGGAATCTGAAGCCGTGTCAGCGAAGAATAGAGAAAAACGGAGAATATTGGAGGAACCTGGGTGGGCAAATGTTGATGCAATTCATCCAGGCTATGATGATGACGTTGAAGCTGAGGAGGAAGAACGTATCCTGGAAGAAATGATGGCCGACTTCGAATTTGACCTTCAGTCGAAGTCGGCCCTCCCACGCCAGTCCGACTCAAGTGGTTTTTCTGGCAGAACATGGGGGAGTTCCGTTGCTTCGAATTTAACGACAGCTGGTACTTCGCTCTCCACTCTCGCAGAGGGGGTCGAATTCCAGCCATTGGATGCGAGGATGAAATCAACATCCTCACCCCCACATCCACCTCCTGTCTCTGCATTACCGCAACCGCCAGTATTGGCACCGACATTCGCAGCATCTTTGCCGTCTGTGGCATTAGGACCGATTTCTGCTCAGACCACATTGACGGGATCGACAGGCGTGAGGGGAAGGCGACTGAATGGTCAGAATCCTGCGGAATTGTCCATTGAGACAATTTCCCACATATTACCTGATACGAATGGGCCACAGACGGCCCCGATGGTCTCACCGGTGCTGGAAAGCGTGCCTAAGACTTGTGTCCCCATTTCGCAAGATTCGGCCTCCGAAATCAAAATAGACACAGCAGGTAGCCCCACAAAAGATACATCCAGGGGCTCTGATCCTGTGGAAGCTCCCCTTACCGATTCCATTATACACTCCACTAAACTACAACCACGAGAGACACATGACAACAGTTTTCTGCCCTCCCCGTCACGTATGGTAGCAAAGGTTGCATCAGCCCCAGAGAATCTTAGAAAGAACATATCATCCTCGAGCCTCAAGGCAATGAAAGCTAGAGGCATGTCCGTTTCAACACCTGATATCCCTACTCAGGCACCGGGGGCATCATATAGTGCGACTTTTGCGAATTTGGATCAAAGAAAAGTGACTACTCCTTCTTTGCCTCCTGCACATACCCCTACCAACTCACTTGCTGCCAATAGCATTCATGCTGGAGGACTCAACCTTTTCGATAGCAATATTCACTCACCTACAACTCCAGGGTCTCCTAACCTATCTGTTCCATATGCTCCTTTACCCTTGGAGCCATGTCCGCAGTCCTTTCTTCTTCGCCCATTCTGGCTAATGCGGTGTCTCTATCAGACCATTGCTCATCCCCGTGGTGGATATCTTACAACAAAACTCTTTATACCAAGGGATGTGTGGCGAGTTCAGAATGTTAAGTTAAAGGGTGTGGAAGAGAAAATATCGAGCTGCGACCTTTTGACAGCCGCACTTTTGAAGCTCGCCAAAGCGGACACCTATGACGCCGATGCCGTACTTGAGGAAATGCAATCGTTGGAAACTATTTTAGATCAAGTTCAGAATATTTGGTCAAAAAAGCTAGGAAACGAGGTTGGAGTCCAGGGATCCATGTCTCTTTTCAAGTCAACCATAGGAGAAGATATGCCCACATTTCATGACAATGCTGCTTCAAAACCCTCCGGCGGCTCAAGCAAATCGTACTTGACATCCTGGCGGAAGCTGCGATCGAAGAGCTCTGGTACAGGTGGGCCTACGTCTGTTTCTGTTGTATCGAAGTACGGCAGTAAGGATACACTTACAATGAATTCGCTGCCGATGACCGACAGTCATGGCTTTCGTACTCCGAAAAGAAATGTCACACAGCTGCAGTGTACGGGTCCTAACGCGAGCTATATGGGTGCTCTGGCGAGATTGTTCGATGCTGCCCAAGTCCTTGGTAAGTAGTCCCTCCACTGTTCACCTGATAACCTCTCCATATCTATTTTCTTTTCCATTTTTTTATCCTCAGTGAGCAGAGCTGAAGCTAGCGGATCGAGTCAGATCAAATTGCCCGGCAAGTCGAAGACCCAGGTCTGAAACACTCATCCCAGACCCTTGTTGGGCTTGAACTTAGCACAAGGCATGCCTCTGAGTTTTTTGGGTTTTACGTTTGTCGATTCGCGCTCAACGATATTGCCTTGATGATTGATAAATTCGTTAAACGAGGGAGTGAATGGGTCCTGGTGTAACATATGGGGTATCATAAACAATCCCTGACTATATATACAGGAGGATTTGGATGCTTCGATTTGTTTACTAAGCATGTTGTTATTCCCCATCCCGCTACTGTTAAATGCTCCATTGACTTTCCTTTTTTTTCTTTTTACTCTTGTTTGATAGCTAGAAAATAGCTTGTTGGGACCGGCAACTTCTGGAGAGGAGTCTATAGTTTTCTTATCAATATCTATAGGGATATCCTCTAAGAACCCAGAGGCTTTGTACCACATGCTTGCTGGATTTTGACTTGTCCGTAGCTTCGGCCCCACAAGTGTTACTTAGTGAAGCTTATTTTCAGATAATGTAACTCACTATCAAGTGAATCATCAAAATCACCGAAGCCCAAGTAACTGGATTTTAATTCAAATTATTTATTTTCAACGATATCTGTCATGGCTCAATCTAGTCATGATGATATAAAGACAAAGCTTCAATTCATCTAACTAGGCAGCTGCGACGAGAATACTAAACTGAGGATTAGAATGTGGGAATGAACGAGCAGCTGAATAGAAGTAGGTGGTCGGGGATCAGAGCAGATCAATCTGAGCAACCAAATATGATTTGAGGTTAGAGTGGATCAACCTTAATCCATATTATCAGCGACTGCGCCGTTAACAGTTTGTCTTCTGCCTCAATTATCTTGTTTGAATTGTCATATACACAGGAAAGCTGATTGAGAATTGAGTTGCAGTCTGATTGACACAATAGTTGTCTGAGAAAAATTTCTTTATAGATAAAATTAATCAGTTTTTAATAATTTTTTCTGTTCAAAACTAGTATTGAAATCTTTTCTTACTTATTCAAATTGAAATTATTAACTTCTTTTGTATTTCAAGATGTGATTGTAAAGATTTTATCAGTTTATCTTAAAAAATTCATTTTTAGCTTATTAAATTATGTTAAAAATTTCTTTCTACTAGTAAAAAAATTTAAAATAAATAATTTATTTAGCTCTTCATATCAGTAAACAATAAATGCTATTTTAAAAACTAGAAATATGAAAAAATTATTTTCTTTCTCTGAAATAGAGAAATATCAGCATTAAAAACTTTCTAGATAAGAGATTAAAAAAAATTTTAAAAAGATTTGTTAAAAAATACTATATTTTTAATACTATATAGCTTGTAGTATCTATTTTAAAAAATCAAATAGATAAAATTTTAATTAAATGATAATTAATACAGAGATCTTTTTTAAAAGTTTTTTTCTGCCAAGATATTACATAATATTATGAAATCTTAATTTTATCAGAATCTTATTTACATATGAATAATCATACAATTTGATATAGATTTTTAAATTTCTTTTCAAATTCAATTCTTCTTTCAATATAGCTTGAAATACTGATATTACTACTTATGCTCTTGTGATTATACTTAAATCTATTATTGAGAGAAAAACCTCTATTGAGATCTCAGAGATAACTGGCCTATCTGTTCAATTAATTAACTTAATATATGCTTGTATCATAGAAAGAGGCTTTGAATCAAATTATTGACCTTTAACTATTCAAAATAATTGATTAAAAGCTACTCTTTGCTCTGGTCAATCTTCTAAACATACATCTGAGATTTAGCAACAAGTTATTACCAAGATGCAAACTGATCAATTTATAATAAAGGAGAAAAGAATTGTTGCTGATATTACAGATGAGTTAACTCATTCTAGAAGAATTCAACATTTCTGCTATTATAATATGAAAAATTCTTAGAACTGCTAGATTTCAAAAATTAAAGTTAACATGAAATTAACTAAGAAAATAAGATAGCAACAACTTCAATTCTGTCTTAAACATAAAGATTGAATGAACTCTTGAAGATTGGAAATTGTTTATTTGATCTAATAAAATATTTATCATTCTTCTTCATCAATGTGGCAGATATTAAATATAGTGAATTAAAAAGAAGGTCTTTATATGAAGCTACATTTGAAAGCAGTGAAAGAACTCTTTTAAGTTTATATTTTAAAAGTGTTTCTCTTATGATAAGAAAGGACTTTGTTATTGCTAGTTTCCTAAGACTGCTTTAGAAAAAACTAAATTTTTAAAGATTATTAACACCTTAAATAAGAATTAGAGCTAGTTATAATAGAGAAATGAGAAATAGAAAATGAGATGAGATGGCTTAATCTTCATCAACTACTCAGCATAAAATCTACATGGAAATGAAAACAGAAAACAAGCAAGCTTTCTTATGATAATGATGGTGATATAGATTGAAATTAATATCAAAATAAAATTCTCATTTTGAAGCTCCTTTTTTTGCTAAAGAGTGTGAAAAAAATACTTAAAAACAATTATTTATTCAAGAGAATAAAGCTCTTTCTCATGATCATTATATTCAATACTGAATTTACAATATATACAATGTCTGTTAAATGTTTTGATGTGGTAATTCCTCTGATCTTAACTCAATTGAACTCTGCTGACCATGGATGAAGTGAAAAACTATCTGTAAGAGACCATCAAAGAGTCAAGCAGAAGCCATTAAAATATGAGAGCAGTGCTAAAAGAATCTGTTTCAGAAGACAATACAGACATGAATTGAGTGAATTTCTATTCATATTTAAAAAATTATAGAGCTAGAAGGAGGCAATGAATATAAAGAGGGCTGTGAATAAAATGAGTGTTTATTTCTATACATTAAGTTTAGTGTAGTTCTTAGTGTATTTTTAGTGGCAGGAAGAAACTTTTGAAAGGAACCTCTGTATACTCAGAAGATTTCTCTCTTAAAGCAGTTCATAATATTTTCAAATTGAAAGTAAATATGATTAACTTAATAAAATATATTTTACTTCAATCGCAATTTAATCAATTCAGCCAGGAGGAAGTATCTACTGAAAATAATCAGAAATAGCTAATAATTTTGCTAAAAAACTGCTTTTATACAAGTGTATGCTATTTCTATTTTTGCTTAAAAAAACTTCATTCAAAGTTTCAAAATCGAAGAAGAAAAACAATTAATATCTAAAGAAAGACAAGTATTCAAATAAGAGAATCTAGCTAAATTAAAGAAACAATATCTCACTCTAATTAAAGCTTTTAAATAGAAGTATGTGTAAGTTTATCTTAAAAATAAATTAAAATCAATATCTTCTTTCAGTGATATTAAACAAAAAGATAATTTCTACTATCAAATGATGAATTCTCCCAGGTCTATAAGAGCGGAGAGAGTAGTAGATTGACTGATCTAAGGAAATCTATAATAGATCATCTAATATTTAAATTAAAGAAGGAAAAAAAGGCTTCAGGAACTGATTTATTAATTCAGATGAAGTTTTAAAATCAGATCATGAAATTGAACAATTTGATATATAATTAGATAATAAAAAAATACTTGAATAGTTAGTTAGTTATTCTTTATTGTCTAATGAATACAATTTTAAAAAAGCTTAATAAATAGAAACTTTAATCAAATAAGTATTAAAAGAGAACAATCAAGAGAAGCTTTATTGAAATTTTAACACTGAGTTATTTGAATCTATGTTAGATGATAAAATAGTTTTAATGACTGATATTATACTATCAAGTATCAAAGATAATAATACTTTTAAAAAGTATCAATTTATTATCATACTTTATTTAAGCTGTGATGATCTATTCTCATCTTAAATCTTTCAAATAAAATATTTATTTATTTTATAATTCAACAGTGGTAAAGATAATGAGAATTATTATTAAATTTTTTATACTTAAATAGAGTATTTTTTAAGTATGAAGAGTAAATATTATTAATACACTTTATATATATATACTCTTGCTTTATCAAATAATATAATATTATATATTATATTTATTATATATTTAATAGAATGAGGCTTTTTCAAATTTTAATTCTTATTTTCTTTTATTTAGACTAATATTTGTTTATATTTAAATTTTTAAATATTTATATATTAAAATAAAAGAAAAGCTGCTTAATAAAAACTTCTATATTTTATTATTAAGATTTAAATTTATCATTATTTTAGAGATAAAATTTACGTACATTTTATTCAACTTCTGCAATATTTAATAATCTCAATTTTATAACTTTTCGAGAAGAAGAATATTTTAATACTTCAAAAAGTATATGATTTGTTATTTTAAGAGTTTGAACTTTTTGAATAGATTTCTTTATTGTTTTTCCATATTTAAACTTCATCTTTTAAAATATAGAAAATGTATATAAGAGTAATTCTATAGTTTAGAATAACAGGTTTTTCTTAGTATTTAATAGTTGATTATATTATTTAAAGCTTTCTTCATCAAATGTAATCAATTCATCATATCGTCTTTTCAAAACTCAGTCAATTTTTGAAAATTTGATTCAAGAATACTCTCATTTGAAAGCCCTTACTGAAATTTATCAATATTTCAATTTTCATACTATTCAGACAAGATTTGGGGGGTTGATTATTGAAAACATACTTTTCTTTGAAAAGTAAATATTCAACAACAATTTTCATCATCAACTGAAAACACTTGATCTAAAGAGTGCGAAAATTGAATGACTAAGAGATTGACTAGGTCAAAACAATTTAGACAGTTTTCAAAGCATTCATTAAGTCATTGTTGAGAAAGGAAATATCTGAGCTTGTTGAAAACTCTGTCAATTTTGATTTTCCCACCACCTCCTCACACTGCCCTCACCAAAGTTTGCCTAGACACAGCAGAAAAGATACCTGTGGAAAGTGAAGAGCACGTGGCCTAAAGTCCCCTGCATCTAACCTATGGGCTTAAAGGTTAGAACTAGCTGGGTAAAGCTGAGAATAGGGGCAAGCTAGAACTAAGTACATACTTATAAGGCATCCCATAGAGTTGAGCTTTAACTAATTCTTTAACAAGCTTAACAGAGCTCAGTTAAGACTCAGTTAAAAATCAACTGAAGCTTTAACTAAATCTGATTGAGCTCTAGTGGAGAAGGTGTTTTAGTGAGATCTGCAGGTTTCTCTTAGAATGTTAGTTTTTTCCTGATTTCTCTTCAAAAAGTCAGGAAAATCCTGCTCAAATTCAATCTTTTCTTTGATAAAGAAAAATTTAGATATTGAACCTACATCCTACATCTATTTTGAAAAATTAAGCTATACACTAGCTGTGTGAGGAAAATTTCTTCAATATAGATAGAATTAATCAGTTTTTAACAATATCTCTATAAAAAAATACATTTTTTTTACTAGTTTTTCTATTAAACTAGTATTTTTTTTCTAACTTAATCAGAATTGAAATAATTAGTTTTCTGCCCCTTCTGTATTTCAAGAAGTGTTTGTAAAGATTTTATTAGTTGATCTTAAAAACTGATCTCAGTTTACTAGATTTTCTTGAAAAATCTAGTCTAGTTACTGAACTAGTAGTAAAATCAGAAAGATTTCTATCAAAGCTTGTTAAATCAAATATACAAGAACTATAGATAGAAGTTAAAAAATTGAGAAAACACTCTCTATATCTGAATTATATAGAAAGAGACTTAGAAAGAAACTCATCAAAAACTCTCTGAATGAGAGATTAAAAAAAGAAATAAAAAAGACAAATTGATAGATCAAGCTAAAAATAGCTTGATAATCTAGAGCTTGCAGCATCTATCTTGAAAAATCAAATATATGAAGAGGAAAATCAGAAGATTATTAATCTTCTCATTCTAATGTCAAAGCAAATAAATTCATGAGATTGTCAAGTTCAAAGTGAATATGATCAACTCAATCAGATATATTTCATTTCAGTCTTAAACTAGTCAATCTAGGTAAGAAACTCTTACTCATCTCACTCAAAATCAATCAAAAGTAGCATAGAGTGTGCAGTTAAAAAGCCTACTTTTGCATAAATAGCTGCTACTGCTATTACTACTTCTGCTCAGTCAGTCAGTGCCTCTGAAAGTCTTAGAGGGAAAAAAAAAGCTTTAAAATAAAAAAAGTTACATCAGTCAAAGAAACTCTGTAGTAATTAATTATCACATTATCTGAATTCTCAGCTAACATTCTGATTGAAAATGAGAAAGAATGAAGATCTCTATTAAAAAAAAAAAACTACAGACAGAGATCAAATTAGATAAAGATGAAAAATGAAAAAAATCAATCATTCACAACATTGTCAATGATATTTTTGATGATGAAGAAGGCATGACAGTACTGAAGAAAGAGATAGAAAATTATAATTCTACAATTCAACTGAAGAACAATTCTATTTAACTGAGCAAATCTGATATTAGACAAAAGAAAAAAGTAGAATCAGTATTAATTGTAACTGAGTCTTCAGAACAGACAAAAATCTCATCACTCTTTATAGCTGATCAGGTGCTAAAAACTTTTAAATATATTGACTCCAGATTCATAGTCAAAACTCATATTCAATGCAAAAGATGTCAAAAATGAGGTCACTTTATAGAAGCTTGCAAACACTATAGCATGTGAGATTTGTGTAGAAAATTATAACACAATAGATCACACTTGTATCACATATGATGTGAAGAGTAAATCATGTTCTCACATCACAGTTAAGTGTAAAAATTGCAAGGAAAATCACATATCAATAGCTTTCAACTTGCTCTTTCTATTCAAAGAATAAAAGAGGTGAAGTTTCAAGAGAGAATTGAAGGTATAAAACAGTCTCTAATAAGAATAAAGCAAATTCTCAGTCAAGAAGTAGAACTAAAAGAAGGAATTCTCAAGTAGAGAGATGATCAGAAAGCAAGTCTTTAGTAAAAACTAAACAAACTATCAATTCAACTACTCCTACAAGAATATCTAATCTTAGATCTCAGAAATTGATTTCTATGGAAGCTGTTGTAATCACTAATAATACTGAATTACAATGCTAAAAAGAGAATATTTTTTATTTATATAGTGATTTGAATGTTTATTACAACAAAAAAAGAACAAAAAAAGCAAAAATTTTCTTCTAAAATTACATTTTGATAGAATAATGTAGGAAGAAGTAATATTTCTATTCATTCTTGTCTAAATATAGCTTTTGTTCAGAAAATTGATTTCATTCTAATATAAGAAGAAAATCTAAATACTGAACATCAATTTCAAAATTTATATCCTAACTAATGTTTTTTACCAGAGAAAACTAAAGTTAAACCTAGAGTAATAAATATTTATAGTAAAAATTTTTTACAGGAAAATAATAGTAGCTAGACAGTGAATAGAGCTCTTCTTAACTTATCAGTAAATAAAAATCAATCATAAGTGAAGATTTCAATGCTTATCACTCATGATGAAATGATGACTATACTAAATCTATAAGAGTAATCAAATTGATAGATTGACTGATCTTGAAAGAATTTGATTTAATTAGTAAATTTGAAAATAAAATATACTATAAATAAAATCTATTAAAAAAGTCAATCATAGATCTTATCTTTTTATCTAAAGAACTATATATAAGAAAAGAATATAGAATTAATTTATTAATTTAGAAAAAGCATTAGAATCAGATCATGAAGTTATTCAATTCAATATACAATTAGATGATAATAATATAGTTGAGAATTTATTATTATCTAATCAATATAACTTTGAAAAAGCTCAATGAATAAATGAGAGTATTGAGGAAAAAAAATCAAAAAAAGCTTTCATGAGATATTAGTGCTGAATTATCAGAATTCATATTAGAGAATAAAACAGTGTTAATAAATAATATTATACTATCAAGTATCAAAGATAATATACTCAAAAAGCATCAATCAAATTACTCAAAATTCTGATAGTCTGAAACTTTAACTGATAAACACAAAGAACTAGCTAGAGCTATAGAGGTAGGTCTAAATTTCAGAAGTTTCTTTCTATCACTAAATACACTAAAAACATCATCAAACTTAATGTAGAAATATACACTTATTTTATTCACAACTCTCTTTATATTTATTGACTTCTTCTAGCTCTATAATTTTTTAAATATGAATAGAAATTCTCTCAATTCATGTCTGCATTATCTTCTGAGATAAATTCTTTTAGCACTGCTTTTATATTTTAATAGCTTCTGTCTGACTCTTTGATAGTCTCTTACAGATAGTTCTTCACTTCATTCATGGTCAGCAGAGTTCAATTAGATTAAGATTAGAGAAATTACCATATCAAAGCATTCAACAGACATTGTATATATCATAAATTCAGCATTGAATATAATGATCATAAAAAGAAGCTTTATTCTCTTGAACAATTGTGTCTAAATGTTCTCTTTCACACTCATTAGCAAAGAGAAAGAGCTTCAGAATGAGGATTTTGATTTGATATCAATATCAATCAATATTATCATCACTGTCATGGAAAAGCTTGCCAGTGTTCTGTTTTCATTTTCATGTAGACGATTTGCCAGATAGTTGATGAATATTAAGTTATCTATCTCATTCTCTATTTCTCATTTTCTCATTTAAGATATTAATAATTCTTAGAGATTCAGTCTTTTTTAAAGCAGTCTTAGAAAGCTAGCAATAACTAAGTCCTTTCTTATCATAAGAGAAATATTCTCAAAATATTAACTCAGAAAAGCTCTTCCACTGTTTCTGAATACAGCTTTGTACAAAGACCTTCTCTTTGATTCATTATATTCAATATTCACTACATTGATAAAGAAGAATAATAGAGGTTTTATTAGATCAAATAATCAATTTTTAATCTTCATGAGTTCAATCTCTATATTCAGGACAGAATTGAAGCTATTGCTGTCTCATTTTCTTAGTTAATTCAGATTTTCATGTTGACTTTGTCTTTTAAAATCCTGCAGTTCTTAGAATTCTCTATATTGTAATAACAAATGTTGAATTTTTTTAGAATGAGTTCACTTACAATAGCAGCATAGTTTTTTTCTCACTCATATTAATCAGTTTGTATCTTGACAATAATCTATTGCTGAACCTTAGATGTGTGTTTAGAAGATCAGTCAGAGCAGAGAGTATCTTTTAATCAGTTATCTTAAATAATTAGAGATCAATAATTTGATTCAAAGTGTTTTTCTATTGCATGAGCATATATTAAGTTGATTAAATAAACAGATAGATCAGTTATCTCTGATGTCAATATAAGTCTTTCCCTCAATAGATTTGAGTGTAATCACAAGAGTACAAGTAGTAATATCAGTATTTCAAGTCATATTAAAAGAAGAATTGAATTTGAGAAGAATTTTAAAAATCATTATATCAAAGTATGTATGAAAATTCTGTAGAATTAAGGTTTCATGATATTATAATGATATCTTAGCAGGAAGAAACTTTTGAAAGAGACCTCTGTACAGAGGTGTGAAACATAAGTAATGACTTACAGTAGTAGCATTGCTTAATATATTGCAAATATCAATTTACCCTGTCTAATTTGTATGAAATAGAAAGTAGCATTGATATTCAAATAAACAAATACTTTGAAATCTCTACTCTACAAATATATGAATTTATGAATTATTCTGTAAGCTCTGTCTCATTCTCTCAAGTATCATTCTCAAGCAGTGAATCTAAGTCTGTACACAGCACTTTTAAATCTACAGCAGCTTCAAAGTAAGCAGCTGCAGCATCTGCTAGAGTTTCATCTTCTAGATTCTACTGCTTTGAAATATGCTCTGCAAGCTGTTGATCTTTTCAATTGTGAGCTTGAAATTGCCTTTCTTATATTCATTGCCATTTTTCAAGTGTATAATCTCCTGAATATGATGCACAATCTATTTAATCTATATCTGAATCTTTGTCTATGGAAGCTCTTTCCAGGTCTTCAATCAATCATCATTTGCAGTCTTTTGTTTGTAAGGAGCTTCTCTAACTGCTAGAATGAGAGCTTGAACTTCACAGTTTAATAGAATAATATGATATAATTGTGTTTGTAGAGATTAAAGCAGATGTTGAAAAGACTTTAAATATAGAGTTTTACAAGTTTTCACTCAAATGAGATAGATTGTTAAGGTGGGAATCAAAAATAGAAGAACAGAGTTGAAGGATGTGTTTATTTGTTTTGTTTTATTTTATTCTGTTTTGTTACTTGTTTTATTTGACTTGAAAAAGAGACTGGATTAAAATTGAAACTATAAATGTGTCTTTTGTTAGAAAATTGTTAAATGCTATTATATTATTCTAGGATGAAACTCTATAAGTGCATTGTTTGGTTGCTATTTATTAGTTAGATTAGTAAAATAGTTAAATCCTAGTTTTAACTAGGTAGATGTCATAGTTACTGACTGAATACACCTTAAATGAAGAATAATAATAATAATAATAATCAATTCATCACTGACTGAATAATGAATATTATCATCATACAATAGATTTTAAAAGTAATCTAGTATTTTAATAAACTCAACTTATCTTTAATACTGATATTCAAAATATCTATATCTCAAGAATCTCATACAGTTGATCATTGCTTCATAGAAAATCATCATATCAAGAATAAAAACCGTAAAAAGCATGTAAGATTCCTACTCTACACAAATAAATCACTTGCTGATATCAAATCGTGCCTAGAAACACATGAAAATGATAATAAATTGACAGATATTGAAGAGGAAACACTTTTCTAAACAGTTATTGAATGAAGATTAAGCCAGACTCTTCAATTCAATTGAAGTTTCTGTGTGGAATAATACAGACTCTACTTTAATATACTTCTGATTCTATTATTATTTTTGAAGTTCACTGAGCTCCTAGACTCATTAAATACCGTTCTCAATTATATTAATAATAGAGAAATCAAAAGAATTCAAAAATTGTAAACAATAATTAAAGGTTATATATAAGTAAGATATTTAAAGTGTATGATTTATGAAGATCATTACATTTGAAACTTTGATAAAACTGACTTTCTAATGATATATAGTACAATCGCTAAAATTATCACTGCAGCTGAGTGGAATGAGAGATCAATCATATACAGTTATTTAGAGAAATCATAAATAAGTCAATTATTGAATGTATAATCAAGAGAGAGACCTCCCATATTTTATTTTATCAGTGATAATTTGAAATGAAAAAAGAGACATCAAATGTTTTGATATTAAGACTCAATTTTTTTTACTTAAAAGAGAGTTTAAGTCATTTTCTAAACACTATTATTCATGTAAAGTGACAACTTATTTTTTAATAATTATAATTTATTTGTACTCATGACTGTAGAAATTTTTGCAATGATAATGAATATAATTAATTATTTCTCATATATTTGCTTATATCTCTTATTTTCTATATCATTGAATGGCAATGTTCCTATATTATAAATGAACATATAAAAAGCTAATTAAAGTAACAATGATTGTAGGTAATAATTATATTCATCTGCATGTGTGGAGAATTTTACTAAAAAGAATAATAATAAATATTTATATAAAACTTTTCATGAGCAAAGCTTAAATAATTAGACAAAGAGATCTATCAAAAATCATCTTTCAACTGTGTATATTAATTAACATGATTATAATTATTTTTACTTCATATTGAGGACTCAACACATTTTAAACATCTTACTCAAAATCACTTGTAGAGTAATTTTGATCAGAAGAGACAACTATATAGTAGCTTAGTATCTTATATTCAACTTCATGCAAAAGCTTCACAAATGACAATGAATGTAAATCCTGTTCATCCTCAAGAAATCAAATTCTATAACTTTAAAATAAGTGAAAGATGAAGAATAATATATGAAAATCTTTCTCTATTTAGAGAAGAAAAGTATTTTGCATTTTTCAAATTTCTAGATGATCTATATTAAATTATTATAGAAAGTTAAAGAAATTCCCTGTCTATTTTCTCCAATAGTTCATTTAGAAACTAGACTAGAGTATTCAAGAAAATCTAGTAAATTAAAGTCAATTTTTAAAATAAATTGATAAAATCTTTACAGACTCTCTCTTCTTTGAGATACAATGAAGATGAATAACTAGTATAAAAAACACTTTTTTTGAAGAGAAATGATTAAAAATGATTAATTTAATTTCTTCTGGTGTCTGATTGTGAGACTCAATTCATTATTTTATATGAATTTGTATCTGTTAACTTCTTAAGGTAAAACATTATTTATATACTGTTTATCATTTCAAGACTAACAAACAAAGCTTTTACATGAATAATTCATAAAGTCAAGAATTTTTTTCAGAATTTCTGCAACGACTGAAATGATTTACTTTCACAGAGATTGTCATCAATAACTACTAATTCACTACAACAGAAATGAGCTCATTCTTTCTGCTCTATGAATTCAATCCGAAAACTCTAAATTTCATCAATGAAATAAATATCTAAGAAATGTGACAGTGCCTATAGTTCAATAAAACCAGCAGAGAACATTGTAAGCAAGCTCAAAAAAATCTGTGAATAAGCTAAAGCTTTCATGACAAATAAATGCTCAGCAAAATTATAAAAATCAAGCAAATATATGTACTAGAAGTTCAGCTATATGAGAAAAAGTTAAAAACAATGCTTAACTAGATCTTAAAGAATTACTAGTAATATTTTAAGAAATTAAAAAGCAGTGACAGCAAAATTGATATTGAAACTTAAAGTCAGCTCAGAAAATTATCTTCTGACTTTTTAATTATGAGAAAGATTTAAAGAATTGTATTCTAATAAAGAAATAAAAATTTGAGAAAATAGAAGAGAGAAATAATTAATAAACAAGATATGATATAGTCAAAGTGAAAGTCTTCTTCAATAAAGTGTAAAAAGAAAACCTTTTCTTTTATAATACAATTGAAGTTTGAATATATATATACTTTAAATTCTACACAAAAAGAATTAAACTCGGTTGAAACTTCATTTCATATTTTAATGATTTAATGCTGATTAAGTAATTATATTAGAAAAAAACTAAAAGAAAAGTACTCTAATTATAAGTTAGTTGAATAAGCTCCTTTTCTGTAATACTAAACTAGAAGTAAAGTTTCTTTTTAATTTTCTAAAGTAATGAAAACACATTAATCAGAGTGAGTTTGAATCTTAGTGAAACTTCATTTAAATATGCTGATAAGAAATATCAAAAATTTAAATATCATTTCATTCTTTACATAATTCTGTCATTTATGACTTTATATTAATTTTTATTAATTTGTAACAGTAATTTCTTCCATTTTTTGGGAAATTATTTATAACGAACTCCTTTTATTTTTATTTAATTTCTTATTTAGTTATTATTTCACCAAATTGAGTCTATATAAGCTACTTTATTGCTCTAAGTCTGTTTAAATACTCAGTAGTATTATTCTGAAATGAAATCTCAAAATTTGCATATTTTAAGTTGCTCTCTTTTAATTATTTGATAACAAAATAGATAAGTTCTAGTTTATCTAGATAGATGCCATGGTTAATAACTAAATACATCTTAAAAGAAGAATAATAATAGTAATAATAATTATAATTATATTGATACATTATTATTAATTCGGTTAAGTTCAAAAAAATAAGATATATTTATTTATTTACTTTAATATTAAATTATAGATGATATTAGTACTATATTAGCAGAAACTACAAAAAACTTTCTTTAAACTAAAAGTATTATTTTATGAATACTGATCCAAGTCTGAGACAATTCTATATACATATATGTAAATTTAGCAAACACAGAATTATATTACAATCTCAGAAGATATAAATTGACAGAAGATAAAGAGATTTCTTGAAAAATTCTATCTGTTATAAAATAATTGATGATGTCAAAATTTGACAATAACTAATCTTAAATATTTTTCACTAAGAAGATCTATCAAGAACTACATATAATAAAAACAAGAAAAAAGTGCTATAAATACAGGAAAAGATTGATAAATATAGAGATAATTTTTAAACAATATAATTTTAAAAATAAAAATTGACTATGGTAAAACTGATTGTTTGAAAGGTGAATCTTAGATTAAAAAACTCTTATATAATCTCTCCCTGCATAAAGAAAAGAAAATATTTGAATACTGAGATATTTATACTGCAATGTAGATAAATTAGAGTAATTATTTATATATTGTATGAATCTATCTATATTATAATAATCTCAAAAGTCACTACTATGATTAATGCTGATGAAAGATTATTATAAAATTCAAAACAGAAGGAATGAATCTATATCTGAGACAAAAAGAAATATAGTCATGTGATCAGAGTATGGATAGATTGAATGGCAAAGTGCTATGATTGATGTTTTGATAGCAAAGATAACATGCTATCAGTGCTATCACAAGTTTTCATCATGTATATTAAAGACAATCATTATACTTAGAATCAAGAAAGCTTTATTAATCTTCTTGATCACAATTAATTTCATATTTATTTTTTACATATACACTTCATGTTTCAACTATTCATTGTATTTACTTACAATTACAATCTTGATTTTCTCAGAATACTCTCTATAAATTCTTTCCTGTATATTTCTACAGTATATTGAATTTATAGAATTTTAAGTTAGAGTTATTCTTACTTAAAACTTTTCAAGCAAATCTTGATGATGACAGCTATCTCTTTCTCTAGTGATGAAACAAATTAAAGACATCATCATATCATAATAGATCTAATCTTATCTACTGAATAGGGAATATTTGCTACTGAAAGACTTGATGATTAACAACCTGATTTATTATTATAGTCTAGATATAAAGCTGAGAAGATAAGATCTTTTTTAAATCTTCAACCATTTTTTTTAAAGCTTCATTTTGAAGTATTTGAACATTGTTTGCATAGTTTTGAAAACTCTTCCCCCTTCATCAGATCCCTACTTCATAATCTGATACAGAAGCTATATAAGCTATATCTATAGTTGTCTCATAGCTTGAAAGGATAATAATTCCTTTCTGTATTAAATAAAAAGTAAGTCTTATCAAAGTTTCAAATATCATCTTCATGAATTTCATGTTCTTGGATAGCTTATTCATGTATCATCTCAAATGTTACAGTGCAGCTGCTTGTATATGAATTAAGATTGATCTGCTTCAATCATCAACCTCTTCATCTTCAGTTGCTCATTCATTTTACATTCTAATCTCCAGTTTATTATTCTCATTGCCGCTATCTAGTTATATAGATGAATTGAAGTCTTTGTCTTGTTATCATCTTGACTTTAGACGGAGCTATGATATTTAATAATTGTTCTATATAATCTTTGAATTCTTCTATTTCATCTGTTAATAGAATTTACAGTAATTGTAGTGTGTATGTAGTTGAGAATGGATGAATGATGTTAAAATCTACATATTCAGTTGACTTCAAAAGTGATTATAGAATCTGTCATTTCATGTAGAAACTCTGATTGAATTGAAAAGTCTCACTTATCTGCATTCAGTAATTGCTTTAGAAGAATTTCTTCTTCAATTTCTTTCTATTTGTGATTATTTATATGTGTTTCTAAGTATGATTTGATGTCAACAAGTTATTTCAAATGCAGAGTAGTTTCAGAAATCTTAAATATCTTTGAAGCTTTTATCATTAATATATTTTTTTAAAATTTATATGAAGCAATAGTTAACTATATGAGATTCTTGTGATAAGAATATTTTGAAGAAAAATTTTAAGGAAATAATATGTTGAGAATTAGTTGAGTTAAATATATGATGATTTTTAGAGAGAATCTAACTACTTGATAATACCTGCTGCTCAGTGGTAAAGTACATTCATTAATTATCAAGATTGTAATAACTTTTATTAGAAAGTTAATTTTATCAAAGATATTCTTTAGCATAATATAAAGCTTGCTGATAATTATATTTGCATGAGAATTTAGTCTTTAGTTATTTATAATACTATTCTGTTTAATAAATCTGTTGACTCAATTTTCTCTTATAGAAAAGAAAAGTTCTGAATTCTCTCTCTGCAAGAAGTAAACTGATCATCTCTCATACAATCTTAATTCAGAGAAGCAGTTTTGGAAAATTTTTTCTGAGCATTTAAATATACTGCAATTCTCTTCAATCAATCATATAAAGCAGAAGAAGAATCATATTGTATGTATATCTTAGTAGCAGTCTCACTGTATAAAATTTACTTGAATTTCTTAGAGGACCGATATACCTTGTTGCATTGTGGGACTTTAAGCGAGCTAGCTACTACTAATAAATACATAGGTACACGTGACCTTGGGTAGCCCCATGCCATGGTGAGCCTAAGCTTTGCCATCTATCCCCCTAGCTGCTGAATCCCCTCAAATCTGCAATAAAATTTAAATATAAGAATTAGATGCTAGTTTCTCTATTAGGAAAAGCTTTATTATATCTTTGTACTATAACTTTGTAAAAAAAATACACAATGATTCTTCTAATCTATATTCTCATTATATCTCCTTAGAGGTTATAAAACAGTGTAAAATCAATCATCTATATCAATGAAACCAACTCTTCATCAATACTATTTTCTCCACAAATTCATTGTAAGCTGGCTTTAGCAGAGACTTTGTAAATCTGTCTGCTTTATTCATCATAGAATCTATGTATAAGAGCTTCACCTCTTCCTTCTCAACTAAGTTATGAAGTATATGGTAGTGAATCTCTATATGATAAGATCTCTTCATCAAGGACTTCTTTGTCAGATCAATGGCATCTTTATTATTCATCTGTAATGTTATATAGATTTTTAACTTTTCTTTTATCAGATCTGTATCTTGCAGCATATCATTCAATTAAATAAGCTTATATGCAGCCTTACTAGCAATGATATATTCTACTTCTGTTGTCAATTTTGCAGTTAATATTTAATGTTGTGAGTGTTATGATATTGAGAATTCATTAATCATAATTATATAGTCAGATAATAATTTATATTAAAAGTTTATATTTGCTTAATCTGAATCATAATAATAAGTAACTGACTATAGATTTTCATCATCTTCTTCATTTTTGTAAACTATCCCCAGAGCTTTTGTCTTCTTTACATAGTTAAAAACATGCTTCAGAGCTGCTCAGCAGTTCTTATTCAAACATGAGTTGAATCTTGATAGATAATTCATAGCAAATACTAAATCTAATCTTGTATTTGATATGAGATATTGAAGTAATTTGAGTGAGTCTCTGATGATATTTTATAGCTGTAAACTCATCTTTTAATCCAGTATTTCTCTGGAGTGAATTCAAGTTGTATGTCTGCTATTATCAACCCTGTTGCATTGCGGAACTCTATGCAAGCTAGCTACTACTAATAAATATATAGGTGCACGTACCCTCAGGTAGCCGGGAAATCCTCTAACAGATTTCATAGATAATGACTAAGAAGATTCTATCTGATTTGAATCTTGTTTATTAACTTATGAGATTAACATATTGAATAATTTGATGAATATAAGATATTGAACTGAAAGTTAATTCTCATGGTGTCAGTGTGTGTAAGCAGGCCGCTCACTGGTCATGTAATCTCTGATCATATCAATGTGTAGTTGATGCATGTAGCTAGATCAATGAAACAACAACATTTTCATCCAACACATGGAAAGATGATGAGTTACATTAGCTATTTAGTTTATTACTTAATTAATAATCTAAATTATTGAGAATTTGATTAATAGAAAGTCTTATTTTATCTAACACATAGTAAACTAATAAACTTTCTCTGATTATAATATATTTTTATATAATAATTTAACTTTCAGCAACATGGTAATAAGACTTCAATTTGAGAGTTATATATTTAAAATATCATTTTATTCTTTATTTATAACTAAAATTCATTCCTATGTTATGATTATCTTAATCAAACATTTTATTATATATTTATTAAGTGTTATATAATTATGCTACACGTACCCACTACCTCTCATTAGTGAGTGCGCCTCATCATAAAGAAAATATCACTGTAATGAAAATCTCTTTCTTGTATATTCATTACCAATCTTCAAAAATTAATAACTATTACCATCTTGCCTAATAATATTAAATATTTAAAAGATGGCATTAGATATTATAAAATTAAATTTAATATTAAAATTCACAAACATGGTGTGAGAATTTGAAATTCTATATAGATCTTTGTATAAACGCATTAAGAGAAAGATCAAGAAATATAAGAGCTTTAATCAATTATAAGTTGAGTGATAGCAAAGAGGAAGTGATTAAGAAGTGAATTCATCAATTGAATAAAAACTTTTACCTCTCTACAGTTGAACATATTAAAGCTGCTGTGAATTGAATGCTGAGTCATTATCATACTGATGTTGATACTTCTTCTCCTTCTGTGAGCAGGATGTGAGTATTATTGATTCATCAAATGTATGCTAAGTTATAAAAGAATTAAGAAGAAATCTATGAATTTAAAATAGATATCAAATGATAATATAAGCTTTATTATCAACTGGTTCAACTGCTATAAATCTGTCTTCAATCAGTATAAGTTTCACACCAGTGACATTTATAATTTTAATGAGATTAAGTTTCAAGAAGAGGGGTATGGATAATGAATAATAATCATCTATCGAGATATCAATTCCATCATATAATTATTATATTTTTATAAATTAATAATAGTGGTGAAATGCGTCAGTGCAGACAACACAGTATTAAAGTCATTGATTATAATAAAATCAAAGATTCATCTAAATGATTGATATATATATATATATACTTCAATCTGTTTGATAATTATGATATCACTGTATCTGACATCAGCTTCACTAATGATGAGATTGAATTTGAATAGATAAACTTTTTAATACTACTACTAAAAAATATCAGATCAACAGATATTATTGATTATTACTGCTTAATGATTATGAATCTCATCTTACTGAAGAGTTTCTTTAATACTGCAACTTTCATAATATTATTTTATTTGAATTCTCATTTCATACAAGTCATCTACTATAATCTTTTAATGGTATATCTAATTCAGCAATATATGTAAGTATTATTTTCATACAAAAGTAGTTAAATGAGGCTACTCAATATGGGTATAAGCATAGAGATAGTTTCTTACTAATCTAGATAGTGACAATGAAGAATGCTTCAGTTTTACTCCCTCTGAAACCTGACCCTCCACACTATGTCTTCTCAGTTGACATCTCTGGATACAGTTGTAAAACTACATCATCAAATTGAGGCAGCAGATAAGATTATACAATAGTTAAAAAACACTCTTGACATCTGATCTGACCTGGCAATTGGATAAGATCTTCAAGAAAAGTCTGATACAGGTGGAATTCAATACACGAGAAAAGAATGTGTTATCTGCTCATTATGTGATGAATAGATGCCAGATTGTCAAAAACAGCTGCAGATAGATGCATGTAAGGGGTGTCCTCACTATCAAGGATGCCAATCACAAGATCAAGCATCATAAGGAGAAATTGATAATAAAAGTAAATTAATTGCAAAAATAGTATAATAGAAGTAATAATTATGTTAAAATCTCAAAAAAAGGAAATCTCAATATTAAATAATAATAACATATGAAAATAGACTGATAATAATGAGAGATATCAATAATAAAAATTAAATGAGATAATCTCTAAGATTTGAGTTTCTTAATAGTAGAAATAAAAGTTTCTAGTGAGTGATTTAGAATTCTCAGTCGATTTTTCAAATTTCAATTTAAGAATACTCTCAATCAAAAGCTTTAATGAAATTAATCTGTCTCTCAATTTTTATAAGATTTCAGATAAGAATTGAGGGTGTGATTGATAAAAATGCGCTTTTCTTCAAGAAGTGGACAATCATCAATACTTTCCATCAACTCACAATGCTTGATCTAAAAAGCATAAAAACTGAAGATAAAGAAGATTTATCTCTAGAGAATAACTCAGATAATTTTTAAGTATTTTCGTCAACTCACCATGGTTTTTTCCTTCAAGTAGTTAGTTATAAAGCTCATCATGATTAATATCTTTCACATTTAAGTCTATTAAGTGATTATAAATTATTAACATATTCTATAAAGCCTCAAACTTGAGATTTTATTGAGTTTCAAATAGTTTATTTTAATTTAGTTATCTATCTCTATTCAAATTCTCTCTGAAAATCTGATGAGTATGAGTATAAGTTAGATATTTTCATAATTTTCAGCACATAATTCATATAGATTTTATCAGAGTAAATAGCCAATGATGAAATTAAGACTTTCATTTTTATAACTTTAATAGAAGAAGATTTTTAAGATATTTAACCTTTTTATTTTATTTTAATGACTATTGAAGTTTTATAAAATTCATTCATGTATTTTCCTACTTTGTCATCAAATTTCAACTGTAAAATCAGAAATAAAATCTAAAGAAGCTATTTATAATTGTTTTATAGTTTGGAGAAATAGTTCTCTTTAATATAAGTATTAGAAAGTCTAACTGTATTATTTAAAGTTCTTTCAGATTGTGTTTTAATATATATACTTTGATTTATGAACTTAAATTTAAACTAAGCTTTAAATATAGTCAAATCCTAATTCATCTCACTGCGGTTATAATTTAAATTCATCAACTTTAATCTTGAAGAGTAATTCAGGTTGTATCTTCTTCATTTGATTTAGAAAAAAATGAATCAACATTAGTGAGATATAAAGTAAAATAATGAGCAGCTGTGATTTATATATATTACTTTATCAGAGTATCTCATGGAAGATAGAAATTATAATATTTTTTAAATTTTTATTTCATTACTCATGTTATTAGTATTATACAACATCAATATTTTCTATAAATTTTCTGCTTCTTTTCTCATCTATGATATTATAGCAGTCTATGAAGTATTATATATAGAAAGCTCATATTAATTACTCTATTCAATGTGGTAACTCAAAATTTATATTATGGAATTTTTCTCATTTTACTCAGTATTTTTTTTAAAACTGTTAATTTCTTTCTTCTATCTTATGATAATATCCCTAACTTAAGGCTTCGCTGTATATTATACTATTTTTATCTTTCTAGTTTTAGATCATAATAGTGAATAACTTTTTAAGTTAATCATACTTAATTCTTGAGTATGTTTTAAGATTATAATAAAAAATTCAATTTAGTAAATTTAATATTGTCTCAGATATCTTATTTATTTAAACTCTTATAAATTAAGCAAATAGTTGAATTTTTTAGGATGTTTTATTTTCTTTACTAAACTTTAGTCTGTTTTAAAGAAAGTATTTCATATTAAATATCTTTTTTAATAATTATTAAGAAGTAAAGTAAGTGATATGATGCGATTTATAAAATTTAAAAGTTCTATGATTTCTTAGAAAAAACTTCTTACTGTTATATTTTTATTCTTAAGTATTGATAATCTTTAAGAGCTATTTAGTTCTTCAACTTCCAGTTTGCATCTCAATAAGATGTGAAATGTTTATGAAATTTTGTCTTCATCTCTTTATCTTTTTTTAAATGTGTATATTCTCAAAAAGAATAATTTAAAAATACTTATACAGTTTCAAATCATTCAAATTGAAACTCTATTAGCTTTTATTATATATAAGAACTTGATGAAGTTGAGAATAAGACTGACTGATTCATCCTCTTTATATGTTATTAGTCTTACTCTTTTCAATTGAACGATATAAGATATCTCTTAGTCTTTTTATATTTATTTAGTTTAAAAATTTTTTCTCACCAACAAAATATGTTGAATGTTGTAGAAAATAAACTCATTTAACTTCTAATTTATTAACAATCTAGTGTAAAACTCATAAAAAGAGAAGCTTCTCTTAATTTTAATTTTTTTTTTTTTTTAAAAAAAACAAGAGCTACTAGTAAGTCTTTAGTATATTCATCAGATCTTTGAGTTAGATAATTTACATGAAGATAGTTTAATAAATCCTATAAAGTGAATCTAGTCTGACTTATAGTCTCAACTGATTTTCTGATCTTGATATTAAAAATTTATATTCTCTTTTCAGTTTGTATATCTTTAAGCAAGATTGTCAATTTATATATAAAACAATCAATAAGTACATTTGAATTCAAATGTAAAATGAAATTTAATCAATAAACTGATACTAAAATTAAATTACTACTATAGAGGTCAAGAAATAATATTAAGTAAAAATAAATCTATTTATTCATTTCAATTTCATATATTACTTTTATACTACAGATTTGAGCATATTATAGATATCAAACTATTAGCAAGCTTAAGAAAGAATTAATGATATAACATTTTTGAAAAGTCTTTAACTTCTAGCTTGAATATTATTTATAAAAGATGCCATATCTTTAATGAAATTCAATTCCTTAATATATAAAATACACATTTTATCTCATATGAAAACTCTGTTGATTTTGATTTTCTTTCAGTCTCACTAAGTATCTTCTCACACTATTTTTTTCTATCAACATTGCTAGACACAGCAGAAATCTATCTGTGAAAAGTGAAGAGCACATCATCTAATGTCTCTGTATCTCTAACTACAGACTCAATATTATAGAACTAGCTGAGTATAGTTGAGAATAGAGGCAAGCTAGGACTAAGTGCATACTTATAAAATATCTCATAGAGTTGAGGTTCAACTAATTCTCTAACAAGCTTAACAGAAGCTCAGTTAAGACTCAGTTAAACTCAACTGAATCATCTTTAACTGTATCTGATTAAGCCCTAGTAGAGAAGGTGATTTAGTGAGATCTGCAGATTTCTTTAACAGAGAAAAAGGTTCATCAAAAACTCTCTCTGAATGAGAGTTAAAAAAAAAAGAAATAAAAAAGACAAGTTGACAAATCAGCTAAACAACTTGATAATCTGGAGCTCGCAGCATCTATCTTGAAGAATCAAAGAGATAAATAAGAGGAAAATCAGAAAATTATTATTAATCTCTTAATTTCACTGTCAAAGCAAATTTATGAGATTATCAAGATCAAAGTGAATATGACTGGCTCAATTAGATATATTCATTCCACTTCAGTCTCAGTCTAGTCAATCTAGTAGCAAGTATCCTGTACTCACTTAGAACCAACAAGAAAGAAGTAGCGCGGAGTATAGTTAAAAAGTCTACTTTTACTCAAGTAGCTGCTACTTCTGTGTCTATTCCTGTCCAATCAGCATCATTGAGAGGTTCAAAATAAGAAGGAAAAAGGAGCTTAAAACAAGAAAAGCTAACTCAGTCTATGAAGCAACATCTCATCTTAAAGTTCTCAAATGAGAAAGCAAGAAGTCTACTTTCAATGCTTAAAATTCATCTTTGAATAAGAAATAAGCTGAATAAATGTCTTTTCTCAGTGACAAGAAATAAAAAAGTAATTTTTACAATCAATATCTCTCATCTATAGGAAACTCTGTAGTTATCATCACATTGTCTGAATTTTTATCTAATATTCTCATTCAAAATGAGAAAAAATGAAGATATCTCTATCTGAACATAAACTACAGACAGATATCAAACTAGAAAAAGATGAGAAATGAGAAATGAGAAAAATCTATCATTCACAACATTTCCAATGACATTTTTGATTATGAAGAAGGTATGTATGACTTTGCTGAAGAAAGCAATAGAGAAGTTTAATTCTTCAATTTAATTAAAGAATAATTCCATCTGGCTAAGCAAATCTGAAATCAGACAAAAGAAAAGAAGTTGAATAAGTATTGACTGTAATCAGTCTGATTGTTCAGAACAGACAATAATTTCATCTCTTTTCATAGCTGATCAACTACTAAAAATGTTTGAATATATTGATTGATTTTAAACCTATAATCAAGACTCATATTCAATGCAAAATATGTCAAATATGGGGACATTTTATAGGAGCATGTAAATGTTACAGTGCAGTCGTTGGTAATATGAAATAAGGTTGGTGATCACCATTCCAATCCCCAACCATCTATTTAATTTAAATTTGTCTGCTCATTCATCCCACATTTTAATCCTCAGTTTAGTATTCTCATTGCAGCTGCCTAGCTAGATAGATGAATTGAAGCTTTTGTCTTGTTTATCTTGATTCTAGTTTGAGTCATGACAATAAATACCCTCTAGCATGTGGGATTTGTGCAGAAAATCATAGCACAAAAGATCACACTTGTCTCAACTGCAAAGTGAAGAGCAAATCATGTTCTCATATTACAATTAGGTGTAATAATTGCAAGAAAGATCACATGTCATCAGCTTCAAGTTGCTTCTTCTATTCAAAGAACAAAAGAAATAAAGTCTCAAGAGAAAACTGAAGAGATAGAGTATTCTTTAATGAAAAAATAGCAAGATCTCAATCAAGAAGTAGAAATAAATAAAAGAAATTCTCAAGTAGAGAGATCTTCAGAAAGCAAGTCAGTCTTCAAGTATAAATAAAGCAGACTGTCAATTCTACTCCTTCTATAAAAATAACTAGTCTCAGAATCTCAGAAATTGATTTATATGAAAGCTGTTGTAATCCCTAATCAGTGAATCTCAGCTTTAAAAAGAGACTATTTTGCTTTGCAAATCTATCTATCTTTATAAATGTTTATTACAAGGAAAAAAGAACAAAAAAAGTAAAATATTCCTCTAAAATTACATTTCAACACAATAATATAGGGATGTGAGGACACTGAGATGGATGAACTAAGTGTCAAAAGAAAGCATGCTTCTACTATAACTAATATACCTATGTTTTCACCCATTGCTATTCTCTTCCCTTCATAGCACTCAACAGCGCTATATTCCTACTCTCTTACAATATTAGTTATAGTGCTTCTCATGCTTTCTTTTGATGCTTAGTTCATCCACCTCAGTGTCCTCACAAGGGAGAAGCAATTCTTCTATATATACTTGTTTAAATATAGCTTTTGCTCAGCAAATTGATTTAATATTTTATATCATAAGAGAATCTAGACACTGAACATCAATTTCAAATTTCACATTCCAGTAATTTTTATTATCTATCTACCAGAGAAAACTAAAGTCAAATCTAGAGTAATTATATACTCTAGAAAAAGCTCATGATTTCAATTTAATTTGAGATATGACAGTCTTCGATTTTGATATCTTGATTGAAGACATTATAGATAAGTTTAATCAGCTTGAACTCATGAAGCTAGTTAAATCTATAGTGGAAAATCATTACAAGAAAATGATAATAGCTGAATAGGTCGTAGAGCTCTTCTAGATGTATCAATAAACAAAAGATCAATCACAAGTGAAGATTTCAATGCTTATCATCCATGGTGGAATAATGAATATACTCAGTCCATAAGAGCAGACAAATTGATAAATTGACTGATTTCAAAAGAATTTGAGCTAATTAATGAAATTGATAGTGAAACATTATTATAAAAAAATCCATTAAAAAAATTTATATATAGTAAATCTAATATTTTTATCTAAAGAAACTATATGAGAAAAAGACCTAAAATTGATTCATTGATTCAGAAGAAGTTTCAGAATCAAATCATAAAGTTGTTCAATATAACAATTAGATAATAAAAAGGTAATTGAAAATTCTTTATTATCTAATTAATATAATTTTGAGAAAGCTTAATGGACAGAGGTCATAAATCACATAAAAGTATTGTTAATAACTAATATTATACTATCAAGTATCAAAGATAAGTATGCCAAAAAAGCATTAATCAAACTACTCAAAACCTGGTGGTCTGAGGCTCTGACTGATAAATATATAAAGAACTAGCTAGAGCTAGAAAAAATTGAAAAGAAAATTTGATATCTGTAAATACATATAAAGATATTAAAAACAACTACTTTTCTAGTATCAAAAAAGCAACAACTAAATACTGGAATGACTTTCTTGAAAATACAGAAAACAAAGATATTTTTAAAGCTTTTTTTAAACTTCACTAAATCTAGAGAAGTAGTAAAGCTTTCTTTCTATATTAAAATATGAATATCAGAATCAAGAACATACTACTAATACTTTTCAAGAAAAATGTCAAGCATTTATGAGAGTTTTTATTTTCAAATTCAATAGAATCTGAGGAATACATTTCTATAAATGAGTATCATGATGATAAAACAAAGTGAAAGTGATTTATCTGATTTAATTAGAGATGAACTAGAAACAGCTATTTTCACAAGTTCTATTAAAACAGCTGCTGGACCTGATTCTATAAATCACTTTATAATACACAAAGTATATTTTGAGCTAAAAGAAGAACTTTTTGCATTATTCTTCTCTTTGATGAGACATGAATATCATTCAGTATGTTGAAGAGAGGCTACAGAAGTTATTCTGATAAATTTTTAATTTAATAGAAAATCATTAATTTCTTTCTATAGAGTTATATCTCTACTGAACTATTTGAAGAAGATTCTAGAAAAAATAGTTAGCTCTAGACTTTTTATTTATGGTATTCAAATAGCTAGAAATGATGGCAAAGTTTCAACTGCTTCTTTTATTAATATAAAAGATGTTTTTGATCTTGTTTCAAAAAATAAAATGGATTTCAATTCTGCAAGATTTAAAGTTATCAGAGTCTCTAAAAATTAAGTTAACTGTTTCATGACAAAAAGAAGTATTCAGCTTCTTTTTGATGCAATGAAACAAGAGTCTTCAGGATCTTTATTGAAATAGAAATTTCACAAGTATCTTCAGTCTCACTTATTTTTTTTGCTATATTATACAGTCAATTTATCCAAGAATAAAAGTGTATATGTAATAAGAACTCTCAGCTATGTTGATGACATTGATCTCATTACTAGTTTTAAATCTATACAAGAAATTTGTAATAATATAGAGAGAGCTGTAAAGAAAATATTTGAAAAAAATAAAAATCTTATTCAATTTGACATGAATAAAACTGAATTGATTCATTTTTACTCTAAAAAAATGAACAAGAGAAAACTATTACTCTTCAAGATAAAGTTATAAAATCAAAAACTTCTTCTATGAGATAGCTGGGAGTATAGTTAAACTCAAAGCTCAACTTTAAAGTTCATATATAAAAAAGAATTGCTCAGACTGAGAGAACTTTGAATAGTATTATTAGACTTTCTAATACAGAAAGAGGTTTATTTTTTCAAGCTATGAGACAATTATAAATAGCTTGTACAGCTTCTGTATCAGACTATGCAGTAGAGATTTGATGAAAAGAGTAAAAGAACTTTATAAATCAATTTCAACTATTACAGAATTAAGCTTTAAGAAGAATTCTAGAAGCTTTTAAAACATCTTCAGATATAGAGCTATGGAAATAGAGGTATTGATTCCACCATCAGCTATTAGATTGATAAAAGTTGTATGAATTATGCTCTAAGAATCATGAAAATGAATGCAAATCATTCAATTCAAATGAGAGTATCTACTTCATATCCCCCAGGTATATCTGGAGAAGACTTAATTAAATAGAGAAAGATTTCTAGATTAGAATGAATACTTTAGTAATTCAAAGAAGATATTATCTTCTCAGCTGTTTAGAATATGTGCTATGATTAAAGATCAATTATCAAGCTTAAATGTGAAAAATATAAATCACAATGAGCTCTATCCTTGGAAGAAAAATCTAAGATCATTAATAGATATTACTATTTAATGAACTGTCAAAGAAGAGGAAAAAACTGCACATACTCAAAAACTTATAGAGATAAATAAGAACTCATTACTTATATATTCAGATGGTTCAAAAAGTGAACAAGGACATTTAGAAGCTGATATAGTAATTAAATATTCTAGATCAAATTCAGAATATGAGATGTTTTCATAAAATCTAGGAAAAAAGTGTTCAGTCTTTAATACTGAATTATTTGCAGTTCAAAGACTTTTATAATAGCTCACAAAATAATCTCTCAGAAAGCAAATATTGATAATATTTGAATATTTTCAGATAGTCAATCAGCATTGATTGAAAAAACTACAGAAATATGAAATTTAAAATGATCAGATAAATCTTGAATTAATTCAAAGAATAGTGAAAAGAATTAAGATTAAGAATAAAAATATTCAAATTCATTTATCTTGAATATCTGCTCATGTTGATATTCTGAAAAATGAAAAAGAAGATTTAGCAGCAAAGATTGAAACTAAAACTCAAAAAGTGACAAAGAATTATATCCTGGTCATATATCAAAAGAAAGATTAAAGAATCATGTCTTGATAAATGAACAAAGATCTGAGAAAAAAAGAAAAAAAGCACTCAGTATGCAAGATATGAAATGAAATCAAAGTGGAAAGTTTTCATCAATAAAATGTAGAATGAAAACATTTTTCTTCTATATATAATAATACAATTGAAACTTGATCCTGGCTACTTTAAATCATATATGAAAATCTTTTAAGACTTTTTAAACTCTGATAGATATGATTTCTGTGATATTGTTGAGAATTCAGATCATATATTGATGAATTGCTCATTGAACAATGAGATAAGAAAGAAATTAAAAGAAAAACACTCAATTAATCAATTAAATATGATCTTTCTGTTTAATACTGAATTAGGAAGAAAGTTTTTAATTGAGTTTATAGAGAAAATAAAAATTGTCTCTAGAGAATGAAATTCAATCTCAAATGAATATAATATTTGATCTATAAAAGTGGAGAATAATTTTCAATAATACTTTCAGTAATATTCCTTTTATACTAGTTTGTTGTTTTATTTTGTTTTGCATTATGTTGATTTGTGTTGTTTTGTAATATGTAGAGTTTTTTATATTGTTATATGAGAAGATATTTGTTTTATTTAAGTTGAAAAAGAGACTGGATGAAAATTGGAACTATAAATGTGTCTTTTGTTGAATGATTGTTAAATGCTGTATTATTCTGGGATGAAACTCTATAAGTGCATGGATTGATTGCTATTTATTAGTTAGATTAGTAAAACAGTTAAAATCTAGTTTAACTAGATAGATGTCATAGTTCCTGACTGAATACACCTTAAATAAAGAATAATAATAATAATATAATACTTCAAACTTAAAGATCTGAACTTGAAGATTAAAATGAAAAAAAATATTTTAGATTTAGTATGATTTTTGATGATATAAAATAATAACAATCAGATATTAAACTATTATATTTTTTTTTTTATTTTTGAAGATTCATTCGATGAGTTATTAGATAAATCAGTTATTAAAAATTAATATAAATTAAGTACAGCTATGTCTTGAAGAGCAAATATTAATTCTTAAATTAAATAATTATAACTTATCTATTAAATTAATTAGATTAGTAAAATAATTAAATTTTAATTTAACTAAATAGATATTATAGTTACTAATTAAATACATCTATGATAATAATAATAGATCAGAGTTAAGAATTGATCAGATACCTTAAATCTGATTTTTCAAAAATAGTTTAATTTTATCAAGATTTCAGTATATCAATTTGTAATTATCTAGCTTAGTAGTTAAATCTTTATGATATTTACAAGAAATTTTGTGTGTTGTTCAGTGATCAACTTTTATTTTTTCTCTTGCTTATTTGCTTACTCTACTCATCATAACTTTATAAATTTAAATCAGATTGAACTTAGTACTCTTGATCTTTCACACATTATTAAGTTGAAAATTGTTAATTCTGTTCATATTTTTTTTTAAAAATTTGACAGCTCATTCATTCTATATTGTAATTTTCAGTTTAGTATTCTCATTGCAGCTATCTTGTTAGATAAAATAGAAAATTTTCTTTTTGACTTTAAATTAGATCATAACAATTATTTAAAGTAGAGATTAATATTTTAAATATATATACAAGTTTATAAATTAAAAATATTTTTTATTTAAAGTATTTATTATGAGTTTTAGTCTTTTCTCTTTCTTTAGAAAATTTGAAGTACTTTTATTGCAAATTGATAGCATAATTATTGTTGCAGCAGTGTCACTAATAATATGAGATAAGATTGATCTGCTCAAATTCTCAACCATCTATATATATTAGACTGCTCATTCATTTCCACATTCTAATCCTCAGTTTAGTATTCTCATTGCAGCTGCTTAATTAGATAGATGAATTGTGTTAGAGGATTCCTAGCTACCTGAGATCACGTGCATCTATGTATTTATTAGTAGCTAGCTAGCTTGCTTAGAGTCATAAAATACAACAAAATCAATAACAGTTCTCTAAGAGGTCATGAGACTCTTGAATTAGAGGTCTTTCACTGTGAACAATGTGAGGAGAAGCTGTGAATGAACAGCTGTGAATGAACAGCTATAAACAAATAGCTATAATAACATGAGAAAAAACATAAACAACAATTGGATGACATTGATGATCAATCTACATTCAGATGAAACACCAGATTTGACAGAAGAATACATGTTAAAAAGAAGATAAAACTGAGAATCTGAGAATAGAACTCTGGAGAATAGGACTTCAAAGCTCACAATTTCACTGTCTATATTTATTACAGTTTATAGAAATGTCTCTGAAGTATTTGAAATAAACAAGACAATTCTGAAGAAATCAGACAAGTCTAATAATGCATATGAAGACCTGGTTGATGAAATGTTAGAGAATATAGTTAACCCTAGTGATCAGATATCAGAAGTTAGTGAAGAAACTCTGATGAGATTAGAGATTGCAAAACTTCAGTGAGAAGTTGAAATGATGAGAGCTAGCAGAGAGACACTCACTATCAATGCTAGTGACAATGAAATGAGTAAAGATCTTATGAACTATTTACAGAGAAAAGGCAGAACTACTACCATAATAAAGATCTTGACAGAATTTAGAGATTAAATGAAGCACATCAAGAAATCTATTATTCTGACTGATTCTGTGAACTATTCAATGTGAACAGAAGAGATTATACTAATTGCTAAGCAATCTGAAACTGATGATATTCTCAATAAGAAGCAATCTGCCTCAGAGAATGATGCCAGTATGGATATGCAATATTTTTGAATTGAAAGAAATATATAACTCTATAATCATATATTGTTTTCAATCTCTCTGCAAGCAAGATCTCATTTTATGATACTCTCAGATTATCAGTTGTCAGCATATATTCTATAAATAATCATAGAAGAGAACTTCTCAGAGAGATCTGTAGTCTACTAAATCTGTCTTTTTGAGAAACTGATTAGCTTGACAGCTAAGACAAAAGACTTAGATAAAGCTTTCATAGAATATCTAATCATCATTCAAACTGAATATATTCATTTAAAATATAAAATTAAAAATTTTATTCTTTTCAACTGCTTGTTAACTGATGTCAGCACTGAATAAGCATCATTTATCAGAGATAGAATGAACCACACTGAAAAAATGCCAACACTCACAATATTGAGACAGATTTCATGAGACTGTGTTGAAATATTCTATTGCATCTATTAGCCACTGGACAGAATATTATCTTAATAAATACAAGAAATCTTGCAAATAATATTCAAGATTTATAAAAAAAGAATAAGAGTAAGAATAAAATTTGATAGCTAAAGATAAAGACAAAGATAAGAAGTTCAAGCAGAATAGTAATAATATGAAAAAGATATGCTATCATTGTCAGAAGACAGAGCATCTCAAGACTGACTATTGAACAAAATATTCAGAAAAATATTTTGCAGATTATAAAGAAAAGAATAATCATATGAACAAGAATAAGAATAAAGATAATACTGCTTCAGTTCATAATATTGTGAAGTAAGTATTCTCTGTAAAAAAGATGATTTATTTCAGTAATAAAGTGATGAGGAATATCTGAGTTCTAGACTCTGAATCAAAAGCTCATATTATATCACAGAAGAATATTGTTGAGGTTATGCTTCAGAGAATGAATATCATGTTGAAGATGGCAGATGACTCTACAGCACCAGTAGCAGATGTAGAGAAAGTGTGCATTTCAACTAAGAAATCAAGTATTGAACTGGATGATATCTGTTATGTTCTTAAGCTGAAGATCAATCTAATGAACCTTGGAAAACTTATATATAAAGATTATACTATACTCTCTTTTGAACCTGCATATGTCTTGCAATCAGATGATGATTCTCTAATAAAGCTGCTCAAGGGTGACATGAAGACTTTGAAATACACAATGACACAGTGGCATCAAAAGCTGAGTCAACTAAATCCAGTAAATATAACAAGAATGACTGCAGATTCTAGACGGAAATATGAATAAGAGATTAAAAAACTTTGCTATTCTGCAAGACATGTGTGCAAGCAAAAATTGTCTGTCTGTTCTTTGCTTCAATGAGCAGAGCTGCCAAAGCCAGCTTATAATGAATTTGTGGAGAAAATAGAATTGACAGAGATCTGATCTCATTGAAGAGAATGATTGATTTTACACAGTTTTGCAACCTCTAAGAAGATATAATAAGACAAATTCGAGAAATAATTGTATGTTTTCTTTGCAAAGTTACAGTACAAAGACATAATAGAGCATTTTTTAATAGAGAAACTAGCATCTGATTTCTGTATTTAATTTTTATTGCGGATTTAAGAGCATTCAGCAGCTGGGAAATAGAGCAGAGCTCAGGCTTACCATGGCATGGAGGGGTGTTAGAGGATTCCCCGGCTACCCGAGGTCACGTGCACTTATGTATTTATTAATGTTGCCGTTGCGCAACTCATACCTTCTGTGGGTGTGTCATATCAAAATAATAAAAACACTAAAATGATAAAAATCTTGCAATTTTATCATCTTCATCATCTTCATCAATTAATAACTCACCACAATGTCAAATAAGGATAAAAATATTGAAGATCATATTTAAAAAGCTTTCACTTATCATCAAAAAAACTCAAATTTCAAAATACTATCTCTGTCATGAGAATTTGAGATTTTTTATCAAAGTCTCTAAGTATATATCAATAGAAGAAATTTGAATATTGCAAAGATTCCAGTTAACGAATGATTAAATGAGAGTCAGAAGAATGCAATTAAATGATGAGTCAAGCTGCTTAATGAAAAGAATTATTTTCCCACAGCTGAATATATTGAAGATTTTACAAATTCAATACTCAGACATTAGTACATAGATTCTACTACCTCTCCTTTAAAAGTCAGCAAGATGTGAACTTATAGATTCATTGAACATTTATCTGAGTATAAGAAAGTGAAACAGAAGTCAATGATTTTAAAGAGAGTGACAGTTGAAGGTATTAAATATATCAATATATGATTTAAACATCTTCAGATTCTATTTGAGCAGTATTAATTTCACACCTGTGACACATACAACTTTGATGAAATTGAATTTCAAAAAGAACAAGAATGTGAATAATGAGTTATAACTGCTTTTAAAGAAGTTAATTTTATTATTTTTTTATTCTTTTTAAGAGATTTGATTACAGTCATTAAATATATATTCATGAATAATTATATTATTCTGCTATTGATAATCTTATCCTTCAAAACACACTTGAAGAATTGATATACACAAAAAGATTTACTCAGCAATTATAGAATTACTATATCAGATACTGAATTTACAAATAATGAAATTAAATTTAAATGACTTAAACATTTTAATACTGCTACAGAAAAGAGATAGAAGGAAAGTCATTGATTACTTTTAATGAATAATCATAAATCTCATATCATTGAGAAGTTCATACAATATACAGATCTTCATAAGATAATTCTATATAAATTTTTATTGTATATCACTCATTTGCTACAATCTATGAATAGTCTATCATTTTATCAATATAAGCATTATCATTCAAAAGCAGTCAACTATGCTGCATGTTATGATTTTGTTAAGTATGAAAAACAGCAGTTTCTACAAAACCTCTCAGCTATGTAAAAGCAGATCTTTAAATCTGATATAATAGCTATAAAATAAGCTTAATATGATATATATTTCTAAAATTCTGACTGAGTTCTTGACACTCTTAAGCAGTAAATCTCATCACCTCCTTTATTGCAGATTTATAAAGATGAGAATGATTCAGATTATATATTTATCTCTTTCTCTTAGCTATTCTCATCAAAGACAATTCAAAAGCTGAAATATTATATTAATATTATAGAAAATACCATACAAAGTATTAAAGATACTCATGATTTGAAATCACTCACTTTGACACATTGTTTGAACATGATATTCAAAGCAAGTCTAATTCACATAGAATTTAATGAGCAACAGATCATTAAATTAGAGAACTTTCTCAACATCAGTGAGCACTGCAGAGCTAAAACAACTTATCATCAGATTCAAGTAGAAGAAGTCCTCATTATTAAAGATGTCAATAGAAAAATCAAGCAGTATAAGGATAATGAAGCTGAAAAAGAGCAGAATAAGAAGTGATAGAGATTTGAAATTGATCTCATGAGAATTGACAATAACTCACTCATATCACTGACAGAAGAGGAATTAAATCAATTTAGAGATAGCACACATACTGAGAATGATGTAGATAATCTTTTTATTATAGATTAGCTACTGGTTGTTGATATAAAGTGCAATAATAAGGATGTGATTCAAGATTTTTATCATTTTAGTGTTTTTATCATTTTGGTGTGGCGCACCCACACGAGGTGTGGGTTGCAGCGGCACGATTAGTAGCTAGCTAGCTTGCTTAGAGTTACACAATACAACAAGGTCGATAACGGTCCTCTAAGAAATTGAAGCTTTTATCTTGTTTTTATTATCTTGATTCTAGTTTGAGCTATGACACTAGTTACAAAAGTATGTTAAATAATAACAATATGAATAGCTTGAGCTGTTAACAAAAAGCTAACTTAACATTTTCTGCTTCTGCACTTCTGAGCTAACATTGCTTGAATTGTATTATTCTGCTGTTACAGATGTCAAGACTGAATAAACAATTGAACAGAGCATAATTAATCATTATCTAGCTCATTTAGTTAGTTAACAATAATCACTACATCAGGATCAAAGCATCTCCCTGCGAGAAGAACATCTGAGCATACCGGCCAAGAGACCCATGGACTGACTATGTATGTTCTAATTAGGCGCTCTTCAGAATTGCTGGCTGAAGCTCCTCTGGCAGCTGCTTCAATGCTTGGTGAGGTGAAAAAAAGCAGATACTCGGCTAGGACGACAGCGGCATCTTCAGAACCGGAGTAGTAGATAAATTAATTCGGTTTTCGTAGTTCCAAAATGACTTTGGATGCCGCGAGTTATGTTTTCTTCTCAATACGCCAAAAAGTGTAAACATTGCTTCCGGGTCACTTGATCCCAAATGGCGAGTTCCATGGCTCGTGAAGGGAGATTGTTCGCAGGAAGTATGTAATATGATTTGAACCTTGAAGAGCTTCGAAGAGGCTTTGAAGAGCCCCAAGCGAGCGACCCATGCAATTTTTTGCAATGTACGGAGTAATTGCATACATACGAGGAGAATGGGCCGATTTATTAATGGCAGTTAACTTTAATTTCCAACCACTACATATGGAGTTAGCTGGGTTACAACCCGGGATAGTCAACTATTATTGGGTGTCACCACCTGCAAGGCCCCAACTCTCTGGAACAACCTTGGAAATATCCACTCTGGTCGCTCTGGTGATGATCTACTGGTCCCAATCTCTGCAAGACTTCCAAGCAAACACCACACCCTCTTCCGCCCGAAGAGACGGCCCATGAATGTGGCGCTTCGTTGGGCTGGTGTCAAAGCGCCAATTGGTAACCTGGGGAAACCTCGTCTTTTCTCGAAATGCCAGATGTTGTCGACTAGCTCAACCTCGGAAAACCTTCACGATGAGACTACGGGGTTAGAGTAGGGCGAGACTCCGTCAAGGATTCAAGGACCGTTGAAAAAATAGTGTTTAATGAAGGCTTTTCCCGTTCCCTCCTCGAGTCAGGGGGAATTTCTAGCCACACAACCAAGACGGCAAACTGTCTCCACCGCCATTGCTCCTTTATATTGGGAATGGTGTGGTAATTGGCTTTCCCAGCTGTTAATACCCGGAGATCAGAAGTTTCCTGAAGGGGACTTTGGACATGACACTTCACTCTCTCTGACAAAGTCATAACTGATATTGCGAATACGCAGACAGAGATCTATAGTTATGGGCAGCGCGGAGTGGAAAATAAATCCACATGCCTATCAGCCAAAGAGCGAGGAGTGGATTGAGCAAGAACTGAAAACTGGGGGAGAGTTCTTTCAGAATAACTCGCCAGGCGACAGAGCAGACATTACAGAGAACAGGATGGACATAGGCGGGCCAGTTCGGAGGTCGCTGTCAAAATTTTTGACTCGCCAATACGCCAAAAAAGACACCAAAAATGCCACATCATTTACTTACCAAAATCTTTAGGCTTCAGCTCACCATTTCTAGTTCAACCATCTAGTTAAAATTTAGGCGCATCAAGAACTAAAATCTTAGTTAGGGTTTAGACCTAGTTAAGAGGCCCCAATTTGCACTGCATGCCTATCATTCTAGGCATAACTAGACATGATACCGTTTCAATTTGGATTTTAGTGTTATTGCTTCCATGTGAGTAAAACTTTTTGACAGTGACCCCCTCTCTACAGTTGTACCAGTGGGAACTCAGAACTACCTGGATTCTGCTCAACCTGCAAACTTGTTACTATTTTGCAGTGTCTTTCGTTCTCCCGACTTTTGGAATTGTTGGCGAATAACATGATCTCAATCACAATCAGCCAAATGTTGCCCACTCAAGAACTCATACGGTCTTCAAACCACTTTCGACCCAATGCCCCCGGGGCTCAGACCCCGGCGGCTTTTCCGTTCGGGATCTGGGGCACGCTTAGTCTTCCTGGCTCCATCCCAAGTCCGTATTCGACGCGTTCATGGGCTGATCGCCGATCAATCATTCCCAGTGGTGGGCTGCTGTGGCGTGCCCAAGTAGCGGACCTCCTTGTCTCAAGCGAGAGCATCTTTTGGCGCCTTCATCTCACCGCTGTATTTTGGCCAATAGATAGCCTGTTGCAGCAGAGTTTAGCCGGTTAGAAATCAACAGCCGGGCAGAAAGAATCCACTAAAATATCCTTTGGGTGGTTCGTTTCGAGACTGATAGAGTTTCCATGGTTCTTCTAGCGCGCCTACATGGAGAGGTTAATGAGGCCGAACCAGGCTTCAGGGGGGTTGACGCAGCATCCCCCGCAGAATTCCACGAGGTGGGTAAGGATGGCAGAAGTGTGGGTTATATCTCAGACTAGCTCTCCTACCACCCCGGGAGAGTATTTATTTGTCCATGCCTATCTCCTCTTTCTTTAATTGTCTTGATCGATGCAAGCAAGCTTCCTTGGTCTTTTGTCTTGTGTTGGCCGCCAATATGGAGGAAAAAAGTTCCAGCATATTTGCTGTAGCAATATCTTTGCTCGTCGCTTCGTGGCTAATCGTTGCATTTCGCTGCTACGTGCGCGCAAAACTAACCCGATGGGGTCTTGACGACATCTTCGTGATCGCTGTTTTGGTACGTTAGAAAGCATCCCTACATGCACATACCCATGTATGTACAGTACAGTACATTCATAGGTTGAAGGGAGGCATTATCCTGCCTGCTCTTTTGCGTGGCTAATTGTTGATTCATTATTCCACAGTTGATATTCACCGGATGTGCTAGTTGCCTCATGAAGGCTGCGTCCATGGGACTTGGGAAACGTACTAAAAGTATAAAACCACGCGAGGCGATCATAGATTCATTCAAGGTCAGATATGAGAATCAGGCCCGCAGAGCAGCATTTGTATGATGGCATCGTTAACAGCTGGCTCAGTTTTTTTTTATTGCCGATCTTCTATATATCACCTCTTCAGGAATAGTAAAGATCTCCTTCTGTTTATCTTTGTTACGAGTCGTCATCGGACGAGGTTACATCTACACGATATACGCGGTCGGTACAGTTACGGCCATTTTCACAACTTTCTACTTCTTCTTCGCCCTTTTCTCGTGCTGGCCGGTGGAATTTGTATGGGAACAGATACGAAACCCGAATAGCGGCGGGACGTGCCGGCAATATCATAAGGTCGTTGCCGGAAGCTATGCTCACGGCTCAATCGTTTGTGTGGGTGACTTGATACTCGCAATAGTCCCTGCATTGATGATACGGAAATTACAATTAAATTCGCGTACTAAGTTATCTGCTGGCCTTCTACTTGGGTTTGGATCGGTGTAAGCTTCCGCTTCCTCTCCTCCCCCTCTCCGCCATGCAATACCACCAGATGTGCAATTACTCTAACCTTTCACAGAGCGAGCGTTGCAACCATAGCCCGGCTTACATACGTCAAATATGGATACGATCAGAAAGATTTCCTCTACACCAACACCGAGATAATGATATGGTCCATGGTGGAGATAGGGGTAAGCATCATAGCTATATCGGCTGTGACGCTGAAGCCCCTTTTGATGAAATACAAAATCTTCTTCCACTCTCAAGACAGCAATGCACTCTCGCCACATGACCGAGGACGCATCTACAGGAACGGCGGCGGGGATTTCACGTACACAATTGGCTCAGGACCACCACGAAAAAGCCATTATAGTCGACAACATAGATCCTCCGCGCATGGCAAGATAAGCGCCTCTAGACTGAGACCTGATAACACAGTTGCCAAGGGACGGTCATCATCGGAGGAAAATATCTGGATATCGAAAGGAGATGGGCAGACGATACCCAGTAGAGACGGAGTCGACGACGATTTGGAACTCATTCCGAGAGGACAAATACAAAAAGTTGTTGAGTTTTCGACGTCAAGGGTCGCGGCGGAACTGGACAAACATTCCACACCGGCTCCTGAGCATAGGTATGAGCAGGCGTAGTGTATGTACATAAATTTCTTATATACTATGGGTTCCATGTGCACGTATATGAATGAAACTGGAAATACTATCCCCTCAGAGCTTGACCACCTGGATGATATCGCCCAATACTGAGCTACATCTATTCCCAGCTTTTATCTCACCGTTAAATTATTCTTTTAACTTTGACACTTGCCCGAACATCGGCTAACAGTTGCTGTGTGTCGTATGAAAAGGGTTCTAACTACTCCGTTATAGCTGTCTGTCTACTGATCGTCCTAATGTTTCTATTATCTGTCAACCATTGCTCTTCAACTTTGGTCATCAACTCCTTCACTTGATGAACTTATCAATAATTCCATCCATAATCATTTGTCAACATGGCAGCCAGCGCCCTGTCCTACCTGAGGTCACGTAGTAGTCTGTAGTTAGCTTGTCCGAATACAATCCACAATCTTCCACCTCTATCAGCTGTTATCAGTCTATACAATATTATGACGATGCAACATATTGGGGATGTCAGTGATTTATAAATGCATAAAAACAAGAACAGTTGACATTTTTGTTACTTCATTTATTACAGAACCACCCTCTCCATCTTACCCTCATTTTCGTCCAGCACAAAGACCTGTTGAATAGCGTTCATCTTTAGCGCAACCTGTTTCCGGAACTCAACAAGAAAACACAAATCCCATATCCAGAAAAATAAACGCCTATTTTGTCATGCTTGATTAATGCTCATGCTTCATGCTCCATTTCTTCCGTGCCATTCAAAGTATCACCGCCAAACACCAGGACCAAAATGCTCCGCAAGAAAAGGAAACGAAAACAGAAAAAGTGGGCTGTTGTTCAAACAGGAAGGACAGCCATCAGAGATCTCGCTAAAATAAAATCAAGTTGCAAAGGTAAGCGGACAGAGAGAGGTTTGAAGGTGAGATGGTTGTCAGGGGGTGTTAGAGTGTGTGAAGCAACAAGAGAAAACCAAAGGGGATTAGTCAATGTATCTACAGCACAGCACAAAAAAGACAAACCAAAAACAAGCATGCAATCCAGCAAAGGAGATTTCATCATCCCATATCCTCATCATCGTCCTCAGGATTCTCCAACGATTCCATTGCATCCTTTATAAACTGCGCAGCCTACATTTCGGGATCTTGTTAGCACGTACAGTCAATCAATGAAGCAAACAAAGGACAAACCCCACACCAATTGCACAAAAGCAAAAAATAAAAGATCATACCTTCGGATCTAAATTCAACGCTGTTGTAAAATGCCTAATCGCACTCCCCTTATCATTCAGCATTTTATATAACTTCCCTAACAAATAATGCACATTCGGCTCATCGGGCGCTAAATCTTTCAATATCCCAAGCTCAACCTGCGCTAGCTTAAGCTCATTCAGCTTCATCAAAACCCGAGCTTTGCGCAAGCGGGCAAGCACGGACTGCGGCGCAAGTGTACAGGCCCGTCCGTACTGCAACAGCGCAGCCTTCTGGTTTCCCATCCTCTCCAGCACGAGACCTATACACCACACTAACACGGCGTTGGTCGGATTGATACTGGAGGCGGTACGGTAGTGTTGTTCTGCAAACTTGTATTTGCCCATTTTTTCGTAGACTTTGCCAATGCCGTACCAGGCGTTGTAGTGTCTGCTGTCAGCGCTGATGCCGTACCGGTAGGCATCCAGGGCTTTATCGTATTCTTCGTTGGAGACGTATTCATGTCCCTGCAATGTAAAGGCGTAGGCGAAGCTGTGGTCCAGTTGCGTGGCCCGTTTGAAGCATTTAAGCGCCTGGTCATGATCGGATTGCAAAGAGAAGGAGTTGCCGATGGCGCACCATGCCTGTGGTGATAGGCGGTCGATCTCCATCAGTTCGTGTGCCAGATAAGCCAATTCCACTTCGTTTTTCAAGTGCCACAGAACAGTTGAATAAACCTCCATATCCTCTAATCTCGACGGCGCAATGGTTTTAACACGGATGAAATACTTTTCGGCTTCAACATACATCGCTTGTTCATAATACGCTCGACCTATCTGCGACAAAACCCATGGGGTTTCTCGCTGGCTTTGCGGGAGAGAATTGAATATCTGTATAGCCTCCTGGCATTTATATGTCGTGAGTGCCGAGTAACCTTCTGCAAGTTTCACAAAAAGATCTAAAATCCAATTGAGAGCTTCGACATCCTTTGATTTATCCGTCGCTGCGTGCTTGGAGTGTCCACCAACCGCACCGTTCGTGACAGCGGAAGCAGGAACCCCTCGACTCTCTTTGCCGTCAATGTCCATCCCATCAGGGGCAGCTTTGCGATTACCGCTCACGACCCGTCCCATAGTTGAACAAGAAGGGTTACGCCCTTTTGCGCCTGTCGCCTTCACCTTTTTAATCTCTCGACCTTCCCGAACCCCAAACGTCCCCGAGGCTGAAAATTTGCTAGTCGTGGGGCGAATCTGGTTAAAGAGCCGTACACTACGTCGTTGTGGAGCTCCTGGCTCGGAAGTCTGTGTGGCTGTTTGGTGGGCAACTTGACCGGATACTGTTCTTTTCCGCTCACCTCCTCCAAATGCTGGCGGGGCTGTTTCTCTTGAGACTGCGATATGATATGCATCTTCCGGATCTACCCTGGGTTTATTTCTGGATTTCGTTGATGTAGTCTTCATTTTTGGGGTTGGATCTACCCCATAATCCAAACCCAGCGTCTGAATATTTCTATTCTTCCTCCCAGGTGCAAAAGGGGGTTCCCATGATGGGTCACCAGAAGTTGCACCACCGCTGCCACCTGCACGAAAGTCGTCCGAATCGCTTTGGGCGACAGGAGTTTCCAAACCTTCCGGTGCGGGAGCACCGATAGAAACACTGACATTACTGCCATTTAGCTTTTCCCAGAGTGCGGAGGAACCATTTGCAGCATCAACGCGAGCACTGAACGATGTAAATGGATCTACGTTATGGTTTATGTTTGGTTGTACCTGCAGGGGTCCATTTGTCTGTGCAGCCTTCTCGAGTGTCGGAGGATTTTCTGTGATTGGCGACGAAGGGAGCATTGCTAACATTTCTGGGGACATCTTATATATGTTGGGAACCCGGATATTGGCACCTTTCGATTGAAAAAAGTGTCAGTACTAGAAAAATTAAAAACAAACTGCTTCCGCTATTTTTTGCTTTTACCTGTTTGGCAAAGACCTAGAAATGCATCCCAAAGGAAAGGGTTTAATTTCAAAGCTTCAACATAGCAATCCACTGCTTTATGTAGATCTTGATGTGCATGCCATAATTTTCCCTGTAAGCAAAGACATGCAGCGGCATCTGGCAGGTGTTGTCTTCGTGTTTCGCTATGCTTATCTGCAATCCAAGAGGCTGTCAGTTATACGGAGCGGCAGTTTATTTATTTTTTAGGTTTATATATATATATATATATATTTCCTTATTTGTTTATTTATTTTGTTTTGTAGATCCATGTATGTGCAAAATCCAATGCCCAACACCGAAGCACACGGATAGAGAGCAAGCAAAAAGAGCCACTTACTCCAATTATTCTTGTTAGCCCAAAGGCTTTTACTCCTGTCCAAGGCAGTGATCCCTTCAATGTACTTCCCCAGATCTAAACAAGCTTGCGCATGGACATATGAGCAGCCAGCATGCGTTCCCCTGGAACCCGAATTCCTGCTATATTCCCACGCAGCCTTGGACTGGCCACTCTGGAGATGACAGAGGGCAAGGAGGTAGGAAGCTTCCGATGATCGTGGCTCGAAGGCGTGGAGGCGGCCGGCAAGGAAGAGGGCATTGCGGATGAGGTTGTTATCGAGATGGTAGTATATCAGTTGCCGCAGCTGGCTGGATATGTGAGGGGCCGAGGGTGCCATGGTAAGACGAGGGACGACTCTCTGTGATGTAATAGAGAGGAGAGGAGACGAGGTTGGTGGGTAGGAGTGTGTGGTATCTCAGTTGCAATTCATGCAGAGAGGGAAGAGAAGGAATGTGTTTAGAACTGTTGCTGTTGCTGTTGCTGTTGCTGTTGCTGTTGTTTGCTGTTGTTGTTGTTGTTGCTGCTGCTGTTGTTGTTGTTGTTGTTGTTGTTGTTGGAGGAGGAGGTTGGGGGAGGAGTGAATTTGAATGTCGAATCAGGAAACTGAGAGCCGCGTGAAGTGGTGGAGGACCAGGGAGAGATACACCGCACGCTGCAGCTAAAGGGACCTCTTAGCTATACGTATAGAGGCAGACAGTGCATCTTCTTCCACCGCAATTAAGACAAGACTATGAGGTGGGGCCTTTTTTGAGGGGACTGAGAAGCAGCGGGATGAGTGAGGGATTCCTGTGTTGTGGTTTTACCTGGTTGCATCGAAGCCAAGAAGATGGGACAACCGTGGACAGGACAACCAGCAAGCGACCGGTGGTTCTACGCGGGCATGTTGCTGGAGCAGGCACAGGATATTGCAGTTTTGTGATCGGGTCCTTTGAGGTGAAGACTGTGTCGTCTAGATATAAGCAGAGGAGTGGTATAGTACCAGGTGTTAGATGGATTGATAACGATACAGATCAAGGTCGGCAGTTATTGGATTGCGAGTTGGATGTTTTGACGGGCTGGATCACGGGGTCTGGTCACTGTATCAACAAGGCGGTGGGCGGCGGGATCGAAGATTCTGCCGCCGCTGCCGACTGAACAACCCTGTTTTGTGTTGTGGTTGCCATGTATGGCCGTGGTACTTGTGGTTTGGCGCAAGAACTGCTGGGCGGTAAGGTACCTGAGCATTTTCATAAAATTGATGATATACGGAATGGATGGGAATCCACTTCATCTGCGGAATTTCATTAAATTATAACTACATACTTACTATCATTTACCCTGAATACTACCTGGCAACTGTGAAAAATATCTCAAGCTTAATGCCAGGGGGGCTCTGCTATGGAACCCATATTACAACAACATATTATCAAACCTGCTTAAAATAAG
>NW_011371363.1:837661-895856 GCF_000150735.1 Paracoccidioides brasiliensis
GGTCCTTCTATGTATATTCGTTATGTAGTAAGTATCTCAGTATATTGTGGTGGTGTTGGTGTTTTATTCCATGAGAAGAAGACAGAGGTTTATCTACAGATGATAATTTTCCCCCGGGGAGGGAGGTCGGCAATGAGAACGATAACTAGAACAAATGAAAGCTAACTTGGAAGGCTAACTTGGGATTTAGAGTAATGACTAGTAAACAAGTTTAACTTGAATCGCTGTTAGATATGGGAGGACATGTATATCAGTCATAAACATACTAGAGACGAATGTAACAACAACGTATACACATGATCGTAATACTGAGCTCTTGGGCAATTATATCAAGCCAATAGGAAAGCGAAGGGGAAATATGTATACATACATACAATCGGGGGGTTGCTGGACAGGGGGAATATCATAATAATACTGGTATACAAACTGAACTTCGTTCCCTTTCTTTTCTTCTTCTTTTCGCTATTTCCATGCCCTGAAGCTGTTTTTAGCACGAACAAGTATTGTCCTGATCTTTCTTCCCAGTGCATGCCATAACTATTATTTTGTTTTTTTCTCTTTGTAGGTTTGTTTTCAACATGTCATCAAAACGTACGTTAAATATACATTCATGCAAATTGCTCTACAACTCATCCTTTATCGCACTCGTCGGGGTACAACTGGTAGCCGACGATGCCGACGCAAGCAACGCGCTTGCAGCGGAGAGAGCATCCTGGAACCTTGACGAGGCATCCGCTATAATACTGCTGGCCGAGACAGGGTCGATGCTGGCCGAGACAGAGCGGATGGAGTATAACAATGCGTCTAAGCTTGCAGATGCCAAGGAGGAAACGCTGCTGAATTCCGAACTGGCTTGTTCGAGAATTGGCTTACTGGTTAGTGCTGGGATACTTGTTTCTGAGGGCTTTACGGAGCTGGAAATAGAGGTGGAGATGGAGGTGGAGGTGGCGTCGGAGGCAGAGTTAAGAAAGATGGAATATTGGTCATGGGCGAGGCCAATGGCTTCGTAATAACGCCGGCGCGCGTCCAGGATTATTTGTTGGCCTGGGACGGTGGCTTTGGTACCGGTGTCTGTGTCCGTGTCTGCGGCAGCTGCAGTGGCGCTTGCGATTGCTTTTGATAGAGCGACGGAGGCGAGTTCCAGGCTGGATTGGAGTTTTGCGGATGCGATTGAGAGAAGGCCATCATCTTGTGGTGGAGTGGGAGAGGGGATGGTGATGGCGTTGGTGATGGGAATTCTTGCGTATTCTGATGGGGCTTTGAGATGGGGTTCGAGGTTTTCACTTGCGTGTTGAAGGGAGCCTGGGTATGCGGATTCGATGGACGCGATGACGTGTTCATCTGGTGTTCCAGAGTTATGGGCGCCGGCAACTGAATGAGCCCTGTCATATTGTTTCTTGGCTTGGGAGATTGAGTCTGAGAAGGAGGAGCTGGTTTTGGTGGAGATGGTGGATTGCCCGGGTGGCTCCGCAGGAGAAGTAAGGTTTGTTGTTGTTGATGACGATGATAAAGTTGTCATCAATGGCTGCTGCTGAGACGATGGGCCATCGCTAGCCTGCTCAGGGGAATTACGGGAGACTTCTTCATGTTCTATGAGTTCAGCAGCTGCTCCACCCCAAACATTATCCCCAGTGCCAGCATTATCATCACCCACAAAGGGCTCAGGCTCAGGCTCAGGCTCGGGTCCAGGTTCAGTAGAGTCTGTTTCGTGACTGGGCTCCGGTGTATCTTGATCGGAAGGGTTAGTCTCGCTGGCTTCAGCTTCTGGAGCCGACGACGACGGATATTCTGCGGTATCTGACGTTGTTTTCGTTTCCACAGCTGATATGCTGTTATGATATGCACCCAACCCCATCGCCCGCTCTTCTGCTAGCACGAACTTCAGAAGCATCGCCCGTCCTCGTCTCGAAATCGTGGCTCGTATCCTCAGCTTCAATTTTCCATTTCCCAACCTCCTTTAGCCTCGTAAGTTCCTTCGCCGTTGTTTCAGCAATCGCCATCCCCCTTTCGACGATCTCATTCGCAAGGGACTTTGCATCCTCATAAGCGCTATGTTTCATCCCAACCACTCTAACCTCTTCCCGCCAACTATGAAACTGCTTCTTCAGCGCATTATATTTTGCCCAATCCTTGTATGTGACACCATCCATCCACGCCCATTTCATGCCGATATTCTGCAGGCCGAGATCGCGAATCTGATCTAGTACGTCAACTGTGGCGTCAGAAACGGCAGCCACCTCTGCAAAGAGCTCCCGGTTGAAATCCCTTAGCCACTGCCGGAGCTTTTGCGCAGATCCCCGAATAGCAAAGCCAGCTGTTCTAACCGCCTCCACCAACTGACTTTCCGCGTCGTCGCGATCTTGGACGCTGGATTCATTAGGAAGACCACGAAGGATATCGTTAATTTTAGCTTTTAAAGATTTAAGCTCCTGTTTCCCCACCATCTCCAACTCGGATACCAGTTCCTCCCCGAACTTCCGTGCGTCAAGTATGCGTCTTTCCACAAGTTTTGCGACGCGCTCGTCAAGATCCTCAACTCCTTTGTCCGCAGCGATTGCAAACTTCTCTTGCCATGTTTTTAAATCCGTTGCTATAGTTTCGCGTGCAAGACTCACTTTGTCAATTGATTGTTCGGGGTGTGGTGCAGATGACGAATATGTCGTAGTGCTGTAAGCTGATGTTTTTGGTGACACGGTAGTGGTGGGTAATGAGGCAAACACGGTAGAGGTAAATTTTTTAGTCGAACTGCATTGGATATTAGCAAAGGCACAAGATGTATTGTAGTCCCAAGTGCTTAGTCGAAATAACAAGATCTTGGCTCACCTTTCAGTTTCTTCAACAACAGCCCCAAGCTTCCTGCCTTCTCGATAGCCTGCAAGTTTCTCACCAATCCTAACTAACTGAGGCTCGACGTTCTCAGTGTAAAGCCCAACAATCCCAGGCAGCAGTGTCTCATTGATAAATATCAACAGCGATGACCATATCTTCTTGGCGTACGGATAAATTGTATTTACTGCAATATTGTATGTTGAAGAGCAGGCCTTAACAATAACTGGCTTTGATTGGGCGTAGAATGGTTGAACATATGACCGCCACGCTTTATCAAAATGTGTTACTGAAGCCCGATAATAGGGTGTTACTACCGTACTGACACTCGTGTAATACGGCCCTATCGAATTTTCGTATATGCGGATTGTGGAGTTTTGTAGCGAATAGAGGTGAGGTGTAACTAATGCCCCTAGCTGGTGTCGAACATAAGAAGTACCCTTCTCAAAATGGGCAGCTCCATACATGCGGTAAGTTCGAGTTGCGAAATGCACGGCTGGGATGTATATTTTCTCGTTGAAAGTGCGAGCATAGGGGCGCACGGTATCAACATATGGAGCTCCATAAAATTCATAATATGGTGTTATGTGAGGCTCGATGTGTGACCGTGCGATCAAGTACGGTTTGCAAACCCAAGAGGAATTGCTATCCAACTCCTGTGGAGTCGACGGACAGTGGAATAACGGTGTAAGTAAAGCGTACCATATCAGCAACCTATTCCAGAAGACAGAGATAGTTAGCATTTCGTAAAGCTGGCGGGCAACGGTCTTTGGTGGTGGTTTCTACGTTTCTACGATGGTTGGTTCATACCGTACAATAACCCCTAGTGACCACCGTGCAAAGCCAGCTGGCCGTTTCTGTTCTCGTTTTCGAAGCGGCTGTCCGTCAACCTGTCCATTCACCTTCTTTGCAACCACACCATCCGCTGCTATCGCCATCCTGTGTGGTGGATAACCCCCCGCTCGACTGCTTGTTTGTGAGCCGAGGTCTCCTGACCACTCAGCAGGACTGCGTGTCTTGTGCTCATATATCTTCGAAGGAATAGCTGTGAACAACCTGTGGCGCAATACAACATGAGAGACACCAGTTCTAGAGCTGGTCGAAAAGAAAAGGTAGACAAATAGATAAATGGTGTCGAGGAGATTATTCGAGAGATTAGAGCAGCCTATGGAGGTCCATAGGTTGTTCAGATCTTGGTATGGAGCTCTACGGACCAGTCAGCAGCTAGCCACGATCAGCTGGAAGTACCGGAAGCACCCACTTCACAGCTACCTACTACTTACGTATAGAACAGGGAAAGATAAACTTACTCTCAGAAGTTGCCTAGACATTTGCTATAAGGAATATTGTCCCGGAAGAGAAAACGGCATAACTGGACAGAGTTGTTGTGATGTGTTATCTCCCTGCAGCCGCGCGAGTTTCAGCATTTTCTTACTTTTAGTTATTTACTTACTAATGTGACTGACCACTCAACGCACGTTATACCCTATGTTAATTAACGCGAAAATGATGCTCGCAGTATTAGTTGAATCCCTCTCTTAGGAAGATGCAAATTACACTACTATTGCTAATAAATATGAAATTCACTGAACTGCTCTATGTAATGTGTTACCAGCTACTATACTTGCAGAAAAATCACAGTCTTTATTTATCAAAAGAAGCTTACAAATTCTTTAGAAAAAAAGTCCTTCTTTGCATATTTAAATTCTATTAATTCTTATAGAGAAAATTATTATTAATATTATTCTTCTTTTTCATTGAGGTATATTTAGTCAAAGATTATGACATCTATCTAGTTATACTAAAATATAACTATTTTATAAATCTGATATATATACACAATTTAAAATAAAATAGAATATTAGAAGAATATTTATCAACTTTTCATATAAATCTAAAAAGCTAAACTATAGACTGATATAAATAAATATAACTTTAAAGTAAAATTCATAATACAATTTCATATTGAGTAAGATATCTCAGTGAGTGAGACATCAAAATTACTGTATTTTAATTAACTAGATTTTAATCTGAAATATCTATACTTATATTTCTCTAATTAAATTAAATTAAATTACACTAGATTGAAAGTATTTTGTTCTTTTATGATCTGATAAATTGCAGTTGCTACACTGCTATGATACTTCTAAGCATAATCTAGATTCAGAGACTGTAGACTTAAAAAATTGAATAACAGACTATTCAACAGATACAGTAGATGAAATAATAAAATTCTAAGCTTTTTGTCTAATGAGATTCTCTGCATGTTGAATCTGATGTCTAGATTTAGTTTACTTTTGCTTTTCTATCTTATTTGCATTAAATATATTCTGATATTGCTTCTTTAGAATAGTGATACTGATCACTTCATGTTCACAGATTTTGATAATTTGATCAAAATCTTTTACAAAGCCTTGAGGCTAATCTTTTACTAAGTATTTGATTTTATTTACCTGCTGATGTAATTGCTGGAGATTATTAGATGTTTGAAGCACTTAGAATGTGATTGAATTGCTAGAGCTACTGCATAAGAAGAAAGAAGTCTGAAGTTAAATATCTAGCTGTTGAAGAACATAGTTAGATTGAAAAAGCACTATTTCAGTAGCTTTAAAGTCATTTTGAATAGTTTGCAGTTTGAAAACTTCAGTATGTACTGCAGAATAAGTTTTTAAGAAATTTATTTTTCAAATAATATTAAATTCTAGCTACATTCACTGTTGAACTAGACTCTTATATGCTTACTTTAAAACTGTAAAAATGCTCACATCTAGTGACTGTAAGAGATATAATGGATGAGATAGTATGCAAAGACATATAATAGTATTATTCTTGCAGATTTGATTGAATTCTGAGATAAAATAACTACTGTGCTCATTCAAAATAAGAAAACTATAAGTGTCAACTCTGCGTAAATTTGCAGTAGAAATAAACAGTTTAGTAAGTCATTTGACTTCTATCTCATCTGTAGTTCAATCATTAGAGTTAACATTAAGTCTCTAGCTATCTAGAAGTCTGTCAAATCAGTCATTCTGTAGAATCTGCTCTTTGAGAATGATGTATAAGAATAGAGCTCATTCTGACATATTGACTGCCTCAATCACAGTCACTTATTCACAATTTCCAGACTGTAGAAGCTTTGTCTAGTCATAGTGCTTAGCATTAGTGATGATCTTAATAGTAGCACATAGTCTTATGACAAAGCCAGTCTCATCAAAGTTGTAAATATTCTCTGATAGAATTCTATATTCAGTAATTATAATTTTCAAGATCTTAAATCAATTCTATATAACACTGATATCTTTACATTTGACTCATTCATGATTACAGCATCTGAAATAGTGACTTTGAAGCTTCATATAGCATTTAATCAGTCTTGAAATCCAGTTCTTGCTGATCTAGAGAGGAGAGATGGTAGAGATGATAAAATTCTATAAGATAAAAAAATAATTAGTCATATTCTCAATAAATGCTAACTAAGAGGAAAATTCTCATTTAACATAGTTCAGCACTCATTTAACTAGTCTATTCTCTTCAGACTGAGTCAATTTGTGTGAATTTAAGTGTAAATTCATCTATGCAAATCTGTCACTTAATCAATAATCAAAAGTAGAAGATAAAATATCAAATAGACATGCAGCTTTACAAATTGAGAGTTTTTCATTATTTTGAATAGATTTTATCATAGTTCAAGCCTCTTCTCTCTCTCAATAGAATTTAAAGAATTTTTAATACAAATTGATGATATAATTATATGTTGAAGTGAAAGAGTAGTTAAATTAGATGATATTTTGAAATGATGTCTTGCTTGCTGAGATGTCTTACTTAATGTAAAATTACATAATTTATTTCAACTTTATAATTAAAGCTAATAAAAATACATATAAATTTTAAGAAAGTAGTTATTATTGAGTGAGAAATTTTTAAATTTTTTTAAAATAATCAAAACTTTTTAGAATTTTCCAACTTATATTAATGATTTATATATAACTTTTTAAAAATTTTAATTATTAACAAATATATATTCAAAAAAACTTTATATTTTAATAAAATAATATAATAAATAAAATTATAAAATAATTAAAATAAATATATTTTGATTTAATTTAAAAAATTAATAAAAATATAAAGTTAAAAGATATTAAAATTTATTTTTCTCAATTTATATATATTTTAAAAAAATTAAAATAGAGCTAGTAATGAAAATTAATACTAAAACTTCAAAAAATATATAAAAATTATCTCATAATCTTATATTTAAAGAATATTAAAAAATTATATTTTAATAAATACTCTAGTTTCTAAAAAAAAAAAGAAAATATTTAATATATAAAAAAATTAAATTAAATTAAAATTTTTTTAATAAAACATAAAAACTTTTTTTATAATATTAATTAAAACTTAGATAGAGTTATTTTAAACTTTATATAAAATAATATAAAAATTAAAAAATTTTTTTTATTAATTAATTAAATATATTTTTTACTTTAAAAATAATTTAAAAATAAAGTTTTTATTTAATTAAATAAAAAATAAAGTATTTTTAAAGAATAAATTTTAAAAATTAAATAAAATTTTTATTTAATTTATACTATTAAAAAATATATTAATTTAAAGATTATTTTAAAAAATTATTTTATTTTATTATTAGAAATTTTTTAAATATTATTTTATTTATTTTTTATTATATAATTTTTTTATAATTTTAAAATTAAATTTATAAAATAGTTAAATTCTATTATAATTAAATTAATATTATAATCATTAAATATATATCTTAAATGATGAAGAATAAAATGAAAAAAAATTTATTTCTATAAGTTTTTTACTAAATTAAGTATATAATTAATTGTATTTTTCATAATAAATCTGTCTAAATATTATTATTTTAAAAGAAAACTTTTATGCTATAAGTTCTAATCTATACATATATATCAGACTTATAGATGGTCAAATTCTAGTAAAAGTAGATGAATGTCATAGTCATTGAATATTATATATCAAGTAAATAATAATAATAATAATAATTTATATTTAAAAGCTTTTAATGTCCTATTGTGATTGTTAGTTGAGCTAATATTCATCATATTTATCACAGGATCTGTGATAAAGCAGGCTGTAGTAAGTATTAGTGAGCGAAGTATGCTGGTAATAATAATAACACTAATAATAACTAATAATACTGGCGATTGGGGGTTCGTTCTAACACTAATTGTCCTGGTCACGTGTAGGGCAGCCGGGGCAACGGCTAATCCGTGTAGGCCCAATAATAAAACTTGCGGGTCTTGCGGTTGCGGGGCCAAAGGTTAATCCGTATCCCCCAGTTGGAATTGGCCCTTAACGCCGTTAGCACGTGATTGGTGGCAAAATACTCACCCAATTTTTATCTCCGCTTGTTCTTATCAATCAGAAAGAAAACTGTCAGCCCCATCCTGCATCCGCCGCTTTGGAATGTTTCTTTCCCGACACAACCCCAACTAGACGCTATCTTCTAGGTTTCACATCGAAATCATATATTCTTTTTGCACCTTGGTTTACGCTGCTCGACAACAATGTTTCGACGAATGTTCACTCTTGGGCCAAGGGCATCGGCTATGTTAAACCCTCTACAGGCCATTCGTCCCGCAAACCTGAGCATAAATAGTCGAAAGTTCGCGCCAACTGCTGCCTTATCTGTTCGAAGTTATCACGCAAAAGATATGTTTTCCTTCCCGTCTTGGGGCCTTGTAGTTTCATTTCTCGACATATCTCAATTAAGTGATATTCTGCGACCCTCAAGCTGACCTTCCATGCACTGCTTGATCATTATAGCAATCCCCGAAATGTCGGTTCCATGTCCAAGGGAGATGTGGATGTTGGCACAGGACTTGTTGGCGCCCCAGCTTGTGGAGACGTCATGAAGCTTCAGATACGCGTGGACAAAGATAGCAATACTATCAGTGACGTTAAATTTAAGACGTTTGGATGCGGCAGCGCCATCGCGAGTTCAAGCTACCTCACGGAGTTGGTTCGTGGAATGACATTGGAAGAAGCTGGGAAGATTCGGAATACTGAAATTGCAAAGGAACTGTGTTTGCCACCCGTAAAACGTACGTGATCAATTTCATAGAACCGTCAATGTCGATTATGGTCTCATCTAGCTGACCTTTCGGATGCAGTTCATTGCTCGATGCTTGCGGAAGATGCAATTAAGTCGGCCATCTCGAACTACTATACGAAGAATCCAAAGTCCCGCTCCACTGACCTGTCTGGAGCCACCTCATCCATGCCTAACATTGACGCCCAAAAGGCGTCTACCGAGTCTACAAGTGCTCAGAACACAGCGGGTTAAGTGTTGAAGAGAGACAAGATAAAGTTAAAAGTTCATCCGTCACAGGACTGTTTTCCTTTGGATTTTCATTAGGCTGGCGTATTTCCCTTCTTCTATTTCCTTTGTTTTTATATGCTCATTGATACTCTGATGGCATGGCGATGTCCATGTTTTGTTACCCACCACACTCGAGTCGTCAAAATTGTATCTTTTGAAAGCTTTCGGCTTTTGCATTTCCTGTATCACTTACCTATCGTTAAGCCAATTAGTGAAATCATAAATCACCATCGCACCTAAAACCTGGGTACGATTTTACTACTATATCTTGCTTCCCCGAGTATTGGAATAGGGGAACTCATAGACTATCATTCGTGCATGTATAATTTGCGACAGGGAAGAAGGTGGTCTGTTTAATTAGAGCATTCGACTCTCAGAACTCGGGATTTCGTTCAAATGTTAACACCCGTAGACTATACTTTGCTCTTGTGAAGACAATGATATGTAGGTATAATCGTCAGTTTTGAGGAAGATTCCTCATTGATTATAAAACTGCGATCTGGAGTGATTTCGCAACCTAATTATTTGCCTGTAGAATCAACTACCGAATCTATCATAATCACCAGTCAAGAATCGAGAACGCCATTCATTCCAAGTCTCCCATCATATCTTCATCGCATTCGCCGTTCGAAATCCCCGCCATTGACCTTTCATCCCTACTGCCGACATCCGTACGCCTTGGAGCTTTCCGCATGTTTTCTATATATTCACCGCTCAACTCTAATTTCATATCAGTGCCTTTCGCAAGCCTCTCAAGTGATGCTAGCTGATATTTTTGTATATTTAGATTAGCCAAGAATTTCGATTCAGGCTGATGGTTGAGGTTGAAAGTTGCTGATGCGAAACGAAGAACAGAGGGCATCGACGGATCCGAAGGCTGTATTAAACATGCCTGTAGCTGGCCTGAAGTAATCAAGCCTACCACAAAATCATCCGTTAATTGGGTGTCGGTCCCTAAGTAAGACGATATATCCGGTGTTGATAGTGCAGCGAAAGTTTTTTCAAGTTTCACGACAGAAAAACGCTGATACGCAAGCAAGGCTTGTGAAACTAAGCCTATGTTGTTATCCTAGTGAGGAAAATGAAATAGTAAAGAACGCGGCAGAAGTTAGCGATAAGTCACAGGTTTCCAAGTAAACACCCTTTAAAGGCATTTTATATCACCCACCGAAAACCAAACTGCTTCACCAGCAGAAACCTCTGCTTGTAACCTTCGAAAGTCCCCAGTTTTGAAGACATCAGCTAGAGAGTCGTAGGGTTTTGCTAGTGATCTGAATACTTTTGCTGTGGAGGGTGTAACAGTTCTTGGCATAGGGAGGGACTATAGTAAATCATAAAGCATTAGCGGTTGGGATATGAATGACAATTCCCCAAGTATGTACATACCTTTCCCTTTTCCAAAAGGCAAACCAAAACCCATTTCTTGTATGCATCTACCATAATCATGCTTAATGAGTTTGTTGTAGGTGCAGAAATGACTATTTCAAGGAAATGGATGGCGTCGTCCCATTTCTTGAGGCCCATATAAATCATCGCACCGTACAGAAAGTACTCTAGATAAGATCTGTGGTTTATCTTTCCGGACAATCCTGAGGAGGCAGTGATAAAGGACATGCTCGACTCATGTTGTTGGCACGGAAGGATTTGGGACCTTTTAATAAATAGGTTGTCGGAAGTAGTTGGGAAATGACAGAGAGGCTTATCCAGAATATCGAGTGCACAGAGGTAAGACCTCGATAGAAGACACAGCCGTACAAATGTGGTATGCAATGATGTGAAGGTGGAGGACGATGGATCAAGACGGAGTATAGCGTGTTTTAAAGGATGAAGAGCCACCAGAGGCTTCGAAACTGTAAGTATAAATCATAAAGTAATATTGGGGTGGGGTAGCTTACTTGCGACGAAATCTCGGCTGATTTCGCAACAATTTCAACAAGATTTCGGAATTCCTGGCCAGCATACCTTACCTGGATGCGATCAAACACTTTCAGGAGTGTTATTGACTTTGACCATAGCTCCCCTCCCGGACGCCATGCAACTGGAAATGGCTCCTTGGTATCTTCCTGTGATACCTGGTAGTGGGATAGAAGAACAAAAATGTAAGCCAGAGTTTGACGTCCTGGATCCAGCAACTGCCCACAACAAGCCCGTTAGTCAGGTATATCATGATATGTGATTCCTTTTGTTGCATTCTGCGGGGGAGCTTGTAAAGAGTGATAACTTGAAAGGAGCGAGCGAACATCCAGAAAATTTCCCTTTCCAGGGATATGCGCAACCAACTTCTGCGAAGGTATGCATTTTAGCTCCAAATAATGACCCCGTATCTCTTTATCGTACTTCACATCAGATGTTGGACGTCCTTTCGGCGAAGGTGTGGGAGGGAAGGAAAGTAAACGAGAGAGAATTTCCGCCATAGCGAAGGTGAGGGAGAATATGATTTCCGACAGCAAATCGTTCACGATATCGTCCCGTGTTAGATATATAACTCCCTTAGAACCTATTCGACCATGCCTCAGCTAGTGCGGGAACTTGAAGTGATCGATGGTATCGAAATTAGGTGGATATTCTGGCTGGTGCCAATGCGTGAAGGCAGGCTGTGTCCTCAGTTAGTTTGAAGTTATAGCTGAATATATATTTGCTGGTCAACGCCAACCAATGATCTATCCTGGTGGTGGACCATATTATTTAGGTAGTTAAAGGCTCCAGTTGATCACACTACAGGAGATCGGAATCCTTGAAATTCAAGCTGCGTACCTTTGCAGTTCAACATAAGCTGGTAAAATTGATATCAGCCCACAAAAGAAGAATGGAAGCTCCAATCTCCCAGAGTGGATATGAGGACTATTTGTTTTGCACTGTGGTTGTTGATGTTGATTGAGGTTTGAGGCTGGCTGTCCAAGATCAGTGTAAGTGTGTTTCACGTGCTGATAACAAGACCATCTGGACATTGGGGCTCGGTCGTCGCTTGTTGGAGGAAGCTCTTAAAGGAGTCCAAGGATTGGGCTATTTATTAAATATCAAAGTGGGATTTTTGTTTCTCTTTTTCACCACAATATACTTCTACATTTACATGTATTTTTTAATCCCCTCATTCAATTGGAATTTTACTTGCGTCCCGAAGTATCGCCAGTTCCGTCGTTGTATGTCAATCGCTGTACGCCAACAATGTCGCTAACCGATGCATCACCTGTGGAGGCGGCAAAAACAGCCTCTGAGTCCTCGCGGCTTCTCGCAACGCTCTCTAGTTCAGCGCGAAATGAGGCTTTGGACTTGATGTATGCCTCTCTGTCGAAACAAAGGGATGCTATCCTTGAAGCAAATGCGAGAGATGTCAAGGCCGCCACTAAAGCAGCGGAAAATGGTGAACTGAGCTTGAGCATACTGAAAAGGCTGGACCTGAGTAGACCTGGGAAGTATGAGGACATGCTGAAGGGCATTCTGGACGTGCGGGATTTGGAAGATCCGAGTAAGTCCTAGATATCCCTATTTTCGCTTTTGCTAGCTTCCCTCTGTTGTTCCCCGAACGGTGCTGAATGAATCTATGGGTTCGATAGTTGGAAAGGTGACGCTACGCACTCTTCTAGATGACAATCTCATTCTTGAAAGAGTTACTTGTCCGATTGGGGTATTGCTTATAATATTCGAGGCACGACCGGAAGTGATTGTCAATATTGCTGCCCTGTCAATCAAATCCGGAAATGCGGCCATCCTGAAAGGTACTGTGATGTTATGCAAAACCCATTGTTCACTCAGAGGTTATCTCTTTTTCTAACGCCAATTCCAGGAGGCAAGGAATCGACGGAGTCTTTCGTGGCCATCTCAAATATCATTTCGGAATCCATATCCAAGTCGCAGGTCCCAAATACTTCAATCCAGCTTGTTAAAACAAGAGATGCCATACTTCCTTTACTAGCTCAGGATAAGTATATTGACCTTGTTATACCTCGCGGGTCCAACGACCTAGTTCGTTACGTGAAGGAAAACACCAAAATCCCCGTTCTCGGCCATGCTGATGGCATCTGCTCGATATATCTTCATTCGGACGCCGATTTATCAATGGCAATAAAAGTAATAATTGATGCTAAAACTGGATACCCCGCAGCATGCAATGCTGTTGAGACCCTTCTTGTTGACCAGGATGCTCTGTCTACCCTATTACCGGCTATTGCGGATGCCCTACTGGCTAAAGGCGTAACCCTCCGTTGCGATAAGCCATCAAAGCTTGCTCTCCAAACAAAACTCTCGCCGGTGCAGTCATCACTCCTACAAGACTCAACGGAGGCTGATTACAACACTGAGTTTTTGGACCTTACTCTTGCGATAAAAACGATATCATCAACTACGCCCCAAGAAACTCCAGTCGCCGTCGCCATCGCTCATATAAATTCACATTCCTCGAAACACACGGATGTCATTCTAACCTCCTCGAGGACTATCGCAGAACGTTTCCTGGCCGGTGTGGACAGTGCTGGTGTTTATTGGAACACGAGTACCCGATTAGCTGACGGGATGAGATATGGGTTTGGAACAGAGGTTGGCATTAGCACTAGTAAAATTCACTCGAGAGGACCAGTGGGTTTGGAGGGGCTGACTATCTACAAATATTTCATTCGAGGCAATGGCCAGACAGCAGGCGATTATTTTGAAGGCGAAGGCGGGAAAACCTGGAAACATCGTAAATTGACTATATAATTCCAGTAGGAAGAGGAGTTCTTTTCTGACAATGATTGTACAAAATCCTTATAATTGAAAAGCATGACACATATCAATCAATATGCGCATGCTCTGTTTTAATTCCCCGGCCCATGTGCTTGCAAGAACCCAGCTGGTAGATCCAACCCGCGGATTTACATGTCCTCTTCGCTGGATTGGAGAGAATTTCCTCTACTCGTATAGGCATTATTCTCTGTTTCTTTGCGTTAAAAAACTGACTAGCATTTGGACGTAATGAAAGACAAGGGAGAAAAGAAAGGCTCAGGAACTCCAGGGAGGTTAAGTTGTGAAACATTATTCATCATGGGCTCCTTCAATCTGACTAGAAATTTATAATGGCCAATTTCACAAGCCTGTCTCACGCGATTTGCTGAACCCGAACAAGAACCCAAGAACCCATAGATAACACCCTAAACCTTGAAGCCACGCGACCGTCTCCGACCACGAGCCCGCTCGAATTTCCGACCTTTGCTCTGGACATATGGTTTCTGCACACGAACGAAAGCAAGTTAGCAAACTAGGAGTCCAGACTCGCGGTATATATATCAGAAAATCTCTCTCTAACCTTTCCACTGTGTGGGCCGAAGCCAAAGTGTTTTACAGCCTCTCTCGCGTTCTTGGGACCCCGCAGCAGCAATGTGTTGGCACCAGTTGGGGCTCTGAGGGCCAGCTGGTCCAGAGTCAAGGTTTCACCGCCAGCCTTCTCAATTCTAGCTCTGGCGGTGGAAGTGAACCGAAGAGCAGCAACGGAAATCTTTGGGACGTTGAGGAGCCGGTTGTCATCGGTGACAGTACCAACAATAACGATGGTCTTTCCCTTGTTCGCTTCTGCAGTTTCCTTGGTCCCAATGGCGCTCACAATTCGAGAGAGAGATACCGGGGGGCGGTTAATACGGGACATGAAAAGACGTCGTAGGACAACCTTGTTGAAGCTGGAGTCGGTACGGCCTGCGGTTTGTTTTGTTCTTAGAAAATACGCAAAATATTATGCTATGGCGTTTGTCCCCTTCTGCGTCAAGAGGCAAGGATTTTGCGGGGTTATAGCTTACGGGAAAGGAAGCGATACAGCTTCACGAGAAGCAGGAGGTAGACATTATCACTCTTGGGTGCCTTGCGGTGGGAACCCCGGACATGGTGGCGGTCCAAATCGATACCTATCAACGATTGACGACGAAACCTGCATCAGCATTCCCTCCTCATGTCGCAGGTCATACAGGAGAAATTCGAAGCGATCAGAACCGTTCAACAAGGGATACAGGGTGGCTTACCCATGGCTGCTGGATACCGTTGTCGAAAGCTGACTTTTACACCGATGCGAGAGTCGACGACTGCAAAAGATGATAATGATCTTGGTTGGTTTGATTATTTTGAAGCCGCTGAGTGTGCGGGAGGAGTAGCCCTACGCTAGCCGTTTCGGGACGCCCTCCAGAAGGGGAAGGCGGTGTGCTGGGCACGACGCAAATTTCGCGCTAGTCCTAGACAGGCGGCTCCAGGTAGGCAGTAAACGTGTTTTGGCGCCAGTGGACAGGGTATGAACATACGGAGTATGACAATAACTATGAACATAATGATGTTCGTGGAACATAGGTATTCTATTACATTTGCATCGTATTGATTAGATGATTAACCGGTCTAATACAGGCTCTTCAGGATATCATTTCCCCTTTTGCCCGTCTCTAAAATGAAGTCCAACTCCAATAGCTTTTAAGATCATCAGCGCAAGTAAAGTGTACAGAAAATTGGAGTGGCAGAAGTAGCAGAATATAGGGGAAAAGGGAAGAAAGGAACTAAGGAAACTAGTGAAACAAGATGAGGCATCAAGGAAGACCATCTAATAGGAAAAAGTGCACGTAAAGCATGAAAGGCCCCCGACACATCTGGTAGCCCGCAGTGGGCCAATACACATGTACAGTACATGCAATCAGTGGCTGTTGGCCCAGCATGAGGACGAATGCCGGGAACAGGATTCTCAACTGTTTTGAAAACCCACCCTTATTCCTAATCACTGTCACCAAGCTTGATTAAAAAGTCGCGGGTCAGTTCATAGCTCAGCCAGCTGCTCGCCATGCTAGGGGCCACCTTGAGTAAGTTCGGAACGATTCCTTTATAGAGGCCCCTGACTCCCTCTTGCTTCATGATAAGCCTCACTGCATCCCAGATGGAGGTGTATTGGTATCCCAAGCCAGACATCGTATTGACCTGGAATCTTCTCCGGAGGACATCGCTGTATCGGTTGGTTAGATATAGTTGACAAACTAAATTGACGGTTATATATATATATTAAATGAAGGAAACAAGGTCTCACAATGGATATGTGCATGTCTGCGCGACAGCACCTGATATTGCACCGGCCAACAGCTTGCGGTAAGGGCTAGGGTTAAGATCTCCCTCAGGAGTTAGGTACTTCCGCACTGACTCATAGGTCATGAAATTTAACCCCACCTGCATATAAAATTAGCGAGGATCCTGTGTGACCAGCTCGATAGTAGAGCGATTTGGATAACTTACATAAGGGGCGACGCCGGCAATGGTGGGAATGATCCCACGATAAAGAGCAAGGAAACCACCTTCATTACGGTACATCAATCGTATCGTCCCAAATATTCCTGGTAACGGTTGTTCTGGCCCCTTGCGCAGTTCGCGAAAGGAAGCAGACTGGATGGAGAGCCTTGTTCTTACGATATCTAACGGATAAGTAAATGTAACAGACGTGATACCAGCAAGGCCTCCACAAAACAGACGACGCAGAGGGGTAAGTTCGCCACCCGGAGTTGGCTCAAAAAACTGGACTCCATGTTAGCAAAGCGAAGAAGGAACACAAATTGTTGAAGTAAGAACCCCTCAAAAACGAGTGTCATGGCAACTGGAATCAAAAGGTAAATGATTGCGAAAACGGCCAACTCGTCAACTCTGCCGCCGGAGATCTGAAAGGGCAAGGTCGGAGAAATAACATCAGCTTACCCCTTTATAAAAGCTATAGCTTCCAAACTGGACGGCAGAGTAGGGGACTATGCGGATACAGTTGGTCCCGTTGCCCCGCATGAAACCCTTCCATCCCTCTTCTTTGCCTATCTTGACTAGTGCTTTCCATATTGACAGTTTGTATTCTGCTCTGCCAACACTCTGGATTTGAAGCAAGATCTTCAGTCGCTCGAGGGGGGAAACGATGGTCCGCGACACTGCACCAGCTACCCCACCAGCGAGAAAAGCGGCCGTCACAGGTTCCGATAACCTGTCCTTGGTCTGCTGAAGAAGAGAAGTAGTTGGCTGGGAAAGGGATTCCTGATTGCAGTTAATACGAAGGAGCCCAAGCGGGAGGGAAAAACAAAAAAAGAGCGGTGGTGGCGGGGAAAGGAAGGCTTAGATATGGGAAAGATACGAAGGGTTAAAAATATGTGATATTGGATTATACCTTGATGTGAGATTCAGATCCAGGCGATGGCAAAGGCGTCAAGCGCCTCTCCGAAGCTTCATTTCGAGCTCCGTCCCTTGGACCGAGCCTCATGGTGAGGAAGCCTTAAAAGGATGCGAAACTCCCACGGTAGCTGCGAGCTCCCTTTATCTCGCATCAAGCCAAAGCACGTTGGACGAGTAACTCTCTTCGCCTGAGCGTCCTGACAAGCTCTCTCATCAGGAAAGGAACAAAAACAACGTTCGTTCGGGTGGATATTTGCTAGTGGCTTAAAAGGGAGAATTCCGGTAACAAGAGTCTTAACACTGTACAGTCCATGGAAAAGCGTTTGGCCGGCTTGTGCGTGTGTTAATCGAGGGTGGGATGGATATCAGAGAGAAATGTTGAAAGAACGCAACAGGTACAGCAGCAGGAGGAGCAGGAGGAGGAGGAGGAAGAAGAAGAAGAGGAGGAGGGAAGGTAATCTGCAACCTTTTTTCTTTTCCCTTTTTATTGGTTTCTTGGGGGTGTTGATTTATATATGCCAAACAGCGTGGTAGGAGGTATATATTGCTCCGTACCTGGAGGAGCGCGGGTCAAGTTATCAGAAACGTGGTCCGTAAGCCAGAGACCGATGAAGGATCCCACACGGACACAACGAGCAAATGATATTCATCAATAGCAATGGCAAAGGAAGACGGTGAGGGCGTTGCTGGGAAGACGGTAGTAGCATAGATGCGTGGACTGGTTCGATCCGGTGTTTCTCAGAAGCCTTGGGGTTTTTTTCGGATACAGCAGCAATCATCAGTTTTGACTGTGTTCTGAGGTTCCAACCCCGACTTGGGCCGTTTCTGATGGAGTCACGTGTTATGGAGACTTAGGGTGGACATTATTAACTGGTTTTAATACAACAATACAAAATTACGGAGGAAGATTTCAATCACTATTCATAGAAGCGGTGCGGTTCGGCGATCGTCACATAGATTCTCCGTTTCAGATACTTGCACGCACCATAGAAAGATTGAAGCAAAACTTCTGGCTGTACCTAACTAACTACTGTAACACTAGTTAGTTAGTTACCCAATAGTTAGTTACGGGAGGGAGGGTTGATTATTAACTGTGTGCCCAAGGCCCCAGGTAATATCTACATATATGTAATAGGAAGCAAGGATGGATACGATGGATACCGTACCTTACCGTACCATAACTTACAACTTTACCATACACATACGCCCCTTGTTTTCCTTTTCCTTCGGCTTTGGCTTATTTTATTTTCTTTCTTCCTGCTGCTGAACAAACAACTTTCTCTTTCTTCTTCTTCAACTTCATTTTTCCATCCATTTTCATCCATCTCTTTCATCTCTTTTCATCATCTTCTTCTCCCCAACGTCATCCAACTCCATCTCTCCATCTCTCCATCATCTATCCCTCTATTCTCATCATCATTGTCCTTTTGTCTTCCTGCCATCTAACTCCTTTTTATCTGTTCTGCCTGCTATTTTCGTTTTCTACCCGTCTCTTTAACTCCTAGTTCATTTGTCCTCTTCCCCCCTCCCCAAAACAAGGGCCCGCTACAACTGTCTTTTGCACACTCTGTCACTTCACCATGTCCCGAGGTGGAACTACCCTCTATGTCACTGGTTTTGGCCACGGCACTCGAGCTCGAGAACTAGCCTACGAATTCGAACGGTATGTCCCATTCGTCGATCCTCCCCTACCGATATCCTGCGGACGGTCCTCCCCCTTCTCCCGTTCGTCTTGACTCGGAAAATTCGTGATGTCGATCTCTCTGCTCCCTCCTCTCCTCCTCCCCTCTCTCTCCCCCCCCCTCCCCCACCACCCCACCACCCCCCTTGTTACCTGGCTCTGGCTCTCTCGACCGCTCGGCCTCTTCCGGCGCTTTGTTCCTGAATCCTCCTGAATCCTCCTAAACCTTGGAATGGCTCCTCCCGAGCCCTCAAAATATCATCTTTCCATCCTCCAAATCAGCCGTTTTCTAAATCCGTGTTTCCTCAATCAATACATTTCTAAATCTCTATTCGCGGTAACTCGGGGTCAAACATGTTATTGTGTAACGCGCTAACCATCCCAATGAAGTTATGGCCGGCTTGTCCGTTGCGATATTCCAGCCCCCCGTACTGCTTCCAGTCGCCTGTAAGTTCCTTTCATTCCGCTTAAAACACCTCGAGATCCCCAGCGGAACCTGCTGACATCATCTACAGTTTCGCCTTTGTCGAGTATGAGAGTCGTCGCGACGCTGATGATGCATATCACGAGATGCACAACAAACGTATCGGCCGGGACGACCTTCTAAAAATTGAGGTTAGTGACCTCTGATCCCCATAGATTTCCCGTATCTCAAACATTTAACATCTGAATAGTGGGCCCGTACTCCTCCATCTGCATCCTGGCGCTTTGATTCCGGTCGTGACCGCCGCCGTGACCGTTCTCCTCTTCGTCGCCCTCGCTCTCCATCACCCCGACGAGCCCGCGGAGAGTTCTCTCCTCGCAAGGATGAACGTCGCGACCGCGATTTCGAGAGACGAGACCGCGACCGCTCCCGGAGTCCAGGAGTGCGAGACCGCGAGCGGGACCGGGACCGTGATATGAAGGAGGATCGCGATAGACGTGAGGAAGATCGCGAAAATGGAACCAATAGTGATGATAGGAAAGGTATGAATCCGATGTAAAACAAAAATCTAATGGGTTGATTGGATCAAACCCGTACTAACCATGTTCTCTAGTATCCCTGGATTCTCCCACCCCTGCTCATGATGAGCTGGATACTGCTGAGTGAATTGAGATTTGCCATCCCCCGACCAAATAAAAATTTCGTATGTCTCTATTGAACCATTGATGGCGGTAATTTGCTCTGCAGTAAACCTCTCACCCTTTCCAAAATCGGAGCTGTATGATGGCACCACGACTTTTATACAGCCCACCCGAAAGCCACTGATCGTTTCTTAATCGGTACTTCGTTACCATATGTCAAGATAACTAGCCCTGTTACCCACGTTTTGCTCTTTATCCTTTTTTCTTTTTCTTTTTTTTTTTTTAAAAAAAAAAGAAAAGGAAAGAAAAGATAAAAAAAAAGAAAAAAAAAATTACGTTTGCTTCTTGTTCTTGGGTTTTGTCGCTGCTCCAGTTTTCTTCGTTACTCTTCCACTCAGCTAAGAAAGTGTGCTTGCTATGGGAGGGAACCTAACGTTGACGTGAGCCACTTCGCCACTTCGCCACTTCATGTGAGTCAAATCAACACTAATCGCGGAAGATCGTTTTGTCTTTGTAACTTTGATTATTTTCTTAAAGTGCCGGTTTAAATATTTTATTCCAGCTATTCCAGCCCGTATTATCGACTTTCAATTAACAGATAGTTGCCTCAATTTGAAAAGCGCCGATTATTCTCTTTATATCTAAAAGTCACTGTGAATCAGTTAATGTAATTCCTCCTGGATCTTATTAAGTCCGACTATTTAATATTCTCTTGTATTCGTAGTTATAACCCATATCTATTTCAAAAGACTTTTGCTTCAGTCCTATTGATTGATTGTCTTGTCTCACTGGCAACAAGGGCTAAGATAACACTCCCACAGCACACACATCCCCGCTAACCTACACGCATTAACCAACACCGTTGAACAACAGTAAAGCATTTATTACGGTAACTACCATAAGATCTTGGACATTTGGAGAAATAATATTAGACTGAACTTTACAGTTGCCTATGAGACAAGACCTAGGTAATTCGAATTTCGCAGGCCAAAAAGTTCATCGACAAGTGCAAAAAGAAAACGAAGACAAGGTTTCAAAACAAAATTCAAAGATAGAACCAAGAGCGAGAAATAAGGAGAGCAAGACATGCGTCATTCCAGAAGCTAATCTAGCCAGTCATACATATACCTTGTTCCGTAACAATCTCACCAACTTCAACGCATGTACCATTTTTCACTACATCTTCTCATACGTAGCCATCAGAGAACCTATATTTGTTTTTATTAGCTCTCAAATATTACACATGGCAAGTCGTGGCTGAGAAACAAAACAATTATATAACTCACCAATAAAAGTAGTAACAAGCCGCGAGCGAACTTGACATATATCTTCAGGGACGAGCCAGATAGTCGCGCCCATCTTTCGTGCAATGCTGATGCTCAACTTCGCGTTTGCATAGGCATCCTCATCCGTGCGTCCAGGGGTAACCAGGTCGTAATCCACATAGCTGCTCTTCATTCCATTAAGAACGTCAAGGAGGAAAATACCAGACCCTATAGACTGGTCCTTGAAACTGCGTATGGTTGAGCTCTTCCCACCACTGTGCGACATTTCATTCGCCCATTTAATCATCTCATTATCAGTTATTTCGCGCTTGCCCATCTTCCGGGCAAGCGAAGACAGAGTGTTGGTGATATCCTTACGCATTAGCTGCCATACGAGCCCGAGGGTCAGAGTTCGCTGCCCATCGGTAATATCGGCTCCCTGGATACCAACAAGCGAAAAATGGTTTTGCTTTCCAAGCTCAATGACGTAGTTTGTATTTTCCACAGCCTTGAAACGCATGAGTTCGCCACCGGAAGCTGAAGGCTTGTTGACATGTTTCCAGTTGACGCTTCCAGGGATAACTTTATCATAGGCCTGGAGAAGTATTGTTCCGTCACGAAGGTCATCAAACAGTGAGTTGACGGCTGGTTGAACATCCAAGGAATTTAGCCAAAGGGTGAAAACGCGTGCTTCACGTTCACCCTCAGCATCGAAGTCTTCGACTTCGAGCTTTTCCTCTTCTGTAATAGGATCTAGGCCCGGATGTGTATTGAATAGGTTCGCAACGAATGCAAGGTTAAGTTTCGGGTTGCCTGCCACCAATGAGGTAGGTGTCAAAAACTTGCGACATTCGAGCAGGTCTGCATTATCCAGAACCTGATTCGCGCGCTGGAGCAAGTCGTGGGTTTGGAGGGGCGCACGGGAGCAGATATCTGGAGCTAGCTGATTGAGAAGAATCGTGTAGTTCTCTCCGTCCTTCACGTCGTTGGAGAAGTTGTTGACTCTGGGGGATTTTCGAAGGGCTGTTAGCAGCGTACACGAGGTCCATCCATTAAAAGAGAGTAGTGTACATACCTTCTATCCCATTTCGCATTCTTCAGGTGATAATTGAACCATCGTAGCAGAATTTGCTCTGGTGGAAGCCGAAGAAACTGCTCCAAGGTCTCATCCTCCTCCAGCAGCCTGTAGAGTTCTGGGTGTAGTTTGATGTCGATTTTCCCAAGAAGACCTCTGCGAATAACCTGCCAGATTAAGCCCAATATGAGATGCTCTCGAACCTCTATTATATCACCGCTACCGATATTGACTACAGAGCAGCCAATGCCCTTTGCGGAATTAATAACGATATTGTTGTTCTCAGTCATGTGAAATGCGTTTAGTTGCTTTATTTTCTTTCCTGTACGGTTTAACACTCGTTCATCGATAGTATCAGGAACGGAATCATTGATCAATTTTGCGAGCACCAGCCCATCCTTGCATTCATCAAACATCTCGAATGTGTCCGTAGGGAAAGGGAGGAGATGGCCAATGTCTGGATCTCCATCAAGAACAGCGTTGATATGTCTTGTGAACTCTGTCCGTTCATCTTCATTGATGGTATGAGTGACATTTGCGGATGAGCCTTGTACATGAATCTTCCCGCCAACGCTACCTCTGGAGACGTGGCGGCTCGCTGGCGTGCCTGGTGGTGCTGCGGAAGTTGATATTGGCCCAGCAGCAGGCTGGTTTTGGGCAGATGAAGTATCTCGAAGTTTTGCTATCAACTAAAGTTGGAATGATTTTTTTTTTAGCAAGAACAAAATGCAACCCATGGGTGAAGAGTAGAGCGTGGAGAAGGGTACGCACATCAACGTAGTCCTCCAGCTCAACACGCCTGGAGCTGTCGAGCTCGACCTGCTTTAGCGCTTGGCGAACAACGTCATATGGCTGTCTTTCGGACTGCTGGGTGGCCTTGATAGCTGTCGCTTCATCAAGGTAGCCCTTATCATCCACGTCTAGACGTCGGAAAGCATCCTGGAGGGAGAATATTTCGGACTGCTGGAACTGGGGATATTTCCTGAGGCAAGTTGAAAATAAAACTGTTAGCACTTAACTGTGAGAACCCTGAAGTATACACTCCCACCTTTGGAGTTTGATAACATTCATCTTGGTCGATAGGGTGATGAGGTTGCTGAAGGCGTGTATCTCCGGGGTTGTTGGATTGGCGGGGGGGTAGTTAGATATGAGATTGTGGAGCGGTTTCAGCTGCCACGGTCCAACAGTGCGTATTCCGAAAACGACAAAACCTCAACAGCGGGCGCGGACACAGGATACAATGTTGATGGGGGAAGGCTTTAAATTCTCAGAGAGCACGTACTCTGTAGTTGGAGCAAAGGAAATCCTGTGGACTGACAACATATAAATATATGCGCCAAATACGGCGGAGTGAAGGAAAGCCGGAAAGTGGCAGGTGGTTACGTAATTCACTTGTGGTAATCTATGTTCAGGCAATACCACAACAGGCAGCAGGACTTTCGCCCAAAATATTGTATTTTACTGTACCATACGTGCAGCTACGTCATTATTGAGGGCACATCCAACATCCCACAGCCGCATGTAACGACCATACAATTCCAACTGAAGGCAGCAGAGTTTTGTTTGAGCTGCTTAATATACACAGGATATACTACAGGTTTGCTACTGGCATCCTACCTTACTGCTCCTGGTTCGAGAACATAGCCCCAAAAGTGTGATTGTTGCTGCACAATAAGATCAAGTTCCTGACAGCTTGCCTCGTAAGCCATATTCGTTTACACGCTGGCACACTATTATTCCGCCTTCTTCCCAGGTCAACGCTATACCCGGCTCTGTCCCATCGGCTTGGCTGAGCTGCGGCTAGCTATCCGGGGGCGTTGGGGACCGATGCACATTCCAGAGCAGAAAGCTTCCAACTTTGGCACCGCCTCTCCGCGGAACATATCCCGAAGCTCAACACCGCAACCCAAGGCTGCCGAGTCTGAGAATGCGAAATCCGGTTTGCAGAGGTCGCAAGGCCGCGACCATACCGTATCCCATATCCACCGCATCAGCGCAGCTCGTTATCCAAAAGACTGCCCTCCTCTAAAACCTAGGTGGTTCTACGCGGTTGATATGCCCAAGTCAAAAGAGTCATTCTGGGGGAAAGATTCAAACGCTCCGGCTCCTAAATTTCAGGCATCACCCAAGAAATTTGTTCCCTTTTCGATTCGAGATTCTCAGTCTATAGAGGCTGCTTTCCAAAATCTTGCAGACCAAGAAGATGCGGGCAATTCATCCAAATTAAATGGCGTCTCGACAGGTGACCCTCCCCAAAATGTCAAGGTCCCTGTCAACGAAGACTTCTTATTCGATGTCGACGTTCAGAACAGAGAACTAGGCCCTGCCTACTGGTTGGGACCGATATATGAGGTTAGACGTGGCACCTGGTTCTTTCAGGAAGGCTCAACGCTTCGCCCGTGTGATGAGAATCTTGCAACTCAGCTGGAGGAGGGCTATTTGAAAGTGAAACCTTGGAACATCCAGCGCGAACGGGGTCCGAGCAATCCATTACCAAATACGTCGCCAAACTCAGATGACACTAAAGCGGAATCGAACCCCAGTCCCGACCAATGCAGCACAGAGAGTATGGATGCAGCGAGAAGCGGAGCGGAGTCGACTTCATCTCTGCCCAATACTGTAAATCTAACTTACCGTCTTTTTGGATCCTATATGAACAACACCGTTGCTTACCAGGATGCGTCTACCGTGTGGCTTATGTCTGATGATTTCATGTCCCGGATGAGTAATACCGTATACCAGCGACTAGGTGCTCCTGCGGGAACGAAAATCGTCCGCGGGTATTCGGAAAGCAAGAAATCTAAAGAACCAGCAGACGGGAAAAGTGGTGAAATAACCCATAAGGACCTTAATAAATCGAGCAAGCGACGATCGGGTCCCGCAGGTTCTTTGACTTCGCTGTCTATGCTAGATGACAAAGTTCAGGAGCAGCCGCTTGCCTCCTTGGAGCGTCAGAGAAGCCCACTACAGCGTCAGATGTCGTCTCTAACTGGGGAACCGCAAGATGACGAACAACTGGAAGAGGAGGCTCGAAAGCAGGAGGAGAAAGAGATGGAGGATTCAGGAGAGGTTGAAGGCGAGGACGGAGAAAGGGAAATTGACCATCTTATTCTTGTTACCCATGGAATTGGCCAGAGATTGGGATTGCGCTTGGATAGTATTAATTTTGTGCACGACGTTAATACACTCCGGAAGACCTTGAAGAGTGTCTACGCCGCGTCTCCTGATTTACAGGCTCTTAACTCCGAAGTTGGAACAGAACTGAAGAACTGTCGTGTCCAGGTCCTTCCTGTGTGTTGGAGGCATTTGCTTGACTTCCCGAAACAAGGCCTCAAGCAAAATCGAAAAGAACTCGATCTTGCCGCCGCTGATATGATGACAGCTGAAGATGAACAATATCCTAGTCTAGCTGATATTACGCTGGAAGGGGTTCCTGCAGTCCGAAATCTTATCACAGATTTGGCGATGGATGTTCTGCTTTACCAGAGTGCCTACCGAGAACATATAGCGGGAATCGTGCAGAGGGAATGCAATCGCATATACAAGCTTTTCAAGGCTCGCAATCCTAATTTTAAAGGTTCTGTCAGCCTCTGCGGTCATTCCCTTGGCAGCGCAATACTTTTCGATATCCTCTGCCATCAGTCAGAGAATTCCACACATGTCAAGTCGACGAATCGCGGCTCCCGTAGCAGAACATCCGACGATCATAAATCCGAATCTTTTCCTTTGGACTTTGAGTGCTCTGATTTTTTTTGCCTTGGTTCTCCAATTGCCCTTTTCCAGATGCTCAGGGGCAAGACAATTGCGGCACGGAAGTTGAGAAGTTCAAGGCTTCCGCACGCACCGCAGAACCCCATCTCAACAGAAACATCCCGAATGGACTCGAGCGGATGCCCTAATTTCACGAATTCAGTGTCGTCGCCAAAATGTGATCAGCTTTTCAACATCTTTCACCCATCCGATCCTATTAGTTATCGCATCGAACCATTAATATCCCCGGCCATGGCTGCACTGAAACCTCAACCACTGCCGTTCATCAAGCGTACAATCTGGAGCGCGTCAAGTCAGAGTCTCACCAACATCAGTACTCGAGTTGGTCAAAGCGTTGGATCGCTTTGGTCCAACTTTGCCTCAGGGGTTGCGAGCAGTCTGTTAAATCGTAGCCTAGGCTTGAGTGAAGGTTCTAAACCCCAACAGACCGCTGGAGGACACCAAAAGTCAGATAGTACAGGATCCGAGTTGGATAGCGAACAGCCAGAGACGACAAGCGGCGATGTGGCCAACACGGCGAACCGATCTCAAAAATATCCGACCCTCATTGATGCGAATATCGAAACGCTCTATGATGGATTTCAGAAAACCAGAGGCTCGTCGATCGACATATCTGGTGGGTCCTCCTCATCTTTTGAAGAGATGGAGGCTGAAAGCCGCGCACGGAAGATAAGGCTTGAAGAAGCAAAAGTTCGTGCATTGAATTCCAATGGACGCGTTGACTACAGTATACAAGAGTACGATATTACTCCCCGTTGTAATTTTGTTATACAAGTTGCTTGATACTTTCCATTTTTGTTAAGGGTCTAACTTACTAACTGTAACGACAGAGGGGCATTTGATATATCCCTTATTGCCAGCATTGCCAGTCATCTCTCATACTGGGCTGATGAGGACGTTTGCCATTTCATCATGTCGCAGATGCTATTGAGAGCGCGTAGAGGGCGTAGAGATGGTAAATAGTAATAATAATAATAATAATAATAATATAGGATCGCCAGAGCTGGCATGACATAACTACCATTTATATTTTGGTCTTGTGGGGTGACAGGAATCGAAAGGTCTCAAATGACATGAGATCATTCGACACGATATAAGAAGTGTTCATGACAGCTTGTTCTCTTGTACGGCAGGCTATTCCCAATTGCCCCCGCCTGGGAGGAAATGGAGGCGTACATACCGGGATAGTTTTACAGCGTATCCGCAGTCATCCCCATCTGTCACTGTCAACTAGTTAGTTAACTGCTGTCTGGGTACATACCTGACGTAACTATATCTAACTAGTTAGTAGTTAATAACCCAAGAAAACATGTTTCCCTTTGGGTAGATCTCTCTTCCGTCGCTATACCAATTGCCAGCTACAAAGTTACGCACACCAAGATAGATATCCGGAGGTCATTTTTAAGCCCGAGTTATAAATTATATCTGATAACTTCTGTGTAAATAGATGTATTAAATTAAGGCGAAGGCATGGCCACTAACTACGACATCCCATGCTTATTTACAGCTCTTTATTCATAGCTAAGTTATATACGTAGTTTGTTATGCCCAATCATAAACTCCAGCAGGACGAGGTAACTCTAACGAAATACCTTCGAGCGACCCACTTGTCCTCCGCGGTCAGTTTGTCCTTGGGGCGCCCGAGTCAGTTTTAAGTTAATCTGTGTCATAGCAACGTCATCATTTCCGCCCAACCAAGTCTGCCTGCTCTGCCCATGGTCCGATGAGAAACTAGCAACCCCATCGCGGTCTCGTTATTTGCCTTCAGTTTACTATATAAGCGCTTCGAGGATGCTCTCTCCTCCCCAAGTATCGGCACTCATCTACTCCAAACGAAGAAATCCCATTTCCAAGTACCCTAACTATCTCTCTATCTGAACTGTTCCCTTTTCCTATAACATTTACAATGGCTATTCTTCACTGTATGTGTGCCATATTGCTTCCCCGTCCAATTCCACCATGCCCTCTTTACCAATAATATCTCTTGCATTCATCTCTTCGTTCATCCGAATGAGACCTATATACGAGACTAGCCGTTTTACTGACCCATCCAACCCCAGATTTCCCTCCTGTTAAACCCTCCGCCATCGCCTTGGGCACCGTCTTCAACCATGTTGCGTCGTTGGGTGTCCTAGCCCCTGTATTCGGGGACACCTACCACCGTGCGCAGGCCGCAAACTCAAAAGAAGAATTCTTCAAGTCCAAGGAAACTGCATCAGCCGCAGCGGCATGGAGCAGTTCGTTAGTCGGCAGCGCTGTACAGACCTATGGCGTCGCTGCGCTCATTAACGCCACGGGAACGTTGACTTACAAGGGTGCTGCGTACTTGGGGAGCTTGATTTTCTTTGCTAGCTCCGCCCCATCTGTGAGCACTTCACATTTTCGTTACACTCTTTTTTCGAAGCTGCCTGCTTTGCTGTTCGGCGACTAACTCGAGCCCTACACAGTTTATTTCACAAGTCGTTACGGAGAAACGGCCGTTGGATACTATTGCAGTGGGCGCCGTGGCAAGAGTCTTCGAGACTGTTGGATTGAGCTTGTTCCTCACCTGGTGGGGCACGAGAACCAACCCCTTTGATTAGAGGTTTAACTGGTTTATGTCTCCTGTTTTGCTTGATTAAGGGAGGAGGGGAGTTCAACTCCAAATTTGTATATTGGGTTATGTATAAATAAATGGGTTGCCTTGAGTTTCCTTTGCTGCTACATCACAGGAAAATATGTCCTATGTGTATGTCTTTTGTAGTGATGCCGAATGCAGTTCGGGGCATTGCATATGGCTTTTTCAAATAACAAAAAATACAAAGAGAGAAAAAAAATATCATAATTATTATTGTAATCTGCATTTGGCTCAACAGTTATTAAATACCATATATTCTCTATGTCACAAAACAAATAGAGACTGAAGAATTACATTCTGGTAAAAGAGAAGGTTCTGGGCTTGTCACTTTATCTGTGGTGGATTCGCATCAAACTCTGGGGAGAAGAATACAGTGAATTTAGTTTTCGGGGATGAAAGAAAACTCAACAGGGGCGAGGACAATATTTTGGGGAGGATTGACAAGGAGATGAGCAGATCAGAAATCAGCGCAGGGAGCGACATTGTCAGGTCAGGAGGGTTGTAATGCAAGAACATCCACCCCAAGAATTGAATATGCATTTATTAACACGAAGGAAAGTGTAGAGAGGGTACGGTTCCAGCTTCAGTAACTTTTGGGTATGGTTGCCTTCGGAGTGGAAGTCACTTTAGTTTTAACCTGTGGCATTGAATTGAATTGGCCGTCCCTCTTGGATGCCTTTGCAAACTGCCATGTAATAATTTCGGGAGAGCTTAAGGACTATTCGTCTGCCGCTCCTTGCGACACGGTTTCATCCTTTTTATTATACATGGGAGGAATAGATATATCCCCGGCCTGGATTTCCGGGAGGGCGTGCTAGAAGACTTAAGACTTCATGTGGTTATCTATCTTACCAGTTTGCGAAAGAATGATGAGAAGCTACAGCATTGAGGGATAGGAAAAGAATATTCACCATGTTCATTATGTGGTCAGACAGGATGCAAATCATTCAAAAGTCATCTGAAACGAAGACATATATTCAACTTTTGAAGCAGGAGGTCTTCATGGAAACACAATTAGCACAATTGCTAGCACTCTGAGAAAAATAAGCATTGAAAATTGTGTTCATTTGCCTCTATAATACGAACTAAACTGGAGTTGGCACAGAATTATACGAAAGTACGGCATGGAAACCTAGATAGTTCGTTAGCGGAGCTATAACTCATCCCTTCACAGAGTAGGCTTACTGCGGTGGATATGACTGGGCAGGAGCCATCTCATATCTCGATACCGGGTTCAAGTTGGCAGGCTTAGGTGGCAACCCCTGAGGGCCCAGCAGACCCTCCACTTTCTTCTCCTTTTCAAAAAATGCAGCTAGGCCATGTTCCTCTCCCTTTTGCTTCACTTCCACCAGTTGCTGGGCTCCCGCATCCCCAATCTCAAGTACATCTGACTTTGGCGCCGCCTCACTCCCCACCGTGAGAAGTCCGACAACATCCACCTGCTTCAATACACTTGGGCGGGCGTAATTTCTTCGGGTATCCCGTTTCCAGTATGGGTTGTCCGCAATGTCGCCAGCGGGAATCGTGACGGGGTCATCGTAGGACTGTGGGGAGAGAGCACCCGGGGTAGGATTGCGGAATTGCGGGTTCAATGGGACGCCATTTGACCGATTTGGGTCGAGGGCAAATATCCGTCGCAAAGTCTCCCAGATACCGGTGGATTGAAGGGTGTATTTCTTGGGAATTCAAAAGGATATCAGCATAAGCGGGTTAAGAGAGAAGGAACGGAGATGCTCAGCAACTGTGCTTTGTTACCTTGTTGACAGGAATAGCATTCGCGGACTTTACCGCTCTCAACATATGAGTTGGTCGCATCCCAGAATAGCTGTGGCAGGCGACAAGATTAATGAATTGGATGTACTCGTGTATATTTCTGCTCTTTATTTTCAACGTCGCTGTTGGACGGTTTGGAGACTGATGGCGTTGCTTATGTCATACATAGCCTGGAGGATCGTAATTCCGACCGACAGACTGCTTCTTGGTGTTGGATATTAATCAAAGAGTGGCCATCAAAACCGATACAGTAAAACCGTTATAACAATTTAATCTGGGAGGCTTATTTAATTCATTATATCGCTACATACAGGTTAAGTGTTCAAAGTACGCCTGAATATTCTGTTGCTGCTGATTTTCAAGCCTCCATGCTCCTAACCTTCTCTTATAGTTAATTAAGCTGTTAAATTAGACTTTGATCTCCCTGATCCTGCTGCTTCTTATTCAAGTGAAGTCTTTTTGTCAAATCTTTGAAGTTTAATCTATATACGAGTTTTTACAGTCATATCTTCATTCTCATCACTTCTGTTATTAGAATTTAATTATGCAATAATGTTCTTTTCAATAGCTTTAGATATTATACAGCTTTCTCGGCTAGGAATGAAAAAGATTTGAATATTGATTGAATTCTAAGTAGTTAAGTTAATGTAGAGTTTTAAAAATTATTGATAATCTTTAATATTGAATTATTCTCTGTCTTTAATAGGGTAATAAAAGATTTATTAAATAAAATTTTTTAGCATAATATAATTAAAATATTTATTATAATAAGAGAATTTTAATCTAACTTATATTTTAATAATATATTTATTTTTAAATATTATATATTTAAATTGATAAAATAATTAAATTTTAGTTTAATTAAGTAAATATTATAATCATTAAGTATATATATTTTAAATAAATAATAAAATAATAATCATTTTAAAGTATTTCATTATAATAAATAAAGTCTAAACTTTTTAACTATTTGCATGTTAAGTGTTTTATTTATAACTTTGAATATAAAGTCTTCTAATTATAAAAAATTGAATTGCTATTTACTTTGATGTTAAACTACTTTAAATGATCTCTTATAGTGAAATAACTTCTACCTTATCAAAACAGATAAATAAGAAATTCGGAAAATAGAATGGAAAAAAAAAAAAGATTAATCAATCCTCTCAAATTTTAAGCACTCTGCAGCTGGTAAACACTACAAGAATTATTTTAACTTAAAAGGCAAGAAATAAGATTAATCTCTAACTGCTTCTCACCAGCTTCTGAACAGCATCTACAGTGGCAGCCGGTCCACCTGGTTCTAGAAGAAGAACTTTGCCTTTCTTGCTCACTACAAATACTCCGCGAACAGTTCCCTTGGGCACCTTCTTCAAACCGAGAGCATCAATCAAACTGGCGGTTGGATCACAGAGCAAAGGATACGGGAGATTCTGCTTGGATTTGAAGTTCGCGTTGGCTTTGGGGGAATCGGTTGAAAGTCCAAAAATCGACAATCCTGTGGATGTAAGGTTGTCGTAACGGTCGCGGAAAAGACAGGCTTGGGTTGTGCCTTTAAATTCAATTATTTATTAGCCCGGTTCAGCAGGTTTTGGAAGGGAGATTATATATATTATATATGCTATCAGAGAGTACTCTCATAATCATCAAAGAGTGGACCACCCCGCCCGCTCATGTCCAAGTCAAGTTAAAATCTAGAAAAGAGCAATGATCGACTTACAACCCAGTGTTGAGGCGCGAGGATAGGTAAACAAAACAACACCTGAGGTGCTCTGCTCAATCAGAGACTTCAGTGTTGTTGGAGTTCCATCATGAGTCGATATATTCACTCCGATCTCATCGAGGTTGATTGTGTCACCAACTTTCGGTACTTTCCTCAGTGACGGAGTCTCAGCCGTCGTCTCAGTCTTCGTAAGCTCTCTTGTGGGTGCTGAAGCAGTAGAAGCAGTAATATCAGATTCGATCGGCGTTTTCTTGATTTTTTTGGCTCTGATGTTTGTCTCGACAGGTTTAGAAGGCTCTGTGAGAGCTTTGCGCTTCCGCAACTCAACCATTCTTTGTAATTATTATGAAGGAAGAACTGAGAGAGGCGAACTTTATGAGAGATATAAACATAGAGATCAGTATCTAGAGTCAAAGCGACATAGAGGGCTAAGTAATACATAAACTTGGATGTTTAAGTTTCCATCTCACAAATGGTTTAATGTTACATTAAAGAGAAAAGACCTTGTTAGTGTAGTGAATACAAAGACACACTGCAATGGTTCCCTGGTTTAACCAACTAACTAGTTAGTTAACTAACTTAGTTAACTAGACTTCATTCTTCTTACCAAGAGAATAATAGGTTTTGGCAGGATGTTTATGTAGTTCAATGGTCAAAACCCCACCCTTTATCCCTCACCCGTACGCCCGAACTTGGCGCATGATTAAGGGCCGTGGCTGGCAACGAAAGCCTACCAATCAGACGTCTCTGAGGCGAACAACCCCCCTTGATCTGAAAAAGCTCTACAGAGAGAAGATGTAAAACAAGCTGGGGCTTTTATTCAGGGCTTCATTTAGAGCACTAATTGATAAACAATCTGTAGTTTACAACAGCTCAAAAAGCGCTGTCAGGAGTTGTAGCAAGTCTGCGGAGAGCTATTGGTGCAGGGCCCCATCGAGGGTTCACGTAACTAAGCTAGGCCGCATCTTAGGAGGGGCCCGCCTTGGCGTTGAACCCCCATCTTCCGCACAATGAGCACAAAAGTAAGCACAAGCAAAGCAAGTCAACTAGTTAATAGTAGGGCATTATTTATTTTGGGTCGCTATTGGGTTACTTACTTGGTGGATCTGTTATTCTCGACCCTTAAAGCATAATCAGGTGGATTTGCTCGAATACTAACTAGCATTAGCATGCAACAGATAATTACGCCTTTTTTGTGTTTTTTTTTTTTTTGAATTTTTTCGATCAGTGAACTTCTTCCCCACTCGTTGTGAGTCGCACGCCGATAACTAACTACCCCGGTCCCGCCTCTTCCGTAGTTACCTCATAATAATACCCGAATATGCCAGAGCCGACAGTGGTGGTGACGGCGACCTCTGCTCTACCCCCTCGTTTCTATGAACTAGGATATGAGGAAGTGGGAGAGGAAGAAGAATCAGGGGACAATGAACTCAGCCTCAAGAGCTCCCTGCTTCGTAAAGCGAGGCGTTCACACAGCCGCGTGCCGGGCTTGCGGAAGATTCCGCTGCCGGCTCTGGCAATTATATTGTTGATTGCCGGGGTTAACGCAATGGTATGGGTAGCGGTCGGTATCGTATTGGTATGTGTTTATTGGCCCTTTCTCGGGAATGAATTGGAATCCAGGAGCTTTTAAGTGGAGTTGGAATGCAAAGAAGTTTGGTTAACGGATTCTTCCTTGGGGGAAAATGATACAGAGCTTCAATTCGTAAGTGATTTATGTTTTTTCTATGTTGAAGTACGAATATATGATTTGAAATAAAAGGGCTTTTCGGTATCTGTATACGAAATTTTGGGGGGTTCAAGTATATATTAAAAGTAGAAAAAGCTTCGCATTCGATACAAATGCTAATGCAATTGCCAATGTAATAGATCTCTGGTCTCTACATCTGTTCTATCATACACCCTTGGCCTGAGGCATGCACTCGATGCGGATCATATCTCGGTATGTTAAATTATCGTGCAATGAAGTACCTAACCCGGCATACCTATATATATATATATATATATACATTCAATTCTCCGCCCTTTAACAAATCTACAGGCCATCGACCTCATGACTCGACGTCTTCTGGCAACGGGACAACGGCCAGTCACTGTCGGGACGTATTTCTCCCTAGGGCATTCAACGTAAGTCCAATTACCTTTCTCTCACCTTGAGCAATTTATTCGATTTTCTCTCTATTTTGTATAGTGCAATTTTAACCTCCCCTATATGCAGCGTTGTAATAATCACATCCATTGTTGTCGCGGGAACCGCTGCGGCTGTCTCTTCCAAATTCGACAAGTATAGCAAAGTCGGCAGCATTATCGGTAGTTCAGTCAGTTCTGCCTTCTTGATACTGCTCGGTATCATGAATGCGTATATTTTGTATAAGCTCGTGCAGCAGATGAAGAAAGTACTAAATTTGAAACAAGGCGAGGAGGATGAGATGTGGAAGATTGAGGGAGGCGGTGTTTTGTTCAGGGTGTTGAAGCAGATGTTTAAGATTATTGATCGGTAGGTTTTGAACGTCTCCTTGCTGATAATTCGTCTAAGGACGGCGTTTCTGGATGCTTTCCTGGAAGGAATTTTTGTTCTTTCTCCCCTTCTTCAATGTTATACGTAAACTGATTTGCAATCAACAGACCATGGAAAATGTACCCTCTGGGAGTGCTCTTCGGCCTGGGCTTCGATACCTCATCTGAAATTGCGCTCTTAGGAATCGCTTCTATTCAAGGCGCGCGCGGGACGAGTATATGGCTGATTCTCATCTTCCCAATTCTTTTCACTGGCAAGTTCACTTTTTCTCATGGTCATTTGCCAACCAGTTGATGGAATGCGTGAGCTGAAACATACTGCCCGATACAGCCGGAATGTGCCTCATAGACACCATGGACGGCGCATTAATTCTATCCCTGTACATCCAACCAGCAAAAAACTTTCTCCAACCAAAACTCTCGCTCCCTTCTTCCCCGTTACAGCAAGCAGAGGACACCACGACCACGGCCACGACGGAGTGGACAGGAACCCGGCCAACCCGTAACCCACGCAACCCAATTGCTTTCCTCTACTACTCCATTGTTTTAACCTGCCTCACCGTGATCGTGGCCCTAGTGATCGGCATTCTTCAATTGCTCACATTAATCCTCAACAGCACAGAGGCAAAGGGGAGATTCTGGGATGGCGTGGAGACTGCGGGTGAGTATTATGATGTCATTGGCGGATCGATATGTGCGTGCTTTGTTTTGTTCGGCGGATTAAGTGTAGTGGTGTACCCGTATTGGAGGAGATGGATTGCGCAGCGGAGAGTGGAAGAGGAGGGAAGAGGAGGAGATGGGCCAGATGGGGTAGATGGACTGCTGGAACAAGGGAGAGGCGATGATGGTAGATCTGAGATAAGATACGAGGGTTCTGCAGCTCATTGTGCATGCCGGGAAGGACGGCTGAAGGGGAGTGAAAGGGATGATAGTAAAGGGGTAAGGGTATCAGTGGAAGCGGAGCAACTGGGATGAATTTTCATTCAGGATTGAGAGATGAGGGTGACGGAAAGATGAACATGGAAAGGTATTATATACGTGTGTATTAACACATATCACAGAAATTGGTAGATGTCTTTCCTTAGAGACGGTTTGTACGTTTTTAATGTTAAGACTGCAGAAATGTTGACTCCTTTCACGGCATCTTACTGTCTGCCTGGTGCCGAAACCGCCCTTCTGGAATGTAGCGTTTTGCATGCAACTTAGTGGTCTATATAGTCTGTCTCCTGTGACTTCAAGCTTGGTGAGCTGCTTGTAGTGAACTAGTTATCCTGAGCATCTTACGCAAACACCACCATAGCTGTGGTTGGTGGGAACAGCGGAATCGACCCCTCTTTTCTCCACAACAATACCGCAAAATGCATGAATGGGAGGGTAACTAGTTGTAATATCTAGAATCTCCAACAATTTTTTAACCCCCCGATGAAAAACAACGGATCTGAGGCACTGACGTCATTAACTAGTTAGTTCCCCCAAAGAAATAATGTGCTTATGTCATCATCGTAAGAGTCGAGAAAGTCGACTGCCTTTGACATTAATTGGTCCAACTTATTTGTCGAAGCCGCAATTAAGTCGGCTGGGATGGTGGTTTGGGTCGATGCGTTCGCTGCTCGCCATCCGCGACCTTTGGGACCCGGAAATGACGGAGCTACTGCTGCTGCTGCTGCTGCTGCGAAACATATGCCCATCTTGAGGCATCGGGTTGTATATATTCCCCCCTTTCAGATAAGCAGCTGATCCTGCTAATGAATGGATCTAATATCCAAGGCATATAACTCATATAGCTATCCTGATCTGTTTCTCTCTATTTCTCATACGTATATATTGTCCCCATCCCGTCCCTCTCATCGTTCAGCACTGCATACTCCCATCCTGCTCTATGCAGAGCAAACCCTCTGGGCAAACGAATGGAAAATCCGGCAAAACTGCAAATGCGTAGGCAAGACCGTATCTAACGAGTGATGGCAAATACTGAACCACGATCTACATCATCGAGCTCTTTGTCTAGAACAACTAAACTCGACAACCTTCCTTCTATATTTGTATTGCCCACTCATTTGAGTCTGGACGAGTTGCACGTCATTGAGGAAACGCTAGAAAGATGCGGCGCCCCACTTACCTATGATATCTCAGAGGCCAAGCTGGCCTTGGGCAAGGTGTCGCAGAAGAGACGTGCTGTGTTTGAGCTTCAATCTAGAGGCCTCTGGACGGAGATAATTTCTCCATCAACTGATGCTGTCGGTACCTCGGGTGAAAGCCGAGCAATAAAACGGCGACGAGTTGAAGGTGCTAAACCGGATGCATATGTACAGCCAGCCCAAGAACATACTTTTAGCGATCTAAATTTGGAGTCAGGGGAGGGGAATACGGTTATCAATGAAGAAGGAAAAACATCCCTTAAGAGGGAGCTTGGCCCTTCGATGGCACAACCTGCTGGTCTGCACATGCCAGAATTGGAAGATGAGGTTATAGTTCTGAAGCTCTCGTGGCTCGATGAGTCTTTGAAAGCAGGGAGAGCTGTTCCGTTGGCACCTTATATCGTTTATCATGCACGCAAGATTGCCCCGCCAGACAATATGTCATTCCCAGAAACCGTTTCCAACCCTGCTTCTGAGCCGGCTACCCCGCGGTCTACTTCGAAGCAAAGGGAGAGTTCTTCAAAAGGAATATTGGAACGGGCTATGGCAGACGCAGCATCCTCATCCCCAACTCCTATCAAGTCTCGTCTGGCCAGAAGAGCTGACAATGGGCCTCCTATTCAAAAGCCCCCTCCCAAGCTTGTCCGTGAGACTACTGAAGAACATGAAGCTGCTGAGGCCCCTCCACGAACCCCCGATTGGGTGCGGAACAATCTCATATATGCCTGCCAAAGATCTGCCTTTCTGCACCCTCCCAACGAAGCGTTTATAAATCAGCTTGACAAGATCAAAAAGATAAGAGAACTAACTCTCGATGAAATTGGAGTTCGCGCGTATAGCACGGCCATCGCCTCCATCGCAGCATACCCATACCCTCTCAAATCTGCTACAGAAGTCTCCTCACTTCCTGGCTGCGAAGTCAAAATCGCCACGCTTTTCTCAGAATTCAACCAAAGCAGTGATGGCACACTTGAGTCGGCCAACCAGCTGGATACAGACCCGGTCCTCAGCGTCCTCAACAAATTCAGCAATATCTGGGGCGTCGGTGCCAAAACAGCCCGCGAATTCTACTACCAACATCACTGGCGAACCATCGACGACATCATCGAACAAGGCTGGAATAGCCTGTCCCGCGTCCAGCAAATTGGAATAAAATACTTTGACGAATTTATGGATGGCATACCACGCAGCGAGGTTGAGTCCATCGCAGACACTGTCCTACGGCACGCCAAACTCGTCCGTCCCGAGTCGCAAGAAGATTACAAGGGTGCGGCCATTGAGGGCATCATCGTGGGCGGCTACCGACGCGGCAAGGAGCGCTGTGGCGACGTAGATCTAATCCTCACCCACCGCAACGAAAGAGTGACACACAACCTCGTCTATGACGTCGTTGTCAGCCTCGAGCAGGAAGGATGGATCACCCATACGCTCGCCTTACATCTCACTAACTCACATCGGGAACAACAGACGCTCCCTTTCCGCGGGGACACGAGTGGTATGCCACGTTTCGATACCCTAGATAAGGCCCTTGTCGTCTGGCAGGACCCGCACTTCGAAAAAGATGGGAGCGGCGATGTGGATGAGGCACCTAGCAATCGAAATCCGAACCCGCACCGCCGTGTGGACATAATCATCTCACCCTGGCGTACCATCGGTTGCGCCATCGTTGGATGGACTGGTGGCACGACGTTTGAGCGTGACTTGCGCCGCTATGCGAAGAAGGTGCATAATTGGAAGTTCGATTCGAGTGGAGTGCGGTCACGCAGTAAAGGGGGCCAGGTTATTGATTTAGAGGGCAAGGGGAAAACGTGGCAAGAGAGGGAGAGGTTTGTTTTGGAGGGAATGGGGGTGGGGTGGAGACCACCAGAGGAGAGATGCACAAGATGATGGTAAATGTGATGGCTCATTGTCTTATAATGGCCAAATTGTTGGTGGGGTTTCTCTCTGTGCTATTGAGTGGCTAGTTCATGACTTTTTGTTATCTATTTCCCCCCTTGTCTTCCTTTACTTTTCATCCACTTTTGTGTTTCATTTCAATAGTATCAAATTGGGCGAAGCGAGTTCATTGAATGATTAGGAACATCATACGGATAGATATATTACCAGGACTTTACTATTACCGACACTAAAAACAAATTCCATATGTAAAAAAGATGTAATAATATGGCAAGAGAATGCGCGGCTCAAAAGAATCATTATTTACAGATGGTTAAAGGTGAAGGAGGCAAGAAAGTAATAAAGGCAAGACAAAAACGTTCAGATAAGTAGATTTTATGCCACAAAAAAGGAATCAAAACTGATGTGCCGCAAGAGATGACCTCTGAAGCTATAAAAACAATTAGAACAAAGAAAGAAAAACTGAAAGAGGATGGATGGTGATGAAGAGCAGAAGAGAAAAAAGGGGGACTTCAAATAAAAACACAAAAATGTAACTGACAAGGGGGAAATAAAACGCCAAAGGCAGGATGCTGACACATTAGTTATTAGTTACCTCAATGCCCACAAACGCATATGCAAAGAAAGGGGAAATGTCAAACAAAAAAAGCACCTGTCAACAGAGGATCAAAAATTAAACATCAAACACCAGGAAAAACAATAATCATACAACAGGCCTCGAGCTCGCCATCTCCCCATACCTCCCTCGAGACCTAGTGGTATCATAAGCATTAACAACGCGCATCTGTCCCCCCTCGTCTGCCTGACTAAACGCATATCCCCTTTGTTTCCGATTCCGCTGCACCTGGCGCACTTTACGAATCGCTTTCTGAAACTGCTCCATACGCGGTCTGTAGTCTTGCACGTTATATTTTTGTATTTCCTGCACGTGGTGATACGCCTGTGGAAAATACATGCGCTTCATGTACTTCCAGGCGAAATCGCGCACGAGGCAGACGGCCGGTAGCACGATGGCCATGAGCCAGAAAACAGGAGACTGGAAGAGGTTAGGGATAATACCTAGGTATTCTGTCGAGAAGCCGGAGCCGATGTTAGGGGCTGTGAAGCCGTAGATAGGTAGGAAGACCATCCAGATTATCATCGATCCCGGGATGGCAAGGACTGTGTATTTGGTCCAAATGTTGGTGACTAGGGCAGCTTTTCCGAGTACTGTGGCGAGGACAGCTGTGTACAGTGCAGTGCCCCAGAACCAATGGCCAGCAATTTTGCCGTTTGAGAGAGGAAGATCATAGAGGAAGATTGCCTGTGAAAGGAAGTAGGCGAGAAGAGAGTGATAGAAGCCATTGCCGATCCAAGACCAGAAGCTATGCATTTTGAAAAAGACACCTTTCTGGCCAAGTTGGTATAGTTGCGGATATCTGTCGAGAAGTCGGGCGGAGATGAACTGGTCGAAAATGCCCATGGCAAATGGAGGAAGGACGGTAAAAAAGACGTTATAAAATGACAGAGTCCATGATTCGTAAATAACTTGGCCGGAAAATGAATTTTGAAATGAGTACTGTCATGCGAGCATGTTAGTTAAGGCTACAAATTCTTCAAAGAGGTAGAAACGTTGGTGAAGCAACATACCCAGAATTGAGTCATATACAAGGCAATATTTTTGTAGAATGAATACAGAATGACTTTGCTAATGCGTTGATAACTCCAAGCGCCATGGACAAGAAGCAATTTTCGAAGAAAGCGGAACTGAGCAATTGATACATCGGCGCTTCGGGCAGCTTGGAGACCTTCAACTCCACTAATACCGACACCCACATGGGCGGCCTGGATCATGGAAACATCGTTTGCGCCGTCGCCAATGGCAAGGAGCAAAGCTTTCAGATGGCGTTTGACAAGCTTGACAACAAGTGCTTTCTGCAGCGGAGATACACGGCTAGTTGCGGAGTTAGTCTAGTGGCAACTGAGGTGACAACCACCCACAGAAGCAAGGGGGTTAATACATACCAACAAATGACAGCTTTGCACATAACAGCCAAGTCCAAAAACAACTTCTCCATATCCTTTTCCAGAGCATATGTAAGAGATTTGCCGTCAATGATCAAGGCTAATGTCTCCCTATCTGGGGAACTAGCCTGGCTTTGAACTTGCTGCAGCTTTTTGGCAAGGTTCTCTCTTGTCCCCTGCGCAGATTCTTCGTTGACAATCAGCAAGGCCATGTCTTCTGATATCAACTTGCAACTCATACCGATGTTAATTGCGGTTTCTTGTCTGTCACCAGTCAAAACCCAGATTTTAATGCCGGCAGTTTGCAGGGTATGGATTGTATCTGGAACCCCATCTTGAAGCCTGTCTTCAATGGCTGTGGCACCGAGAAGATAAAAATCCTTCTCGATGATCTCTGCGGCCTTGTCAAGTTCCTCCGCTCTGTTTCCACTAACAGTTGTCGCGGCTTTATCGAATATTTGATACCATTTTTGGAATTCGTCTTCAGGCACCTCTCTCATTGCGAGACACAGCGTCCGGAGACCTTCGGAAGCGTACTCCTCAAGATGTTGAAGAGTGATATCGACAATAGGATTATCCTCATGCAGACGTTCCAGGATCACAGTATCAGCTCCCTTGCAGTAAATCCTAATTTTGCCGTCTGGACACCTGAAAATGGTGGACATGCGTTTTCTCGTTGAGTTGAATTCGCAGACGGCGAGCAGCTCGAATTCTTGCTCTTCACCGTTGGCGGAGATGATAACGGACTTGGGCCGTCTGTTGGTAAACCGATAACCCAACATGACTGCGCCTTCAACTAGCGCTCCTTCATCGGGCGAGGCGGCTTGATATTTAATATCATCGGGTTTTTCATCTTTCCTCTCAGGAATGACAGTGTGGCAAGTAGCGAGAAGAGTAAGGAAATGGTGGATTGCCGTTCGGGTGGGATGTGACTTTAGATTTTGGCTCAGCTGTTTAAAATCATACATCCCAGTATCAGAATCATCACCATCCATCGCTCTTCTGTCTTCTGGAACAACTTCAGCATATTGAATGCCGCCAATAGAGCATTGCTTAAACTCCATCATGTTGCATGTCAATGTGCCCGTTTTGTCCGAGAAAATATATTCAATTTGGCCTAGCTCTTCGACCAAGGAAGAGGTGCGGCACGTGGCGGGTGTATCGGTTGTGTCATAATAAATATCTAGATCGGAATTTATGAGGAAGGCATGACAATACTTGACGATTTCAATGGTAACAAAGAGAGATATAGGGACGAGGTTAGAGTAGAGGACCCAATATGTGAAAATATCGGAGAAGAACTGTTGAGCCGCATTGACATTTCCGTAATATAGGTAGGTGAGTCGACTTGTGGATTTTATGCGAACGACCAAGTCTCCGATTGAGCTGATCAAGCTGAGACTAACCAGGATGGCGACAAGCATGAGAATTTGCATGTTAACCATGCGCTCGACGGCAGTTCGTTTGATGGGTGTTGCTGTCGCATTCCTCATCAACTTTGTTTCGTGACCAGTAAAAACAACCATGCCATGAATCCAATGAGTATTACGCAAAGTAGCACCACGGAGGAGGAGCTGGTCGGGAGCAAGGGGGAACTCCTTCTCTCCACCGCCTGACTGCAGCGTCACGGTAGCCTCGTACGTATAAAGACTGGAATTTGGTTGTTCAGATTTGACTTTTCCCGTAAGCCTACTGAGTTGACTGGGGCTGACAAGATCGGCCGTTTCTGGAATGGCTTGTTTAATTTTAAGATTCGTTTCGCCATCTAAGTTCGCGGTTTCGATATAGCAGAGACCTTCTGGTTCGGAGCTTGCTAACAGGACCAGGTCCGCAGGGAAAGGCTCCTCAGATTCGACTCTAACGATATCGCCTACTGCTATGTCGACCCATTTCGTAGCCTCAAAAGTCGAGCCCTTAAGAACCTGCGCCCTCGAGTAGTTGAGGCCTTTGTCTGATGATTTTCGCTTCAAATCTTCAATCAGCTCCTTTATAGCTGACACTAATAGCACGATAATGAGAGGGGCAATGGTAGTATATCTATTAGTCGGGGAGATGTTTGGAATTTGCTGGAGGACGGCGGTAAACAAGAAAAATAAGTTTGCGTATTTGGAGAACTGTTCGAATAAGAATTTCGGGAGAAAGGTAAAGACGTTGTACTTTGCAGTTGATATATGGTTATCCACATATTTATTTGCAGCATTAGCCGGTGAGTTGTTAAACATAATGATGCGGGGGCCCAATGTCGACGGATCAATCTTGCGTCTCCCGAATCCAAACTTGAAATCCCCAGCCCTGAATTTCTTCTTGGGCTTGGAAGTTGTAATGTCATCTTCTGTTCCTGCAGTGTCGACTGTCGTTGCTCTGGCTCCCGTTTCCGTTAAGGGTAAGTCCATTTCTGAATACTCAGGCCCCATGCCTAACATATATTTTGCTCTCCCCACCAAGCTGCCGCCCAGGCTCATTATGCTATTCCGATCCCTTGCCCGAGAATCTCTCAAAGGAACAGCACCGCGCAGGTTACTTTGGTCATTATAGTAACCTTGGGCTGACCGCACATCATCAAAATCGTTCAAGTCATCTGAATATCGCTGGTAGTTGTGCAAATCTGAGGTCTGAGAATAGTTTCGATTGGCTTCACCCTCACCGTAGAAGTGGCTTGCTCCGGGTGGAGCCTGGAGACAGGCTTGGACACCTCCCGCTGCATGGTGCGCTCCAGCAGCCTGTGCCGGATGCCCACCCCCAACAAACGCATCATACGATACTGACGTTCTTGGTTGGGGTTCGTCGGAATCGTCGATATTGTATTGTTCTAGGAGATGGTCATCTGTAACGGGAGGGCGCTGACCGGAGTTATACACGGAGGGCGTGCGTTCGATGTGGACGAAATCATCATCGCTTCCTGGGGACGGATGATGCCCCGGCGGCCTTGCACTTGTCATGTTGCGGAAAGAGATGGCAAAATCACTGTGAAATAGATGCGATTTGGTGGTAGCGAAGCATTGGATGGTGGCTAGTGGAAAAGGAGATTGGCGTCAAGCCTGGATTGTAAGCCTCCAGGCAAACAAGTAAGAGTTGTATGCTATGCGTTTATTCTACAAAGTTTGATTTCCCCAAAAGCGCAAGATAGAAAAATCATTAGTATATGCCATATCGTATCAAAAGGATGTTCTCGTTAAAGCGTTGTCGTTAATCGGCCAGCGATCTGTCGCAGTGGGACGTTTTGTAAGTCGCCAGTGAGGCTCAGCCGGTTTTGCACTGACCCAGCCGTTACTGTACAGTATAATACAGGACGGTATATCTCATGTCCAACTGTATATGTATGTTCGGTACTAACTCTAAATTTGTATTACTAGTACCGTATGGTAAGCATCCAATCAGAGCCTATTTACTTTGATTTTGGTATAGATATACGGTAATGAATACAATACACATTTACAAGCTTCTTGCTCTTTGTGCCAACAGAGCAATAACTTAATAAGGGTACGGAGTATAGTTTTCTACAACGACAAAATATCAGATTCCATGCAAAAGTGACAAGAGAGATATTGTGAATTCCAAGGTTGGCAAAACGGATTCGAAGGATAGTTAGCTGTTTTGTCAAGGTTCAATTTCTTTACACAATTTCAAACTCACTCCACTAGCCCCACTCAGTATTTGGATAAACCCCATTAAATTTTGTTTCAAAAATACTTCAAATGTTCAAAGGACAACTGAATAATGAGGATGGCAGAGACTTGGACAAGAGACAATCTTATTTTCACCTAGTTGATCTTATATTCAAGGAATTGTACTCCCTTCTTCAGAGCTTGCTAAAGTAACTTCTAGCCATCTGATCTGGTAATTTAGTAATACTACCCTCATCTTCAATACTAAAATGAACTGCTTAAGGCTTTAATTTAAGAATGCAACCATATTTGTCATGGCTCAGTCAAGAGTCAAGATGACAAGATAAAGCTTCAATTCACCTTTTTAACTAGGTAGCCTGCAATGAGAATACTAAACTGAAGATTAAAATGTGAAATGAAAAAGTGACTGAATGTAAAAAAAGATTAAGAATCAGAGTAAGTCAATCTTAATTCATATTACAAGTACCTATGCTATAACAGTATTAGGGCTTCAAGTCTGCATGTTTTAAATGCTGAGAAACTAGACAAATTGTCATGGCTTGATCTAGAGGCATGATAGTAATAAGATAAAAGCTCAATTCATCTATCTACTAGGTAGCTGCAACGAGAATACTAAACTGAGGATTAAGATATAAGAATGAACGAGCAGCCGGATATATGTAGGCGGTTGAGGATTGGAGCGGATCAACCTTATCTCATATTGCGCTGTAATACAGATTATGAGTATTACTTAATAAATAAAAATATTATTTAAAAAAATTATATTGATAATTATAATAATTATAATAAAAAAAAAAGTATTAAATATTAGAATTATTTTTTATTAATAATATATTATAATTATATTTTAATATTTTTATTTTAATATTTTTTAATTTTATAAATATAAACTATTATTATTTTTATAAAAAAAAAATAATTATAATAATAAATAATATATAAATTTATTTAAATAATTATATTAATAATATAAATTAATATTATAAATAGATAAATAAATTAAATAAATATTTTTATTTTAAAAATTAATAAAATTATATTATTAAATTTTACTATAATTGTAAAAATTATATATTTTTTTATTTAAAATAAGGTTTTATATCTTTAAATATATATATATATATATAAAATAATGCTAGTATATCATCAATTATGAAAGTATTTTAAGTATATTTTTCAGAGATAACACTGAATAAAAGGAAGAAAATACACTGTAAATCTGTGTAATTAAATGAATTTAGTTTTGCTCAATTGAAGCTTGAACATGTTTGCATTCATTTCTGAATTACATCATAAGCAGGCAGCGCAGATTTCAAAGCATGAAGGCGCATATTTTTATAGAGAGCTTCTTAATAAATGTGTGTTCATTGACTGAGATAACAGCTTCCTTCAGCATACTCAGACGCTTCTACAATATTTCATGAGTATAAAAGGGTTCTCTGACACCTAGGAAGGATTGATCCTTCCTCTAAATTTAAATCCTTTGACTAAAGCTTTGAAGAATCGAGATTCTTAACAGGTAACTAACTTAAAGTTAGTTAACTAATTAGTTAGTCGGATGTTAATGAATATGACTAATCAGCTTTTCTTGGCATAGTTTCATCTAAACAGTCAAAGAGTGATTCTTCCTGGTCCTTGCATACAACCTTCAAACCTCATGCACAGAACACTCAGGAGAATCATCTAAAGTTATTACACATCATATTATTTTATTTGCACTTCTTGTCAGTTTTATCGTTGTCGCAAGGCCCCAAATGACCACAGGTATGAACAACTTTCACATTTAAACAAAACTCTTTTTCACTAACCCTTGGCCAGCTCATAGACCAACCTTTGACCCCGTAAGCTCCCACCAGCGACAATCGCATAAGCACGAGAAGCTCACATTTAAAATAGGCCCGTGGAAAAGAGGCACTGAGAGGCCCTGCTTATCACCAACGTCTCCTCCCTGCGCATACATTCCTGAAGACCAGGTATGAACCTCCAGCACTTTCAGCCCTCCGGATCCCTCCAAACATCTCTAACATCCCTATCCAAATAGAAAACCCGGTCAAGGTGGCGACGCGGATGAAAAACGCGATTTGAGAGCTGAACTTTTGAAAGCTGAAGCCGCCTACTTTGCCAAGAAGGGTATTTCCCAGAATACATCTGCCTCGTCGCCATCGACAGCGGCGATCGAACCGTCCGTACCGAAACGCCAACTTGAAAATGGTCCTGGCGAAGAGGATACTGGAGAAATAGAGAATCCGGAAGCTAAGAGGAGGCGTATATTGGAAGAGACTCGAGATATAGATGCAGATTCAGATGAGTCGGAGAGCGATAGTAGTGAGAACAGGTGAGTTGCACTCCATTGCTGTGTGATATAGGTTCTGGTGCTGAATGGGAAATAGTGATGACGATGAAGATGAGACTGCGGAATTAATGCGGGAGCTGGAAAAAATTAAGAAGGAACGATCTGAACAGAAGGCAAAAGAGGTATGCATTTATTTACCGTGATGAAGATGGCAGATATAATTACTGACATGGGCCATTGCAGGAACAAGAACGTGAAGCGCAAGAGCGGGAGAAGCGTGAGGTGGATATTGCACGTGGAAATCCATTGCTTAACCCGCAAGATTTCAATGTCAAGCGGCGATGGGATGACGATGTTGTTTTCAGAAACCAGGCGCGGGCTACGGAGAATAGGGGGAAGAAGGAATTTGTTAATGTACGATTGCATTCTCACTTCATGATTAGGCGATGCAGGGAGCAAGTGTTAACCGTATTATTTTATCTAGGATTTGTTACGTTCTGATTTCCACAAACGTTTCATGGTATGATTTACTCTGGTGCCTCACCCTGTTGACATGTGTGGCTAACGGTGGTCCTTTAGTCTAAATACGTGAGGTAATCTGGATTTTCCACAGGATATTGAAATACGCCATGGTGTTCAAAATATTATATACAAAGCACCTCAACCCCTCTCCCTTCCCCGTTTTCCCCTTTTTCCCCGGGGTAAAGAGGGAATATGTTACTCTTAGTGGGTTATCCAGTCCACAGCGGCAAATATTCGACGCAGAGCGGACAATGCGGGCTGTTCCGTAGCCAGTTGGCCAGCATGTTGCGTAGTCCTGCTTCACGGAGGGGATCATATCGAGAGTGTATGGGTCTCAGAAGCAAGAGTAAAATGTTGTGGATATGCCCTCTATGATGTGCCAAAAATCTTTTCCCGTATTTTCTTTCCTTTTCCTTACCATCCTCTTCTAAATAGAAGCTTCCATCTGCAGGGGCTTGAAAGCCGTGTCCGCATTGTCAGCGAACTTTAAATCTCGAATATGTACTTTCCATTACCGGCTCGGTACCTGGGTGCATATATACCTAAGGTATCTGCCAGAAACGCCTACCTAGTTTAATGATGAAGCCTGTGCTTTACACAAATTACACGAGGTTACCTACAGATATGCTTCCTCAATTCTCACCGGCGGTTATGCACTGTTTATATTATTGCTGTGCTGTACTATCCTTCTGGACAACACGACTTGAAGCCCGACGACATGCGAGGGCCACTTTTACATCTCAAAATAAACATCTCGAGATTATTTTCGAACGTTGGGTATCGAAATGTCTCATCAAGAGTACACCCTTAATGCAAGTTCTTTGGCGAGTTCTCGCCTTCCGAGCTTAAGACCCTTGAACGTAAAGCCGGTAGAACCCAACCAAACCAACTTGCCCAAGCCGCGTCGTATCTCGGACAAGCATTAAGTGGCAAGAAAACAGCTTGATTCGGTGGATGGGCACTCAAGCTTCGAGGTTCTCGTCGAGAGACCCACGACCTCGACTTTCTAGTCTCCGCGGACGCTATGTTTGAAATTAGGGGTGTTTTGAAGTGGTATTATTGGAATGCCCTATAACCCCAAGGACCCTGCTAGTTATGCTTAAACCCTAAATAGGGCAATATTGCCATCTTGTGCGACTCCCGGTGAGCCTCATATGAGAATGTTCGTTGATATCGGAGAGGGTCGTGCTGGTAAGCAGGCTCCTATGGGAATTTCCTGCCATTCTTGCTACATGTCCGGAGTACACTTACAACCGTCGTACAGGTACTCTGGGTACCCCTGGCCTCCGCGAGCCGGAATCTTACGAATCAATTGCACCGTCTTTCCCAACACCACGGGTCGAGCAAGTGGATGTTATCCATATTACATGGCAGGTCGAGACAAAACTTGCCACCTGGTTTTCAGGGAGGAAGAACTCAGACTTTGAGGATCTAAAGTTCCTGTTAGTCAAATATGCTGCTGAAATTGCGGGATAAAGCCAATTCATAGACAAGAACATGCAAGAGATCTTTTATGCAGTTTATGAGATGGCGACAGTGATTAAGACACAGGGCGAGGAGATAAAGAGAACGCTCTTCCTTGTAATGATAGTTATTCTCCTGTCTTAATTTTATTCTTTTCAATTACCCTTATCATATCCCCGCTTAAAAATAGAGATACGCCGTATGTATTTACTGGACAAGTTTTCAGCGAACTCTTCATGTCTTGGATATTTGTAATGTTGCAGCAAGGAACAAAGCCAGGAAACGACTCTCACTCCCCTTAAAAAGCTCTCCATAGGGCAACAACAAACCGATTTTATGACATGTCGGACAACTCCATCCAGGGATCCGGGGATTCTGTCAGGAGATACTGTGTTACAAAGATTTCCTTGGGTTTTGTCTAGTCCAACCTGTTCTCCTTGGTGCGTACCAACTCCTGCCACGTCCTGTTTGCTCCTACGCCCTTCTCGGGCAAACGCAGCGTGAGCCCACTTCCCACCAAACTCCAGTCCTCTCTTATTCTTTTCCCTGGCCCATTCTACATCATTAGTCCCCTCGAGGCCGAGGTGTTTCTCCCGCCATTCCTCTGAAACGTTGGTACCATCTATAACATCGCAGAGTTGGAGCAGGTTGTAGGTGTCCAGGCAGCTTTGAATGAAGACTTCCAGCTTGGGATATGGCAAGCCTCTGGGGCTACGTGTGAAGTCTGAAGGGTCGTAATCAATGTGCACATCGATCGAAGGGATAAGGAAGAAGAGGTGATTAATCACTTTGCTTTTATATCGATGGTAACTAGGTGTGGATTAGCGACTGCGGACAATAATAGGGCCATCGCTTAACAAGGCGATACTGTGCCCCGTATGGCCCAGACTGCAAAAGACCCGCTACCTCCTCGACAAGCTCAGTTGGGACAAAAATATCCCAGTCCCATGAATGAAGCGGCTCATGCTAGGGGGGTTAACTATGCATCAGGTGCACGTGCAACATGCACATGTAGAAAAGACGTTGATCTTTAAGAGTTCTCTAGATTAACTACATCACGAAGTCTGCCTGCGCCGTAGGAAACAAATGCAACTATTCCGACCAGGAATACCGTTTTCTTCTAGTATCCGGGTAACCACAAGGCTATCATCAGTGCCATATCTCTATTAGATGCATCTGCGTAGCTGCAGATGGACATGTCTGAATCAACTGATTCATCAGTTTTGTTGTCGCCATTCTGGTCTGCCGACGAAGAAGTCTTCAAAGAAGACAATGGATGTTCCTTTAACCAGCTCACGGCTGCTTGTATTTTGACTTGCTGAAGAGAAGCCAGAAAGGATCTGCTAGGGTACTCAGTCGATTGAGAGGGCGGTCCTCGCGTCGCATCGCATCATAACCAGAAATATAATAACTGCTCACACTGATATATTAGTTAAACTAGTTAGTTTGTTAAAGCTTGGCAGACTAGTTAGTTAATATTTGTGCTAAAGGTTCGTGGCCTTCGCTGAAACTCAAGAATTAACTGATATAATCAATCACTCAACCAATAAATTGGTATTTTTTAATTTCTATTTGTAATTTATAATTCCCTATCTAATTTATATACAATAAAGAAATTAGATTTTAAAAATATTAAATATTGAGCTTATAATACAGGTGTGACAGATTGAACATTAAGGATTATTTTCTTATATAAAACTTAATATGCAAGTTTCAGATTTTCACTAACCGTGCCACGCGTACTCAACTACCTCCCATTAGTAAGTGCGCTGCATCATAGAGGAAATATCATCATAATTGAAATCTCTTTTTCATATATTCATCACCACTCTTCAAAAATTAATAACCGCCATCATCATGCTTAATAATATTAAATATTCAGAAGATCAGATTCAGATGGCATTAAATATTATAAAATCAAATTCAAAATTAAAAATCACAGATGTGGTGTGAGAATTCAAAATTTTATATAGAAATATATATATATATGTTAAAAAAAAGATTAAAAAATATAAGGATTTCAATCAATTGAACATTGAGTAACAGTCAGAAGGAAGTGATCAAAAAGTAGATTCATCAATTGAATAGAAACTTTTACCTCTCTACAATTGAATATAATGAAGCTGCTATGAATTAAATACTGAGTTGTCATTATATCAATTCTGATACTCCTTCTCCTACTGTGGGCAAGATGTAGGTGTATTGATTCATTAAATATCTGCTAGATTATAAGAGGATCAAATAGAAACCTATAAATTCAAAACAGATATCAAGTGAAAATATAAGCTTCATTATCAACTAGTTTGACTATCATAAGTTTATTTTCAATCAGTATAAGTTTCACATCAGCAACTTTTATAATTTTAACAAGATCAGATTTCAAGAAGAAGAAGAGTATGCATAATGAGTAATAACTATCTATCAAGATATCAATTCTATTTTATAGTCATCATATTCTTGCAGATTAATAATAGTAGTAGAATATATTAGTGCAAATGATATAGTATTAAAGTTATTTAATTATAATGAAATCAAAATATCATAGCTTAATCTAAAGGCATGATGATAATAAAATAAAAGCTCAATTCATCTATCTACTCAGAAGTTGCAATAAGAATACTAAACTAAGGATTAGAATATGAGAATAAATGAGTAGTCTGATATATATAAGTAGTTAGAGATTGAAATAAATCAATTTAAGCAACTAAATATAATTAAAAATCAGAGTAGATCAATAAAAGTAATCATATATGATTGAGGTTAGAATAGATTAATTTTATTTTATATTACCAGTGATAGTGCTGTAACATTATCCTCTGGTTTAAAAAAGTACTTGCTCTCAAGTAGCTATACTAGATACAAGAAAAAAGCAAAAGAAAATTCACTAAACTTATCAGTAGATTAATCACCTTAGCTATTATTTACCAGATTCTTATATATCTTCTTTCATATTTCACTAACATCTAAGTTATCATTATTAGATTCTTAATTAGAGACTGAGATTTCTTTTACAGTTTGACAGTAATAGAGCTTAGAATAATATGAATAAAATTAATAATTTTCAACTCAATAATCATTAGATTTACAATATACATAACAGCTTTCTTAATAATATTTCTTCTGTTGAGAAGATGAAATTGATAAAGCACATGATAAAGATTTATATAAAAAGTTGAAAGCTTTAATCTAATTCAAATTCAGAGAATCAGAGTGATCATAACAAGCTGAATAATCATGGCAAACTGGGTGATCATGATGAGCTAAGTGATCAGTCTGCTGAGTAATATAAGGCAAGAATAAATAGAAAGAATTGAAAGCTAACTGTTAAACAATATATAAAATTTTTTTATAAGTTTGAAATTAATTTAACTGCTGAGTTAAATAGTTATAGATTGATATGCTGAGGCTCTGATATAATTAAAATATCTTTGAAAAATCCAATAACTTCTATACTTTTATCTTATAGAGAATGTATTCAGACTTTGTAATATAAACTGTCAGAAGTTCACTTGTACTCTACTTTAAACTATGTAGTTTATCTTCTATCTTAATTATCTTATTTGAATTATCATATACATGAGATAGTTGATTAAGAAATGAATTATAGTTTCAATCACTTGCCTCTTCAGCTTGAGTTAGCTGAAAAAAAACCATTATTTATATACTTAAATTTAGATTCAAGTAGATATATTAGAACTGGATGATCAGATCTTTAATAGTAGCTTGATCAATATATAGTTTGACTTTAATTAAAAGAAGTCAGATGTCAAATTTCAAAATTTAAATAGTGAATTTTTTAGAGTCTGGTAGTGACTATCATAGCTTCAATCTAGATATAGATAAATAAATATTTGATTGTCAACTAGATAAGCTACATTAATAAAATACTAAGATGATTTCTAAAAGATAGATCTGGGCAAAATCCGTTTTATAGTCTTTAGTATCTTATTTTTAGCTTCTTATCTCAATTCTTAGTATTTTGCTCTTGTCTCTAGTATCTTAACCTTTTTTTTAATATTTTATCTCTGTCTTTAGTGCTATTGCTATGCAGATTCTGTAGAGTAGTTGTAAGATGATTGCTATGTTGATGTTCAGACAAAGTTTGTTTTAGTCTATCTTATCAAATGAACTTTATAAAATTAGTTAATTTTTGAATAAATTCTATTCTAAATGAATTCTATTCTATACTATCACAGTAATAGTTTCAGATAAAATTGAAATTGAAATTGAAAGCTATTTAGAGTTACCTACAAGAGCTGACATTCAATCTTCAACTATTAATTTTGATTACAGAGCTTTTGAATAGCATTCTCAAATTTCTAATAAAGAGCAGCAAGAGAAGCTTCTATGATGAAGATAAAAATAATAAAAAATAAATAAGTAAAAAATAATAAAGAAAGATAAAAATTAATAAAAATTTTAAATACTTAGCATAGTTACAACTACTAAGAAGCTCAATCAGATACAGATATAGATATAAATATAAATATAGATGTGAATATAAGACATGTTTACTTAATTCTTAGAGCTTATAAGAAAGAGAAGTTAGTATTATATTATGATTTAATCTAAAAGCATGATGATAATAAGATAAAAACTTAATTTATTTATCTATTAAATAGCTATAATAAAAATACTAAACTGAGAATTAGAATATAAGAATGAATAAGCAGTCTGATATATATAAATAGTTGAGAATTGAAATAGATCAATCTAAACAATCAAATATAATTGAGAATCAGAGTAAATCAATAAGAGTAATCAAATATAATTAAGATTAGAATAAATTAATCTTATTCTATATTATCAGTAAATAGTATTATAATATAAAAATTCATCTAAAAGATTAATATATATACTTTAATCTGTTTAATTATTATGCTATCACTATATCTGATATTAACTTCACTAATAATAAGATTAAATTTAAATAGATAAAACTTTTTAATACTGTTATTAAAAAATACCAGGTTGATAGTCATTGATTATTACTACTTGATAATCAGATCTCATCTTACTGAAAAGTTTTTTCAATATTACAACTTTCATAACATCATTATGTTTGAATTCTCATCTCATATAAATCATCTACTGCAATCTCTTAGTGATGTATCTTTTCAGCAATATAAGTATTATCATATAAAAGCAGTTAATAAGGCTACTTAATATGAATATAAACAATATGATAGAAGGTAGTTTCTTGCTAATCTAGAGAGTATATATTATTAAATCTTCAAATCTATTATCATCGTAGCTAAATTTACTAAATGTGAAATCTATTCAATCAAACAAGAAGTAATTCTTCAACATCTGAGATAACACAATATAGATGATAGCCTGAAGCTACTTGTCTATAATAATGACAATGAAAAATACTTCAGTTTTACTTCATTTTCTGAGATTTAACCCTTTACTATATCTTCTTAATTGATATTTTCAGATATAGTTATAAAACTATATTATTAAATTGAGACAGCAGATAAGATCATACAAGAGATAAAAAATACTCTGATATCTGATCTGACTCTGCAATTAAATAAAATCTTCAAGAAGAGTCTAATATAAATGAAATTGAATACATACTAAGAAAATGAGTTATCTACTCATTATATAATGAATAGATGCTAAATTGTCAAAAACAGCTGCAGGCAGATGCAGGTAGAGGGTGTCCTCACTATCAAGAATGCCAATTGCAAGATCAAGCATTGTAAGAAGGAGGAATTGATAAAAGAGAGAAATAGAGCCCTATACTTAGTTGGAATCAAAGTCCTCAAATCTAATGTCAACCAACCACAACATGATGTTATTAATAAATCTTAATCTATTGGAGATTCTACACGCTCTAATGAGTATGTAGATAATCTTTATATTATAGATGGGCATGGTGTTGACCATTAATTAATTTTTGAAGATTAGTGATCTAGAATATTTCAATTATGATGATATTTCCTCTATGGTGGGGCACACTCATAAATGGAAGGTAGTGAGTACGCGTGGCACGTGGAACTCGGCCCTACAAGATTACCTAATAGTTTAGCAGTAACATGGAAATAACTTTTGAAAAATATCCAAAAATCTTGTAGAACTTAACTAGTGATCAAACCATCAAACAATCACTGTATGTTACTCTGTATTGCATTTGACCAAATTTCCAACTGCAATGGATCCCCAGCAGCCCACATCCCGAGCTTTGCAAGGTGAGAGTCCCCTTCTCCCCTAATGTCTATTTCCTCGTGTTTTGCTCCCGATTTCAGCGAACGCACTAGGATGATTATGACGCAGGTTAGTTGCATAGCTAGTCATGCTAAATCTATTACTCAACACTGAAACAGCCCTCATAAACACAAACATCGCACAGCTCCTGCAGCGATTCGAGAATATCATGGCGACTGCGACGGTGAGCTAATTATTTACTATGCCAATAGATGCATATCCTCTGTGCGCAGGATGAGATGGCTCCGACAAGTTTCAGGAATACTAACTGCTTGAATGTGCACAACAGGTTGACAATCCAAGCTACACATCCACAGCCATAGAAACATATCAGCTAGACGTTGAATCTACTGCTCTAGTCCGTGGCCCTGATGTTGATTCTCATCTCTGTCTATTACTGGAACATACCACGCGTTACAACATCCATTTCCCCAAGCCCTCACAACTGCAAAAGGGCTCAATGCTAACCATTACTAATTACCATTGAATAGATCCGCGCAGCTGAAGATATCCTCTCATTAACGCACATGATGAAAGAGACGTGGCTCTTTGGGAAGTTGAATACCTTAGGCGAAGATGAGAGGGATGTGCAGAGAAGGGAGGGATTGGAGAGAAATGCACAGATAGTCAAGAGCACTATTGAAAAGAGAGGCATTTTAAAGATGGAATAGGTGGAATGATCACATTCATTCCAGATCCCCCCCCCCCCCTCATCTTCTATTGATATGAACTGGATATCTATTCATGGATAGGCCGTTGTTCTGGTTGAATGGGAGTTTGAAAGAGCGTTTTCATTTGATTGGTAAACAGGATTGGGCGTCCGGCAATATGGGATTCTCTAGAACATGTTTTATTTTTTAATCTTTATCCGAGTTAACTACTTTAGGTCGGAGATACTCTCGGATGTGTTTTTTCTCCCTCCAACCCTCTCCAATGTTGTGAACAAATAGTGACAGACCCATCACTCACGTGCCCTGTTTTCCACTGTAAAGTCGCTCTCGTAGTTAGCAACCTTTGAAATAATCAAGCTTGTCATTCTGTCAGGTTATAAGACCGTTTTTGCGCCCAAACGCAGTCAATTCAGAAGTTATCTTGTTGAAATTAGTGACTGCTTATTTCATTTGATCTATATCTTTTTATTTGAAATAGAAGACCTACACTTTATATTTGACAGAGCTTCTGAATCAGTTGATAACATGTAAAGGAAATAAAATATTATAGAATATTCTGACTTACAAATCACTCCAAGAAGATATATATTTTTATGAGATTTTTTTTAGAATAGAAAAGTTCTTCTAGAAGCACTTTTATATTTATATTTTGACCTTTTAATTAATCAACTCAATAACAAAAGTAGCTGATTTAATGAGATTATTTTTTATGATATATTTATAATCTTATATATAAGTTAAATTTAATGAGATTAATTATTTTAAATTAATTCTTTATCTTTTAAAAGTTTATTTTTAAAATTTTATATCTTAATCTTTATATATTTTCAACAATTGTTCTATTTTTTTAATTATATTTATATTTTAATAATTTAACTGAGCAGAGATCTGATATCAATAATTTTAATCATTATTTTTTATAAAAATAAAGCTATAACTAGTAAATAATAAAAAGAAATATAAAGCTTTAAAATTAAAACTTTAAGTAATAAAACTTTAAATAATTTAAATTATTAATTTTTTAATAATTTATAATATAATTTATAAAAGACTATATTTTTTTTCTATTTCTCAAACTTTTTTATATAAATTTTTAAATTTTTTTATATAATTTTTATATAGTTTATTTTTTTACTTAAATTTTTTTATTAAATTTTTTTTATTATTTAAACATATTTGTTACGGCACTATTGCTGATAATATAAAATAAAATTAATTTATTTCAATCTCAATCATATTCAATTACTTAGATTAATTTACTCTGATTTTCAATTATCTATATATATCAAACTGCTCATTCATTCTTATATTTTAATTTTTAATTTAGTATTCTCATCATAGCTATCTAGTAGATATATGAATTGAGCTTTTATATTATTATCATCATGTCTCTAAATTGAGTCATGATAATATTAGTTATTAATTATTTTATTTATTTATTCTCTTTTATTATAAAAGAGAAATAATAATTTAAATTTAAAAAATTAATTTTATTGAAGTTTTATATAAATTAATATAAAATTATTTATAAATAAAAAGATTTTATTAAAATATTAATAATTTCTAATTTTTAATTTCAAAATATTTTTATTTAAAACTTTTATTAAATTTGATTAATTTTTTAATTTTTTAATTTTTATAAAATTTAAATAAAATTTAAAAATACTTTTTTTAAAAAATAAATAATTAATAAAGTTTTTTATAAATAATTTATAATATTTAATTTAATATAATTAAAAGTTAAATATAAAAAATTAAGTTTTAAAAAATAATTTTAATAATTATTAATTGTGTCTCTGTGCATTTATATTTTGTGTGAATGTGTTATAGCATAATAATAAAAACAGTGTAATGATAAAAATATCAACTTCTTCATTAATCAATTTTCAAATATTATTATATCACCATTATTATGATCAATAAGATAGATGATCTTGAAAAATATATTCAGAGTATCATTGAAGTTTATAATGATAATTGAAAACAGAAAATTCTATCTTTGATATGCAAATTTAACATTTCTTATCAACATCTTTAAGCAAGAGTTAATGAAAGAAAAACATACAATACAAAGACTGCACTGAACAAAAAGCTTAGCAAGAGCCAGAAAGATGTATTGAAAGAGTGAATAGCTCATATAAATAGAAATAATTGCTTAGTGATTGCAAAGCAGATTCAAGATAACATGAATCTCATTCTTAAACATCATCATACTGATTCTTCAATCTCTTCATCTGTGGTCAGAAAGATATGAATCTATCAATATATACAAAACTTGAATGAATATAAAAGAGTTAAGCAGAAGATAATGAATTCAAAAAGAATTGCTGTTGAGAATATTAGCTACATCAAGATGTGATTTGACTATTTGAAAATCTTACTTCAAAAGTACATATTTCAAACTAGTAATATCTACAACTTCAATAAGATTGATTTTCAAGAAGATCAAGAACATAGAGAATGGGTTATTACTGCTTTTAAAGACTTTAATTCAGTTATAACTTCATCATATTTTTGAGAATTGATCACTGTGATTGAGTGTGTTTTAGCAGATGATGAGGTAT